>NW_020799098.1:28818905-28852428 GCF_003259725.1 Athene cunicularia
TTTTTTTTAAGAAATACCTTCCCTCTGGTTTTCCCTCAGGAGACATTTGAACTCCTAAATACGTTTCGATGTCATTTACAACATGCTTATAAACATGCTAAAACAAGCTTTATTTCACAGAAAATAAAAAAACAGAACAATTCATTTGATACCCGTTACAAAGCAGCTGTGCTTATGCTCTGCTGCAACAGCAGGGCTGTATTTAGCAAAGCTGTATTATCTCCTAAACCAGATAAGAGAATCACCAAGCCCCACTCCTGTCATCCCAGGAACCCACGTCCTCTGTCAAAGTCTAAGTCGGTGGAAGGACCATGTGAAGAAAGTTGAGCTACCCTGCTTCTGAACAAACAACAAATGAACAGGAAGAGCAAATTTCATCTTATTGCCATGCTTTAAGAAAGGAAAAATCAGATGACCTGACACAGTCTTTCCATTTCTCTTTCACACAGTGCAACTCGACTTTCCTCCAGTCATGGAAGCAGCACATCCCAGATCAGCCAGGGCAGCTGCACAGCTCCCTCTACTCCATCGCCAACTGTGATCTGAGTGCTGATGCTGCACGCTGTTCATGGGCAGCAGCTCCAAGGGGACTCCTCACAAGAAAATGCACAACGATTTATAACATATGATAGAGCAAGAAATAAGAAAGATTTCCAAAGCAACTAGATGCTTCAACACAGTCTCCCTTAGGTTATGGATCCTTGGATATGCTATTTTTGCAGACTATCTACTCTATTATGAATTTAGTTCTATCCACACAACATCACTTTTAAATGCAGCCTACTGATTCTGTTCACATCACATTCACAGGGTATGTCTCACTGTCATCTACAATTTTGCCTGAGGAATGGATTTCAAAAGACCACCACTTTGCCCACCACTAAACCCCTCCTGAAGAAGCAGTTCCAAATTCAAACCTATAGAAATCAGGAATCAGGCCTAAAATCATACGAAAAAGATATTTTTTCCTATTATTTCCTATTTTTCCTATTAATTCATTTTAAAAGATATTTTTTCCTATTTGGAAGAAAAGTCAAGCTTCTGTTTTCTAAGATTTTAACCTGTTCTCATTTTCCCAATTCTCTTCATCACCCTAAATATAAGCAGAGTGTCTCACATCAACACAGACACCAGAAGCTAAGACTTTAAAAGAGAGGAAAACAAACAACAAAAAGGAAGCTAAAATAAGTGTCTCCCAAATTTTGCACAGGTTTTTGTAGTCTCATCTTTCTCACTTCTATACTTCATAAAGATATTTAGCAAATAGTAGAATGTGGAAAATTCATCCCAAAAACTTCTATAGAATTCAGTAAAAGTCAGAATGTGCATGATAATGTTGCACCATTTTTCTACCTGTTGTCCTTGCTTACTGCTCTCCCCCCTTCCACACTATGTGTTGATCAGTCCTGTCAATTTAGACTGCAAGGTCTTTGAAAGCAACATATACTATACTTGCAAAATTGCTACAAAGTCCCTGCTTCAACTGGTACTTCTACTTGCTCCTAGTTTAAACAATAAAACCCCTCAAAAATATCAGACTAATTATTTATAAATATTAATTATAAATTTAAAATAGTCTTTAAATATCTAATATACCATATATAAATATATAACAATATTTATATAAATAGTAACGGGAAAAAAAAGTAAGAACAAGTCATACTAATGCACTAAAAAAATGGGGGGGCGGGGTGTGTTTGCTTTTTGCTTTGTAAACTTTCTTTCTCCTTTAGCTACAGTAGGTTTTCTTTAATCTCAAGGACCTAAGTTCGCATGATCCCTGAGGGTTGCTTTAGCACACTAAAAATAGCAAAAAGCAAAACAACTGTGGTACAGCCCAAAAGCAAATGTGGGTCAACCACACTCCTGTATTCTTGGATCACTGTGTAATCCACTGAGTTTCTGTAGACATTTTTCTTCCCACTGCTTTGCTGAATACCTAGTGGTTTAGGTATCATATACAGAACAATATCTAAACAGGATTAAATCAATATATATTTATAGCTCTCATACATAGCCAACTGACTAGGTCAATCCACAGAAAGCAATAGTTCCCGTGTTTAGTCATTTTTTTTTTTTTGAAATTCAATAGGGGAAAAGAGCAGCAAAAATACTTGTATGTTTTCTGCTGAAAACACATTTCCTGCTCCCCCTCTATTACACCTTCAGACAAGGGCTTTTGCTTTGAACAGCTGCCCATCTTCTAACTTCATCAATGACAAGACAGGAATGGCTGCTGGGAATGAGTCAGTAGGACACAGTACAGGGCTCTGGTGTTGCCTCTTGCCTGATCAGAGAAGTTACCACAACATTTTCCTTTTAGAGGTTTCTAACACTCGGAAACAAAATTATCTTATCTTCCCCTTTTGGTGAGACATTTGTCTGCAACTGCCTTCCAGCTCTTGTCATGGTGCCCTTCCCCTCCTCTTTTTCCCATCTGCAGTTCCTCTGCTTTGGTCCATAAGCCCTAATCTGATGACACTGGTGCTGTAATCACTGATTTGTATGGGATCCAGTACTACAATCCAAATTTCTCCTTTCTCTTGCATTCCTTGACTTCCCAAGGATTATTTATTGATTTTAAATGTTACGTAGTAAACCACTGCACTCTGAAAGTAGTTTTGTGAAACTAAGAAGATTTTTAAAAAAAAAGTTTTATCCATTACAAAACCTTTAAAGATATTGTCTAAATCATATTGTTTTGCCTAAGGAAAAAAAAAATCTTTACAGTTACACTGAAATACAGATCAGGAACTCAAAAACCACCCTTCAAAATAAATGTCACAGCAGTAGGTAAATATTACAGTGCACACTTCTATGCATCTCTATTAAAAATGTTTTGCAGGGCATGGCAAGCCTGACAGAGCATGGGCTTCTGCCATTAGCCAGTTTCATCAACAAGCTTTAAGTTTTGCTCACAGGTTTTGATACCCAGCGCCTTCCTTTTATTATTACAGTCATAGTACCTAATCAACCAGCCATCTCAGAAAACAGAATATAATAAAAGCAAGTGTAGCAGTTATCTGGTAGACATATTAGAAGTTTATTAAACAAAAGCATTATGTTATGTCCAGAGATAAGGCTGAAGTCTTTGAAAAGCACTGTTAGACACAGCTATGCCATTCGATATACATAAAGCAAGTCTTTTGACAGACACCCAACAATCACTAATTTCTCCCTTCCCCACATGCATAAATGTTATGGTTTTTTAATGTGCCATTTTCTGTTCCAAAACTAATTAAAATTTAACTGCATATAATTTGGGCTTTAAAACAACAAAAAAGGTTATAAAGGGAGAAGGAGAAATGGACACACCTAAAAGATACAGCTTCCCTACTTCTGGTATTTTCATGCCAGTTCGCAAAGATAAATCATAAGACAAAGAGGGAAAAAGGACCAAATCATCAGACACATAGTTTATAGGAATCCTAAAATGAGACATCAGCTGACAATAGTGTCAGGAAACCAGTGCTGATGAGAAGGTCAGAAAGACTAGGATGTTCTATGCTGACCAAAGTTAGCTGCGGGCGGTTCCAAGCAGCTTGATTTGCAACCTCCAGAGACACTCTTTCTTTAATTAAAGACAGGTGAGACAAAAAAAAAAAATAAAAATCAAGAATAGAACAAGTTAGCTGTGAAGCGGCTAACTAGATTGCTTCCCAAATTTGCAATACCCAAAGGAAGGACTGCACAATGAAATCTGCTGTTCACTGGTAGCAAGATGCCAGGGTGAAAAAGCCACAAAGCCTTGAGCAGAATTAAAGGTGCAGTTTGGTAAGCAGCTCTTTTGGTGATGGCATGCTAGCTTCAGCAACACTCACTGTGGGGGAACTTGTTCTCATACCCATGGCACCCCTCTCAGCTGTGGCAACATGTTCCGTGTGGAACTGTGCACTTAGAAAGAAAAAAGTTAGTAATTTTTAAACACAGCTCAGATCCCTGAACTGATCTGCCTGATCTAGACATTTACATGTTGACAATCAAATGACTAATCTTGAATCTATTAAAATAATTGTAACTTATTCTCTTGATCTGGTCAAGTCCTGCAAGGATGATACTGCCAAGGTTGACTGAGAGACAGAAGTTGCCCCTGTCTGTGATCATCTGTAGGCTTAGTCTCAAAACTACTCATTTAGAATTCATCTCGGGAGAACAGAGGAGGCTGGTGGCACTGGGATGTGCTATTACCAAGCTGGAAGTAGATAGGTGAAATCAAGCACTCACTTATCAATGGAGAACAAACTCTCAGAATATATGCAAACCTAAAAGCAAAGACAGAAACCTAGTGACACATTACCCTGGGGGAGTCCAATGCACAACACCACAATTTTAGACTTGGCTGAAATTATATCCTTCTTGCTTCACACCATTAGTATAGAAAGATACCTACTTCTCTTACTGCTCCAGGTCTTGTATATTACTGATAAATTATTAAAATATGGTCTTCCAGGTCACTAATGCAAGAGTAAAAGGTCAAGAAGCAGTAAGCCCATACTAGAAAATACATCCACTCAATGACTAAGTGTTCACCATTTATGATTATCTTTTCAGCTCTACCAATAGGCCATTCTTAATCCCCTTAGCATTTATAACATTAGTTTAGAAATGCATTTCATCAGTCGGCATGTATAATCAACGAAATGAAAACAATTGTCCAAGCAGCATACCATAATCACCAAAATTATCAGCCATATCTGCAGTCTCTGTCAAGCTATTGCAAATTATTTTAATATGATCTGATTTCCAGTCAAAGAGAATAAAATTTATATGTACATTATCTATTACTGGATTTTTGCCTGGACTGCTTTGCCTAACAGGACAAATTCAGGTCATCCCGTTTTCTCCTTATAAAACACCAGCATAACAAACTACTTTCAGTTACACGCAACCCTTGCCATGTCCCCAGGCTTACTGAAAAATGGGTCAAGCATCTCTTTAGCCTTTTCAAAAGCCAAATTGAAAAGTCAGTATCTACATCCAGTTTCCTTCCCACATCTCCTGTAGCCCAAATCAAGAAAGAAAAAGATGACTTTGTACATTTTTGGTTTGTTTTTTAACTGCTTGGGGTCAGGTGAAAGCACAGCCTACATCAGAAACAGCAAGTAACCAGGTGGAGGACATAACACAAGCAAGATGTTTAAGGAGGAAGAATAAACAAATGTGGTTATTTCTACACCCGGCAAAGGACACAGGATTTCAAAGAGGAACTTGCTGACAGAGGCTCTGAATAAGTGACAGAAAACAACAGTGAGTGGGCTTCAAAACTTAACCAGCTGAAATTACATTTCAGCCTAACAAAGGAGGACTCATGTTTGTACTTTTACAGATTAAAAAAAAAACAGAAGGAAAATTGTGATAGTCTCAACATAAGAGATTCTGTGGTTATTGTATCAGCAAAACTTTCACCTTATGTCTATACAGCTTTGCAGCTCAGCTGTGCCTGTATATTTTCACATGAGGAAGGGAGGAAGAAAAAATTCAGTAAAGATTACGTTAGAGTTTCATTAATACCACAAAGCTGCCCAAAATGGAACAACTGCTAAAAAAAAAAATTAAGTGTGCTGCCAACATACCCTTTGCAATAACTCACACTGGTTTAAAGACGATGCAACATCCACACTAAGTGCACAGCACTTAAAAAAACACCACCAGGGTGAAGATCATTACTACAAAGGATAAAGCCCTTGCTGGCAATATGTCATTCAAATACCAAGAAACCTAAGAGAAGCATAAGGCTCCGATAAAATTTAATGATTTGGCTATGAGACTGAAGTGACAGGCCACATATCAAGAGACATCCCTCCTCCTCCAATTCCTCTGCTGTTTCAGAAAGAGTGGAGGCTGCACCAAGGCTATGCTGGATATACTCGGAAGACCCCACCTGGATTACTGCATCCAGCTCTGGAGCCCCCAGCATAAGAAAGATGTGGAACTGCTCAAGCAGGTCCAGGGAAGGCCACAAAGATGATCAGGGGGCTGGAGCACCTCCCTTATGAGAACAGGCTAAGAGAGTTGGGGTTGTTCAGCCTGGAGAAGAGAAGGCTCTGGGGAGACCTTATAGTGGCCTTCCAGTACTTAAAGGGGGTTACAGGAAAGGTGGGGAGAGAATCCTGATCAGGGAGTGTAAGGACAGGACAAGGGGTAACAGTTTTAACTGGAAGAGGATAGGTTTAGGCTAGATATAAGGAAGAAATTCTTCACTGTGAGGGTGGTGAGACACTGGAACAGATTGCCCAGAGAGACTGTGGCTGCCCCTTCCCTGGCAGCATCCAGGGCCAGGTTAGACGGGGCTTTGATCAACCTGGTCTAGTGGAAGGTGTCCCTGCCCGTGGCAGGGGGTTTGGAACTACATGGTCTTTAAGGTGCCTTCCAATCCAAACCGTTCTATGATTCCTAGACACATGCACCAGCCTGACAACTGGTAGGGACAGACAAGTCGCTGACTGCACCCCACTCCACACACAGCAGCCTCCACTGGAAAAAAGAAACAGCAACATGAAGAACAGCCTCTGCTTTGCACCACAGGAATGACATAGGGAAAGCCATGGGGATGGGAAGAGCTGACCTCCGCACTGCCACACTCCCCAGACACAATCCAACGCAGAAAAAGAAGCTGCTCTTCATTTCACCCTTCTGAAAGTGACCAAATGTTTCTAATATAATTTATCAAAAATTTTCTAATTAGAAACAGCTATCAGTATTTCCAGGACTTCAGTCTCTAGCATTGCTGTGTATTTGCGCACATCCTTATCACGTGTACCTGATGGGCTAGCCAACATGTGTTCAACTAAAGATGCAGCAATACTTTCTACAAAAAAAACCCACAAACCCCTCAAAATCTTTATTTTCAGATAAATATAAATTGCACATCCCCAGACGGAACTAACACTTTCTATTTCTAAGAAAGTAAAATGACAACTTTTTTAAGTTTTAAAATGGCTCTTAGCAGTGGACTATAATTCTGCTATTAGACATTTTATATGGTTGGCAAATCTGCCTAGCCTAATTAAAAGCACCTCATAGATAGTAGGAACTTGAACTATTTTGAACTTAGAAAAAAAAGGTAAACAGAAAGCTAATGTCATCTTGGTATTGTGCTTGCAAACTGTAGAAGAAGCGTTGGGTATTACCACCCTCAACACAGATTAGTAAAAATACCGCAACATGGCAAAATACACAAAACTTTTAAAAAGCAAGCTCTTCACAGCTATTCAACTTAGAACATTTTTCTCACATCCTTACTTATATGTGTGTTAAAATGCCCTCCATGTATTGGTTTTTGTGATTAGAACATGCAAATGGTACTAAAAAAAAAGTCCGACAGCTAACATTAAACATCATAAATGTGTTCCTGAATAATTTAACAGTTATTTCCCAGTTTCACTCCAAGCCCTCAAACCACTCTGTTGCTGTAATCTGCTCTAGACTCAACTGTGGCTGTGTACTTTGGCACCGAGTCAAAACAGAGAGGTTATTGTTTGATTTATATGCCAAAAGCCTCTTAGATAAAGGACTAATGGCAGGCTGATAGCTTCAGCCTTTGCATGTGGTGTTTATACAGACCCTTCTTTCCTCTCCCTCCTTTCTGTGTATACTCCAGGAAGGCTGTGTCACATCAAGATCAAGTTAATTAATTAACTCATACTAACATAATTTGATTGATAAAACCATTGATTCGCTAAAGGTCATAGGGAGTGCTGGTAAAACACCAACTTTTTTGCCTGAACAATGTATATGGTTTTGAGATTTGGATTTTTCTACACTGCAAACAGCAATTTTAAAGCAATAATCACACTACAAAAATTGATGGCAAAAGTTATGAGAAATTAGTCCGTCAGTTAAGGTGCACTGCAAAGTTCAGAAGCTATTTCAGTACTTCACAAGATATTTGAGCAAAAAATAAATCAAGTCCTACAACAGGAAGAGTCACATAAGAGGATTTTCTATATTGTTAGGTCTGTAAACTACCGAACTTTCCCAAAAAGAAAACTAGAGGCCTTGCTTGTGTGATATACTTTGCTGATTACTACATCCAAACTAGGAGTATTTCCTAGTATATAAATGTTTCTGTACTGTTTTGTATAGGTCATATAGTCCTATATGACTAAATTATTATTTATTAGATGTTAGCAAACTTAATTACCAAGTTATACAATTAGATTAGTTTTCTGAAAGACAGGCAGCATAAATTTTTAGTTTAAAAATAAAAATCTCAATCTAAAGATACATAAAATAAAATTAATTGACAGACTAGATTCTTAATAGCCTTTTGCCACCAATTTATTTTAAAATACTTCTTTTAAACAGTAGACAGATAAAACAGAAGCTGACAGGCATTTTAAAAGCAGTTGTGCAATACTCAAGGTGTTGCAGATCAGCTTGCAGCCAGCAAGTCTAAAGCATTATGAGCAAAAACAGGAGCTGATGATCAGCCACAGTGTTTTATAATAGATTCTCCTGTGGACTACCTGAAATATTTGTAAGTAATAACTTTAGAAGTAACACATTTTTATCAGGAGTTTATTGGTCAGTTCACTATATGTTGTTCAATATACAGGTTCAACATACCAAGAATATACAGTATTTACTGGACTAATACAGTATACTTGGTCATAAAAAGACAGGATTTACCCCTAGAAGTCAAAAATTCTGTAATATTTTGCCTCCTCTCTCCTATTTTTACCTTTGCATGGATCCCCCTGTGCTAGTAATACTAACCCAGCAGGCAGGATCACTTTGCAAACCAAACTGGAAAGCAGAGAACTTGCTCTGCCTAGTCCTCGGCCGCCAGGAGGGACAGCCAGGCAGCTCAGCAGGATACAGCCCAAGTTTTCTTTCATTACTGATTCCACACAGAGCTGACTCAGTGTGGGCACAAAGCTAACAGGCAGAGAACAGGCGTTACTCTTTGAAAGCTCCAGCTCACAAATAAAAGGTACACTGTCCAGTGCACTAGGGAAAGTTGATTAAAACACTGCAATAAGAGAGGGAACAGTTATGATATGCAAGCTATTATATGTAGCTTCATAAAGGCATATCTAGAGATATCAACACTTCAGCACAATGCTGTACACCCAGTCAAGTTACATTAAACTTTGCAATCATTTTCAGATGCAGGATGATAAAGCAGGCTGTTAATTACCATTAAAAGAAGAGAAAATAAGATTCAGCAGACACAACCAATGAATAAGGCCAACAGGAACGGGAAAGCATTCTTTGAATTTGTTACTGAGCATCATGAGAGAACAAGTTTTAGATCATCTTACAAAGCATATGAAGTATGGGACAGGATTTTCACGGACATAGTAGCAAAAGTCAAAAAAAACGCTGAGTATACACAAAATCACGAGCTCATTTCAGACAGACAAGAATTGTGAAAGAATTATCTCAAAACAGCTTTTAAAACAACATCATAATTTTAAGTTACAAAACCACCATGCTTCATATAAACTATTGTGTTCCAATAAAACCATGACCACTATACTCCAGACCAGCAAGAAATATGCTCTCTGTTATCAGTGGAGCATGAGAGAACTTAAAACCAAACAATTCAGGAGATTCTTATAAACACAACCAACACAGCAACCCCAAACTGCTCCACAACAGCTTTGTTTACCTATAGCTCTTTGTTTGGGGCTGAATTCCTTTCCCCTCCTTCACAGATAATAGACAGTAAATCAGACTCTTAAAATCTGACATATTTTTAGTCCCACAGGTGAACTAAATTACAATAAAATTTAAGAATCAATTATTAGAAAGTTGGCAAGGATTCAGTTCACATCAAGAATTGATTAAAATAGGGGAAGAAATCCTCCCAACAAAAGTGAATGGTAAAAAAACATTGTACATTTTGATCTCTTTTTTTTTTTTTTTTTAAATAAAAAAATAAAAGAGGAAACTTAACTCTTCTGGCTCATTCATATATCTACTTTACAGATGGTCATATTTATAAAATAGAATATGTACACAAGTCTTATGACTGTGGCCAACCACCATCTGAAGGAGGTTCATCACTTGCCAAACCCACCATCTTAAGTTTTATCAAACATTCCCTTGATCCAAGCATCATGTAAACTTGTAAGGACAAGCATCTTAACCACAGTTCTGTTTCATGTTGATCTAAATATAGATGGGTTTTTTTTAATATATATATATATATATATATATATATACACACACACACACACACACACATATATATATGTTGTGATACATACAAGTAGTTTTTTGGCTTCAGAAAGCCAAAAAGTTTAACATACACTTCAGCATCCATGACATAGAACAACTTCACTTGGTAATAACTACATATATGAGACAATGCAGCTGCATGTGGAATGATGTTATTGAAAAGTAATGCAAGTCGACTCATAGCCACTTCCAGTATCAAAGAGTAATAGTGTAAACCAATGACACCAGTGTACATTAAAACAAAATAGAAAAATAATTCAAGATAGCAGAAAAATAATCCATGGACTATATTTTACTACAAAAAAAGTAAGCACAAAGGCATGTGCACACACAGAGTATCTGAAAAGAAAATTAATTTATAAATCCTCTTCTATTTATATAGACTAGTAATACAGAATTTCTGTATCAGCTTAATATTAGAACAGTTGCTTAGTGAAACATTTCTTTAAAAACATTCAGAGCTTTTTTGCATAGAATTATATATATATATATATATATATATATATAAAAATGAACTGATACAGTCAGATTCAATAATCCTTTCGACAGCATTTTTACGATGTTTCATCTGATTATATACCGCCAATACAGCATTTTCCTGTGTTAAAAATAAAACCACACAGTCCAGCGAATAGTCTGGGGAGCTATGGGTTCTCATCACCTTTGTGTTCTGTTTATTTTAGCTATTCCCAAGATCATTAATATCCACTTGAAACTGTAAACCTCAAGGTCAACCATAAGGAAGCAATATAATATGGAGTATTCAACTAGATTATACGCTGTGAATCATTAAGGCAGTTTCCTTAAACTACCATTTTTCTTTTTTCTTATTAATAGAAGAGATAAGAACATACACTTCATATTGAGCCAGAATTTAATTTGGAGGATTTACAGAATGACTGGTAATTCCTTTTGTATTTACTAACTGTGGCTTTCTAGAAAATGCCATGTAATCAGAACAAAACGAGTAGAAAAATATTCATCAAACTTTCCACAGGTGGAATAAAAATATACCCCAAAAACTGTAGTATTGTCTAAGTATCTTACCTCTGCCACAAGCAACACAAACCCCCTAAGTCTTGATTGTTGTTGTTAAGCTATAGCACCGATGCGTTACATGTATAAGCTTGTGACAAGCAGCACTGAGTACACACAAAAGCCCTACAAATACAACAGGTCTCAAGATCAAGAAGGGTTTGTTTGTGGACCAACCATCAAGCAAAATCTCTTCAACTCCTGGACTAACTTACCTCTTACATAGTTACCTTTCTGCAGATGACCTGTGCCAACACTAACACATCTGTAATGTGCAGATAAACCAGATCTCTATTTGTAACATCAGAGGGAAAATATAAATCGTCCCCTACGTGTGCTGTGGCATCCCAGTGCAGTAAATTGAAATCTGTAAAATAAACTCAGTGAGCAGAAGAGGCTGATATTGCAGGGAGAAACTGCTTAGATCAGGACTCTTCATCTTCTCCAAACCACCCTGTGAAAATGAGAACAAGTGCTTAATTCCATAACACCTTTTTGACTGCAAATTACAAAATTATTACAACTCTGAATTGCATCACTGACTAGTACACCGAAGTTCCCATTCACTTTGGAAAATTTAAATTTAAATATAACACTAATGCACATATACTGGGAGTCATTAAGCAAACAGATTTAGCTTTGCAATTTCATAGGGCAGCTGATACTGCTACAAGATTATTTCTTCAGCAGCTATCAAATGTTTTGTCTGGAAGAGAGTTCCTCTAAACAAGTTAGGCTACTCCTGCTGAGCTACTGGAAAAAGAAACAGCACGAGCATGAAATGGCTGGCAAAGGACCATGCTCTCCCTAAATACATTTCTGAAGCCAGCTCTATTCACATTCTACAAAACAGACTCCCAGCGATATTTCACACGATTATATCACTACTGTGCAAACTGCAATATGTTTTGTGTCATAATGCTAACGCTGGACGATGTTACTTGAGGAAACAAAGGCAGGTTTGGGAAGGTAAGGGATGTAAGAAAAGTCACCCATGCAGAGCTCTGGCTGCTCACCAGGCTGAAGCATGAGTGAAAGAGAAATCATACGAATAGCCCTGAAACAGAAGCCATGCCTGGAAACTGCACCAACAAGAAACAGATTGCCTTTGCCTGAAGTCCTTTTATGACATATTACTTATCAACTTCAAGAAGTTATAATCTTGCATGATTATTATCCTGGAACTAAATGCCTCTGGTTGTCTTAAAATACATGAATTCCAGCATGTCTCTTGCAAAATTTGGATTATCTCAAAAACTTTACTGAAAGTCAAGTGTACCAATAAAACAGGGATTTTATTAATCTTTTCTAAGGATTCTTCTTTTTGATCTACAGCAAGCATACTTATCAAACACAAGGTTTGATCATTTCAACCCTTTCTGATGACACCCTAAACAGAAGGAGCTGGCAGATTACTGAGAGAGGAGAGCAAGGAAGATGCATCTCAGGAAGGGAGGGCTGGTTTTGACAGAGGCTGACTTGATGTTTAGGTTTTACTAATCCTTGAAGTATTAAAGCCCACTAAGCTCCATCTTGTACAGAGACATGATTTTGAACATGTTCTGTACAAACACAAAAGCAAATTAACTATCAACCATGCAAAGAGTCCTAGCTCTAAGATGCAGTCAGCATGCCTCAGAATATTTTATCTCCATCCTTCCTCTAACCCTATCTGTTCAGTTTTTTAATTATGCTGTTTAACAATACAGAATACATACTGTTATCATTTTCATCCATTAACCAGATGGTAGGATTCTTTCCCTTCTGCATTAGCTTCACACCAGACATTACTTCAGAACCTTTATTACAGGCCACAGAATATTTTGCTATCCTAAAACTTTCCCATTAATCAAACAGTAGTATAAAAGGAGCTCTTAAACAATTATGTTGGCACTGGGGCACCCAGTGGATAGCTATGCATCATACTTGGACTTGCAAAAACAAGTTCCGGGTCCAAATCAAGGGTAGTGTTGTCAATTCTTGCCAGGCATTCAGGACTAAGCTCTTCTGCATTGACTCAACATGGGATCAGGTCTAGGAGTGCTCCTTCCTCTTCTTCTCCTGCCCCACCAATCCCCCAAAGTAAAAAATTATTTGGAAGTCTTCAAAGATTTCTCAAAGGGGCTCCTGCAGAAGGGTAAGATGCATAGCCTGTAATAGCATGTGAAGTCACTGTCAAGTAGATTTTTTTTTTTTTAAATGGGTTATTCCAGATGTCTACCACCATTCAAAAGCAGAAGCAGCACCTGATCTTTAGACCTCAGACAACAATTAAAGGCAGGCTGATCCATATAAACAACGAAGCACACCACAGCAATTGGAGGACTGCCGGAAACAAACAGCTGACCATCTAGATGAACGCTGGTTTGCTTCCTTCAAGACAAACAAAAGAAAAATCACTGAAAAGTGAAATTCTTTCTGTTGAAAGTATTGCCTACTGTGACCTGATCCACCCACCCTGTTTTCCAGTTAACAGATGTGGATATACAGTACTTCACAAGGTAAAGGGAAGGCTTGATGCTGAAAGGCTTCGAAGATACACCACAGACCTCTTGATCACTGTAACAAAGCAAACCTTAATCACTTCAACATTACCCCAAAATTCACTCTTGCTCCTCTAACAGTGGCCAAGCTCTGCAGGGGCGAAGGAAAAAAGTGAACACAAATAATTTCTTAAAACTTTCTAATATTCAAAACCATCATTTAGTCCTGTCTGAGTTTCAACTGGCTGCCGTTTAGTCCAACAAAACGGTTCTGTAAAATGTTTCATTCCTGTGAGCTGCAGGACAACTTATGCAGAATGCCAGACCGAGTTACTGTTCAAATCAAGTAAATTGAAAGCTTCTGAGTAGGACTGTGTACACTAAAAGGTATATCAAAATTCTTGCCAAGCAGCTCTTTAAAATGTGTATATTAAAGAGTTACTTGTCAGAGATTTTAATTTAGTTTTTGGACAAAGGAAATAAAATACGTTAAAAACAAAGTCTGATCCTTACAACATATGTATTACTTGGGAATTCTACATGTAACATAATAGGTTACTTCAGAGCATTCTGTTCTGTGTTTTAAAGCTATTGCATAAGGTTATTTTAATAAAAATTATTCCAGTGAAAGAACAGTTAGTAATGAAGTGCTGACAACTGAATCTACATTCAGGGATTACATTCGAGGGCCAACTCCACTTTTACAGATGCACTTGTTAGTTGTCCAATAGATGTCCTCAAGGCATGTAAAACCAATATATTTTGGGTCACATTTGGCAGCAGAGATAGATGAGACAAGTGAAAACATTTACCAAGAACACATCTGAAGTGTGTTTTTCTTATTAGAGAGATGTAAGAAAATAAACCCAGATACCGTGGAATGCCAGGAATTCCCTCTCCTCGACGTTTTTGATTTACAAGGCCACTTTTTGGTAGTCTTCTTTGACCTCCCTCCCTAACTTGCTGGCCTAAATTCTTGCATTACTGATGCAACCTCTTGCCTAGGCCATTTTGAGGGCTGAATGTACAGGAATACATCTTAATCACAGAACGAAAGACAATCATTTCCATAAGTGACTCAGTTACCACAAATTCATTGCTTATGAAGCATTATGGCACAGACTAGTTGAAATAGTCAAAGATACTCTCTTTATGAGTTGAGAACAAGTATTCAAGTAGAGACATGGAGACCCAAAATAAACAGTAAAAAAATAATCTGGAGCAGACCTTACATCTTAAAGATGTGTTGTTTGAACATGCAGGGCCAAATTCTCTGCTAGCATGTTGGTAAAAACAAACTTAGATCAACTCAAGGGCTTGGCCCTGCATTATCTTCCTTATTCCTCTCTCTTACTTCAAAGTAGCATATTTGTCATAGTTTCAACGCAAACCTAGAGCTCTAGCTTCTTTAGATCTTATGCAAGCCTAATATGGCCAGTTCTAGCCTTCGAAACCAAACTGACAGCTCTACAGAAAGAACAAAGCTCCAGCCTCAGGTTTTCATTTTTATAACCATTTCCATACTCTGGTTGTTTCTATCATGGAGAAGAGATAAGGACTTCTATCTTGCATATATTTACCCTGTGTTCTGGATATCTTCTCACAATCCCTCCCTGATACACTTCTGTCTACCACAGAATGAGTACGGAGAGCAGAATGTTTGAAGCCATGACATATTCCCCTGTCATTAATAAGAACTGCAGCTTTTTCTGTGGAGGTTATTTTCCTTTTTCTAAGGGATAACTGGAGCTCAAACAGCCACGTGCAGCACACACATTCAGCACGTGTTCTGTGGCTGTTTCCAGTAACTGAAAATGGCTCAGTATGGGTTTCTTTTTCTGATTGCTTATTTAAGTAAGGGATTTAGATATGGTCATAAAACTTTTCTCTCCCACAGCAAATGGAAATCTTTCCCAGTTGAAGATCATTTTAGAAAATATACTCACAATCTATGGAAATTAAGTGGTACTAGGTGTAGCATCATCCAGAGACTGCAGAAGGACCGCAGTTCATCACGGCATAAAAACTGGCTTGGTTTGGTCAGTTTTCACAACCACTTCTGAAACTGTGAGCAGCTATAAAGCAGCAAAACCCATTTCAGTATCTCTTTGCTACACTTCAGGAAAACAAGATGCACAAAGAGGTGAGTACTGGAGCTAGGCAGTATTAGAATCCAAAGATATGCCATCTAAATAACAGAAGTCTTGCTAAGTATTATATAGCCATGCTAAATAACAAAAGAGGAGGCTGGATTTTTGGATCAATTATAAAAAATTAAAATCAGTAATTGTGTATTTATCTGTATAAAACCAAAGAAGTATTTCTCCATGCACAGATTCTGTCTGCCTTCCAGGGTAAAAGCATCTTTAAGCTCTGCCAGGTAAATAGCTCACTTCACATAAATTTTAGCCCGTGTAAACTTTGATTCCTGTTTCGTATTAAGTTTGGAATCATACCAGAATACCAAACATATAGTCAAAACTTGCAACCAAACCTGCTGCCAACAAATATTAGTTTCCTTCCCAGACATTGATTTGTCATCTAAATGACAAGCTGTCATTTGTTCTTATCAGTCTATTATGGCACCATTTTCTCCATACAGCAGGCTTACTTTATAGTACGAAAATGATAAACTAAAAGACCCCTCCAGGTCACTCAGTCACTCTCTGCTCTGGCAATATAGCTGAACAGCAAACGAGTAATTCCACAGTATTCGACAAAGCCAATGCATATCACTGCATTTTAAAACCTTGTTGTTGAGGTAATTCAGGAAGCAAACTTGAAGGCAGGTAGCCAAACAGAGTGAGAGCTAGTCTTAGAAAAATCTCACAATGTCAGCCAAAGCAACAGTTACTGGGAGACCATACTTTAAGACAAGAAAGATCAGAGCTCACTTTGGAGATTCATAAAGTCTACTTAAACAGACACAGTCTTTAAGCTGCTGTTGAATATGCCTGCAGGAAAATGCACCATGGCCATACCAAGAGAAAAGCAGTTTGCAAACTTATGCAGGGGAAAAAAGAAACTCTCAAAATTCACAAACAAAAGCATTAAGGTAACAAGAAAGGGATGTCACTTTTAAAAGAAATGCTGCAGACAGCCAAAAAACCACTTCCCCTAAGCAACATAAAGATCTTCCCTTTCTGCCCTGACTGCAGACATCAGTAGTTACTCCTTCTGATAGCTAATCAGAAAGAAATTTGTCCTTTACATCTTGCAGTACCCACAGAACAAAGTGCAATGCTAACAAAGAAACAGTGAGAAGATAAAACTGGCCGAGAAACTGTACTCAGTGAATTTCTTTACTGACATAAAGTTACCTTGCTGTGCTAACCAGCTGAAGATACAAGTACTCAGAGACCTGCTGATGGCTGGACAACATCTGGGTAACACTCAAATTTATTGTGTCTTCCCATGGGCAAAGGAAAAAGTCAGAAACATGGGACTTAATGACAGTACTCAAATACAGGGAGTCCTTCTCCAGAAGAACTAAAACTATGTCTTCAAGAAATTAACCATGAAGAGTTCTGGATTTTGCCATTTTCAGCTAGCAGATTCTATGGGCAACAGCATCTCAAATCTCTTGATCTATGCACTCTGAGGATGGCTATGTGAGTGTCAGAGGGCCCAGGAAAAAATGTGAATTCTGGCTGAAAACTTTCTTTAGTAAGCCTGGGTAGCCCAGACAAACAGTGCAGTTAGAGATCCTCAAAGCACAAGGAACCAAGTCTTGAGCAGTCCAGCTTCTCACAAGCCCCAGAAGTCCTTTCTGTGGACTGAGAAGCACAGATAAGGAAGAACTGCCCAGCTGATGCCAAGAGCTTGTCAGCCCAATTCATTCTTTATCCCAAGGAAAATAAGCTTCAAGTTTCCTCTTATCTAGAAGACAATCTCTAAGGCTTCTGAGGCCTGTCATAACCAGCAATTGAAAAAAAGCATGACACCTATTAAGCAGAAACCAGATGAAGAACCTTCATGCGATTCCTCTCTGGTTACTTCAACAAAACCACTACTGCAGTAAACTAGGGTTTTGCAGAGTGGCAGTAAGGTCTTCTAGCAATGCTGTACGTTACACAGTGCAGGCGAGCCAGACCTCTTCCCACAATTTTCCACCCTCAGCACACCCCTCTCACCCCTTCCTTTTTTCCATTTCAAGGAGGTCCCATGTTGAAAGGATCTGGGCAAATATACACATTTATTGTAAGATATAATAAATCTTATCAGCTTGTTCATCTTATCCTGTAGCAACAGTCAATTATGTTCATTTGATTCAGGCTAGTTTGAAACTGAGCAGAAAGCATCTCCTGGAAAGCTTGTCTTGACTGACAAACCCCAGAGGCTAATGCAGCCAGGGCTGTTATTCCCAATAAGATGCCTTGAGAAATTTCAAACAATAAAGAAAATCAGAACAGGCCTCGATTCAGGACTGTGTTCTGAGGCTGTATGAATAAAATAGTGGTGAACAAGACGATTGTCAGTCCAGAAACACGGTGGCAGTGTGGGATGCTGCATTTGGGGCATTCACGCTGCCTGATCCATCACTTAGAGAAGCATCTCCTGGCTGGATTGCTGAAAAGGTAAAAGGTATCAACAGAAAAAAAACTGTAAAGCCCAATTCATCTCCCTGAAAACAGACCTCAGTGGTACAGCATGAGTCCTAGAAACACAGAGGTAGGCTGTAATGTCTTCTGTCACTGGTAAAGGAAAATTTTAGGGTTTTTTTTTAATGTGATGTGATGTCTGCTTTTCATAATCCTGCAGTTAAGACTTCCTTTTCTCTGTAAAAGTGCTGCTCACCTTCTTCAGAAAGACAGAAAAAGGCTGTACATGAGTGCGGGCTTTTTTTTGGTTGGTTGGTTTTTTTTTTGTCTTGGGGGATTAAGTTTCAGTTTAAAACAATCCTCAAGCGCAGAGCTCAGCAGGGCACCGCAGCAGAGGTAGGAGTCCAGGTCCCAGGAGAGCCAGAGTGTGCAGCTCCCAGCAGGGGAAAGTGTCCAGCAGCCAAAAAGGTGGAGGAGCACTCCAGAAGCAGGGACAGTTAGGGAGCCCCGGACAGGCAGGGACCCCTGGCAGCACCCCGCTGCTGCTGAACCACCACCAGCATACAGGAGCAGATCTAGAAGCAGTTTACAGAGCACAGTTATCCCTATTCCCATCTGAAAGAGCACTGCCATCCATTATTTTGGTTTACCCTTCCTCCTCCCCAAGACTCTCAGTGGATATGAAGCAATATAGTTGTGTCATCTGGATTTTCTTACTGGAGTATTAACATTTCCTCTTTAATATTAACATTCCAGAAACGAAAATTACTCTAATTTATGCCATAAATTCTCAGCTCATTCAAGAATAACACTGTCCCAAACTACCTTCTTATTACAAGCTTTTATAAACTTATGCACAGAAAAAAGTTGTGGGGCTTTTAAAAAAAATTACTATCTACAGCTGGCATAAAGGAAATACTTAAAAAAATAAAATTAAAAATACCACAAAGATCCAAGAACCATCCCCCCAAAGCTGAATTTGTAATTAATTCAGCATTAAGAAAAACACACTGATATCCTTCAGATGCTTGTTCTCCACTTAAAAAATGAAACAAAAATAAAATCAAGAGAATAGAATCAGGCATTCAAAAGAAGTCTATTACCCAGCTTAAAAGGAGACTTTAATCTCCTTTCTCATTTTAATTATTGCTGCTCCTTTCTTTGCCATACAAGCACAAATAATTTCATTTTAAATTCACATCATGCATGATTGTTCAAAGAATACTGCAGCAGTATGTTTTCACAGAGATCATTGGAATTGCTGTTCCATCAGCTCACAGGAAAGGGGGCCTGCGGGATACAACTCAAAACACTCTCCTCTCCCCAGTGCAACAAAGCACTGCGGGTAGGAGTGGGAAGGACACAGTACTGAAGAAAGAACAAATGGAGATCCTGCCTTCAATTGTCCTGACACCTTA
This sequence comes from Athene cunicularia, assembly GCF_003259725.1. Classification (NCBI taxonomy): domain Eukaryota; kingdom Metazoa; phylum Chordata; class Aves; order Strigiformes; family Strigidae; genus Athene; species Athene cunicularia. The sequence continues at coordinate 28,838,571 of NW_020799098.1, forward strand.
ACTCCCCACGTAATCATTTGCACCACTAAGTGTACCCTTCCCAAAGACCAGAATCCTTAGGATTTTCTGCCATGTGGTCTGCAAACTTGTATCCTGAGAAACTCCCTGTTTTACTGGTTTAAAAAGCAAGTGCCTTGGACAAGGACTAGGAGAGGAAATGGGAGCAGAAAGAAATGACCTGCCCAAGATCATGCTGCAAGCCGACAGCAGACCCAGGACTGGAATACAAATCCCCTCCTCTGTGCTCAGGGTCATCCAAAACCCGACAGTACCAGAAAAGCACTGCATCATCACATCATGCCCAAAAGCAAAGGTGCTGCTGGAGTGGGGCTTTCTTCTCCATCCAAACTGTAACCGTTTTAGCGCTTGTAAACAAAAGTACTAATCAGTCCAAAATAGGAATAACAACCTCAGAATTAAGAAGGATTAGGAGAAGTAAGTATTTTCAACTGCTGTTAACACAAGACATTGAGATTTTACTATGACATCTCCAGGAACATTCTATTTTTTAACCAGCTCCCCCCAGTACACCTATCCTACAAAAACCTAAGGAAAGATTTTGTGAGTGCCATGTTTCAAACACCTGGCCTGCATATCCATGCTTTCTGCATCACACCCATCCACATGATCACCTCATTCTGAACTTATTTTTCCCCCCTATGCAAATCCAGATGATGTAGTAACTCCATCCGCTTTGTCAAAAGTGCCCAGACACCTCAGCTATATTGCTCATTGAGCTGTTTTAGGCATAGTAGCCCAAACAGGAAGTGTGTTATATTACAGTTTTGCATCTTTATGGAAAAATGTTTTTAAGAACCCAAAGGTTCTTTGCATACTGCATTAAATGCATACATATTTTAAATAAAAATCTGGTATTTTTCTGAGCTTTTAACACCACACTGAATTCCAAGAAACTTGCAATTCCGAAGACTGGAGAAAGGAAGCAAGAGTGGAAAAACAGGCAAGAAATCTCTATTCAGCAAGTTCTTGAAACATGCATAACTGAATTAAGTACTCAGTTTATTCAGCAAAATGTGAGAGCACATCAAAAGTGTTCCTGGATAATAAAACAGTAGACTAAAAAAGAGCAAACATACATATTTCTTCAGTTGCCCACAGCTTAGTATCACATAACACTTTACTTCTTGTTCTCACATGCCACAGACCTGTGGCCAGGATGCTGGCATCTGAACCCTGATTTGGGGCTTCAGGAAGCCCCGGGGCCTCCACACACCTCAGTCCCCAGCTTAAAAGAGGTGGAAAACAGCAAAAGGTAAGTCTCCATCAAGATAAACCCTATACTGACAGCAGGATGCTTCCACATGATATACCAATCTTAAAAACACCTGGTATGTGCTTTGAGAAAGAAAGTGGCCAAAATGTTATCAAATTAACAGGATGGATGGCTCACAGAGAGCTTGATGTTCATCCAAGAAGACAATTCCTAGAAGCCACTGCATGTATGCTTACAATACGAAGCTAAAAGTTGGAGGAATTACTTCAAAAACACTCTGTGGGTTACCAAAATACAAAGACCAGCAAGAGAGATAAAAGCAATATAATTTTTTAAAATTACCTCTGCCATTATGCTTTCACTACAATTTCCACTTCTATTAGGCATCATTTATTTGAAAGGATAGGGTGGCTACTGGTTTTCTTAATCAGAAACCAACAGTTCCGATCAAGAGTGGATGTCTTTAGTTTTATGCTAGAAACTGTTTCTTTTATATACATATATATCTCTATCAATATATATATATCTCCATCTGTATATAAAAATAAATAAAATATTTTGACAGTTACCAAAGAGCGTAACTCAGCTAATATTCACACTGGAGCAGCAACATGTCAGTGACTACAGTAGGGCAAACAATTACTCCACAAGATTTTTAAGGCTAAGACTAATAAAATTAAGAACTCCAGAATCGATTTAAAAAAAAAAAATATTTAAATTCCCTTCCTCACAAAGAGAGCACCTTCAAAGTACAGTAACTTAAGCAGCATATGGCATTTACATTTTCATCTAAATCTTTAAAGCAGCCCATTATTTCCTTAGATTTGAGAAGAGAACCCTGCTTTATTTCACCACACCAGCCATAAACTATTCATTAATTCTGTTTGCTAACTCTGTAACTGAGCCCAGATGTTTCTGCTGGAGAGGCATTCCATAAGAAAAGTTAAATATAGCAAGCTGTGTGGAAGGAACAGACCTCTCTCCCCCCACCACAGCATGCTCAAATAGTACTTGATGGAAAATAATGAAAACATTTGAAAAATATTCTGAATATGTGAGTCTGAAATGCCACAGTCTGATCACAAGATTTCAAGCAAAAGAGCTCCCAGACATTATATTTGGGTGTAACTGAAGTTACTGGTCCTGTCTCTGGAAAGGTGCCGACACTTTCATTCACCAGAGTAAACAGAAAATTTACAAGCAGAGGAACACTCCTGGCCATGCATCATTTACAAATACAAATCAAGACTTAAATTTTCAATTACAAGAAACACTTCCAAGCCAACCATGTTAATGAAGAAACTGAGAGCATCCTAGGGAATTTCTTATGAACTGACACAGAAACTTAATGGTGGGAATTTGAAATTAGCACTTCAGAAGAACTTCAACCATTTTACACTAGCAAAGATGATTAATGCTTACATTTATAATCCAACACCAAGAACACAGTCCTGTTAACAAGAATGGAAACTACCACTTTCAGCCACCTGTTCAGACATTGTTATGGTTTCTAGTACTATTCAGCAACTGTCTTAAGCTGGTTTGGAAATGCCTATTTTAAATTAGAAACTATTCCTAATCATTCTGTAATAAGAGAAAACATGAAAGACACAGGGTTGAACATTGTAGACCCACATTCTCTGGAATGTGGAGACCACTCTCAGCCATGCAACACTTCCTCAGCTGTGAACAATGATCAGGAGAGACTGAGAGGTCATCTAGTCCCTTTGTTTTGCTCCAAGACAACATCAAGCCTATTTAAACCAGTATTTGCCTAATCTGATCTTTAAAATTTCCAGTGTAACAGATTCTGTAGAATGACTTGTAGAGGGAGGGTATTTCAGGGAAGCTGTTATTGACCAACGTGGTAATAACACCACTGCCTTGGTACCAGGTATCAGGTGCTGTCATCCAACTCTGCTGCACTTGCACCTAGTAGCCAAATCCTGTTGCTCTTCAACCGCTTGTGTCCACAGAAGACTTTGCAAAATATGTTGTCTAACTGTATTGTTAACAGGGAGCACCTTCCCACTAGCTGGGAAATAGGCAAACAAACCTTGTTATACATACTATTAGCCACCTTAGAACACAATAAAAGTATGCCAGCTGTTCCGAAAAACATGAATATATGACTGAAGTCATAATTTTAGCATGGGAAGGCATACTAGCACGAGCTTTAGGCTCCTCAATGTCAATGAATAATGAAGTGATAGAACAGGTCAACAATCTCAAGGCAATAAGTATTTTTTTTTCCCTAGTCCATGACACCAGAAATTTTCTTTATTTCTGGTAGCTACTCATTATTAGCACAAACAACAGCTACCACAGCATGTCTACCATGGGCAATGACTTCCTCATTTTGCAGTGTAGACAGATCTTAAGAATGTCTACTTCAGAGATCAGCTGGAAAGCAGCCAATGAGAAGAAAACCAGAACAAATTTTATTTAAAGTTAGTCACTTCAGCAGCAACTTACACTTGAATCCACCTATATGAAGAAATGTTTCCTCTCCAACTCCTAGGGAAGAAGAGAGTTATGCAATGTGAAACCTAGAAACTGGACCCAGTTACAGCACACGTGGGAGATGGAAGATGACAAAAGGATCTGAAGGCTCTCAGAAAATAAAGACCATATGTTGGAACAGTAGAAAGTCTTCTGTGAAATCTTTGTAGGGGGGAGAAGAGGGAATAGCGCACAGGTGTGAAGCACCAAAAGGAGTCAGAGCCAGAAGAATAGGAACTACATTAGATAGCCCATCTTGAAAAATCCTTTCCTCATATATGGGGGGAACATTGCAGCAAAAGAGAAAGAACTCTTCATCAACTTTGTAATGCATGAATTTCTAGAGCATTGCTGGGCAAAATTTTTTTCGTGAAGGGAAACCAGCACCTGGTTTATTTCCTGGTTTATGCATGGTAACAGAAGCTGAGGGAAAGTTTCAGTTCGGGAAACTACATTTAGAAAATGAAACATCAAATCTGATGCACTTTACAGGCAAAGTCTTAGATACAAATTATACATAGCTAAGTACAATTTTTAAAAATTACTGCTTTTAGGTTGTCCTTGCTCAAGCAAAAACCAGGCCCTCATGAAGCTGTCTGCATACCTAAATTTGTGCCTAAGTATTTTTCTCCACAGGTATTGTGTTTGAAAACAGGGATAAAACCTTAAATTATCAGCTACTCTAACAAGAATTAAGCATGCAGCTCACTTTATATAATTATATAAAGAGGCTTATGGGAAAAGGAAGCACACTTAACCTACCTGTTTGTATGATCTGTTACTTAGGCAGAAAAAGAAATGTCACAAGGAAGAATTCTTGGCATTTAAACTGTATTGGTATTTAATCTATTACTGTAATCTACATCAATTTAAACAACCCAAATCTAAAAAGGTCCTGAGAATCTCCCACTTTTAGGAGTCTTATATGGCCTGCTCACTTATTGCACACATACAGATAGATGATTATATTTCAGCAGAATTAGAACCAAATGGGTTTTTGCTGCAAGCTCTTTTTTTTTTTTTTTAAGAAAAGACTTGCTCTCTGTTCATGTTTTTACAAAGAGATGACAAACATATTCTGCAGCTTAAAAAAGGAAGAAAAGAGTGTTTACTTTGGTTGTGCTAAGCAGCCAGGTGCTATAATACTGCAAGTTTCATCTGTAGTCTGCAGTGCTGTAAGTTCCACCATGTTAACCATCACATCCGTCTTGTGGCCAGGAAGCTTGGGAAGCACAGAAAGTACTTTCTCTGCAAGATTGTCGCCATGATGACCAACTGCTCCTGCAGGAAAAGACAATCAAAAATTGTCAGATACATAACTAGAAGAAAAAAGAAAAAAACACACAGGGAATTGAGAACAAAATAACAACTACATGTTTTGGAGAGAAGGACATTGGTAGTCAAAACATCAAGATCACATTTAGCTTTTCAAATATATTTTGCTACAAAAGTAAAATTAATTTCTGGAATGTCTGAAGTTAAAGGCATTGATAACATTTCAGAAAGATTCTTTTAAAAAGCATAAATCAGACTTAGTTTTACTGCTGTTTGATATCCACTGATTTTGCACTTAAACATGCAAAATAGTTCTCTTTGCATTAGAAAGCTGTTTAACAAGATTTGCAATGGTTATTAAAAAAAGCAGGCAAACATTTATATATACACATACTCAGATTAAAACTATACTTTTCTACCTAAACTAATAGGACTGTGTTTAAAAGGGCTGTATGCAAGTTGCATACATAGCTACCCAGATAGGTTTGCATAATATTAAAACAAACAATTATCAGTGATATGCCACCGTCAAGATCATTGCTTCTAGATGGAATGAGAGCAGCTCAGGTGAAACCAACATGAAATAACTAAACCAACTCAAGTTACATAGTATAAAATGTTAATTTGACCATGTTCCAGGAGAAATTCCGAATTCCAGTTGGCACGTTTTGCTCAGTTCTCCTGATTTCAAACACACATGTTCTTCTTTCCATTAATGAACTCTCAACACAGGCACTACAACCAACTTACAAAATTTTAAGACTATGAGCCAAGCCAAAGCATAAAAACATGACACACACTATAGATGGAAAGTCAGAGAGGGGGACCAGAAACCTTACTGCCTTTAAGTCAGGAATAAGTTGGAGGTATTTGTATACTGCCACTTTAGCTATGGTTCAGCTATCACCACAGGGCTGGACAGCAGTGCTGAGCTTTTTATTGTTCTCCTGGCTTTACTCCTGAGAGGCAGGAAAAAGGAGTGGGACAGTAGCCTGAAAGATCTATCAAAGTCTGTCCTCATGGCACCCTATCTGCTCTCACTTTTCATCATTTCCAAAGACAGAGGAGGTCCGTTTCAATACCTAAAGTAGCTTTGCATGCTCCATACATCCATCAAGAACATTAGTGGGGTTCAGATTATTAATTGCTCTTGGATAAGCAGGTTGTCTCCAGCAGCCAGGTATCCATGCTGTAAAGCCACCTCATGTCTTATCAACTATTCTGAATTGTAGTTGTAAAGAGAAGCAAGGATGAAAAGGGAGGAGAAAAAGTAACGTCAGACTCCATGCTGGCAATGACTCTATCCACAGAAGGCAAGGAAAGCACACATGTCTAGCACATGGTGGTACTGCAATGTGGACACCTGGTCACTCAGTTGGATTGAAATTACCAATTTGTTTCACCAGAGATTGTAATAGTCACAGAATGCCAGCAACTTTCCTTTCCACAATCCCCAGACAGATTTAGACCACTGAAGTACAGATGAAATGACCTGGGTTGTCTTTGCGATTCCCTACGCCATCTGCTCTCCAAAATATCTACATTCTTCTTACTAGGTCAGTCACTTGTCAGCCACACTGCAGTTATCAATGCTCGTGAAGTTACAGACGTGAAAAACAGATGGTAATCTTCTGAACCTCCACCCCCACGTATTGGAAGCAATGTCTATCTCTCCACACTTGCTGCATGTGAGCAATGTTTAGCTAGACAAGACATTTAGCTAACTGGTAACACCTCAGATGCAAATAAATCCACATTAATTATTAACATCCCTCCTTTCTGCTTGGCATAGGAGGAAGTGTCAGCATACTCAAGTTGCTCCTAACAGTTGATCAGCTAGTGCCATCTGAGTCTCCTACCCACAGCTGTTACTCCTTGGAGGCTCCCACTGGTCCATAGGTGCTGATGTCTTTTGTTATGCCTCATCAAATCAATCACAAAACATCTCCTGGAAGTTTTAAAAACCACTATCTCCCCTGACCAACAACATAAATTAACCAAGGCTGGAAAGACAGTTAAACCTCATAAGACTAGGACAGGAAATTACAAGGAGTCACTTTTCAATTGCACTGACTTCAGCAACATGTATGGGACTGCTTTCCAGCCTCTCTCATCATTGTTGAGGACAGTCAACAAGCCGCTCAGCAGCTCCTCATGACCAGCGGTGTTCAAGGCAGTTGATAGTTTTTAATGTTGCCAATGTAAAAACAGATTTGGTATTAAAATGACAAGGAGAAGTTATCTGACCAATGCAAAATACGAATCTTTATGCCAGGTGAATATCCAGCCTTTGAAGATAAGGGAAATCTTATGTATCATGCTGTTCTAATTTTACTTTCTCTTCTCATTAAGTTACAAACTGAAATACATGACATTTGATACAGGTTGTAGCTGGCACAACTGACAAAGCAGACCAACCAATTTTTTTAACAGCAGCCAGGTACTCATCAACTACACCGCTCCTTCCCTCAGAAAGGCAGCAATGACATTCATATAAGAAAATATTTTCCTAAGCCCATTATGAGCCCTGTATCACACCAGCTGTATTCCAATTCTTATGTTCTCCTACTGGTTCTACTGTCTGGTTCAAAAATAAAACAAAGCAGAAAAGAGCAGATTTAAAGGGCAATTGCACACTGCAGAAGCAACATGAGAGCTTAGGCAATGGGAATACTTTAAAGTCAGTTGCTAAACATGAGGAGCTTGAATTAGAAAGCAATTCTCCTACAAAGGCACTGCTCACTAGCCAACAACTAACGCAGCTAATTTCTACAGGGTGCTTTTCCTTCAAAGTTTAAACATAAGTTGGTGTGCACCAAAACAGAATGCAAGGCATATCTTGATCCTACTATCAAGCTTTCTTAACATCTGCTGATTTAACTACTTTGTAGATTGTTTCAGGACTAGTGATTTTCAAAAGATACATGAACAAACCCATCCCAGTTTTCATGATGTTTCAGCACTGCAGGCACACTCAATGCTTTTCTGAGTAAGATCACCACTAGGAAGATTTTACACTAAAGTACTCTTGTGGGACAATTTCTATGATGCAACTTTCTTAGGCAATGCATCACCTCAGTGAGGGCAGGGTTCAAGTTATCAGGAGGCAGAAATATTTATACCTGTTCCCTTCAAATAAGCTGGATATTTGGAGCTTCAATTCCAAAGCTTATCAATGTTTTGCCATATTCTTTCATCCAGTGTTAGCTTAAACTGATGTTGTAAAACTGTGCTTAAAAGCAACCTTTTATGTTCCCATGAACCACTGTCCAGCATTCAAGGCAAACTACAGCATTCTTCTGCCTTGCCAAAAGGCAAATCTACATTCTCCTTTGTACAGACAAAGGAACATGAAACTTGTCCCACTATGCTGGCTATTGAATGTTTAAAAAACCCCAATCACTACTACCAAAACCACCACCACCAAAAAAAGCCTAAAAACTTGTAGTCCAGCAGTAGGAGCATAGAAGCCCACAGCCAAGCACAGCAACGTCAGAGTGCCACCAGAGACATATGACAGATTCCCCATCTCTCATAGCCAGCTGTTGCAACGTATGTGAAGGGTGGTAAATTTGGAGATAAGAAACACTTAAGCATCTGCTCAAGGCTCATGTAATTTCCAAGTCCCCTGCACTGATCTAGCCACCTGCAGTTTTCTTCACGTAAGCAAAACTCATTCCATTTGCTTATCTCTGTAAGGCCGCTATAACAGATTTAACATCTGAAACACTTAAAAACCTATTATAAAAATTTGTGTGCTTATTTGACAATAGAAAGATCTTTACAAACCATGCCATAGCAGAGGCCGTACCCTGACCTGCAGTACTGAGATGACACCACTTGAATATTTTCAGCTGCCATCACTCCTCACAGCTGCAGTCTACAACCTCAAGTAACCATAATAATTTAAGCATTGGCTGTGTCTTGTGTCAAAGCCACAGCCTGGTTCATACAAAGCGGACTACTTTACAGACCTCAGTATTTATGTTTTCAAGGCCTCAGCTTATATGGTAAGGAAGAAAAAACCATGGCTTTGTTTCCTTTAAAAATCCATTAGTGTCAATCCACCAATGCATCAACTTGGAAGATGCTGCGATCAAAAAGAGAATGAGCAAATCACTGCAAATTGGAACCATGAAAATATAATGACAGAAACAGACTATTATAAACAAACAGTTTAAAACAAAAATAATCAAAAAGAGATATTAGTCAGAACCAGATTCTACCAGAAAGGCATGGGCCTAAACTCGTCTTCACTCTCATCCTCCTCTCCGAGTGGGATTACGCAGTAGGACGATTAAGGCACACCAGGACTTTTTGTTGCTGTGGCTGCTCCCAGTAACTGAAAGGGAATGGTATCTACACTTCATTGATGAGTGCATGAACTGTGCTTTTTCTATCTGTTAAAAGGCTGAAAACATTAAAAACAGCACAAGGGTGTGATACAAAGATGATGCCTGGCTGATAAAAGAGGGAGATGATAGAGAAAGTTAAGCCCTGAGTTTGTAGCCTTGGCTGTTGGGGAAAACATTCCTGTCATTTTGACTGATACATTTAAAAGTGCTAGAGGAAGATAAAAGTGCTGTTGCTGATGGCACTGAAATATTCAGCCTCAACACTCAGACAAAGGTTATTATTCAAAACTATACATTAAGTGCACAGGCACCCCCCTGCTATTCTCTGTCTTTGCTCATAGTATTGCATTTCAAAATCACCTGCATGTACCAGAAGGTGAGACCTCACTATTCCCTGGGTCTACAACAGCCCACATCCCAAATGCTACAAAGCACCAAGAGGTTGGAAGGAGAAACATGTCAACATGAACACCAATATCTGAAAGGTATCGATGAGCTTAGGAATGAAAAAGGAAATCTAGGAATCTGGAAAAATTGTTTCATCAAAAGGTGTGAATGCTGGCAAGGTGGTGACTAAGAAACACATGGAAGGAGCAAAGGAGCATGGGGTTACATAGCATCACAATGCAAACATTTAGGGGCACAAATATTAGACAAGAAAAATAAAGAGGAATTAAAGTACCATAGTTAGCTCTGACTTTAACTAGTGTCACTTATCAGAGCACCACTCTAGCTGGGAAGATTTATTCTGCTTTTTAAAGCAAAGGTAGTGAACTTTAAAACAATGAGGAGGCAAATGAAAGCATGCAGATTAGGGACAGCACCATACAATCAGAATTCAAGAAGTGAGCACAAAGTGCTAAACCTGTGATCTCCCCAGGGCATAAAACCACATGTTCCACCTTCTGGGGCACTGCTTTATCCATAAGATCCTATGCTGCAGGCATAGGCAGTATCCATGCCATCTCCATCTGAAGCCATGCCACTGCAGTGAGGCCAGAAAGGCCATAAAAAGAAGATCCTTGTTACAGCTCAGCTGAATGTCCACACAGGACAAAAAGAAGAATTATTTATCTTAATTCAGTATTCTCCTCTCTATTCATTAAATACAGCATGCATAAGTAATGCTGAACACAAAAGCAATAAGATTATAAAAATTACTCAATAGAGTTCAATCCAAATTTTACAGTAATAGCTCAGAAGAGATTCATGGAACCTAGAAAGCTAACCTAGTCAGCTAGGTGCCTTCTGATTCTTTTGACAGAAAAGTGTGCCATTTTATGTGACTAATTTTTTAAAATAATTGTCACAACAAATATAATACAGTTTCTTGACACTGGCACCAGGAGTTCTTTACCAAAATGTACTTAATATGTATTTTCTTTAGCAAGTTCTTTAAAGTGGAAAGTTTTAATATTTAAGTATCAGTATTTTCCCCTAGTTCAGTTGTTTGCAACTGCAGTGCCAGAAAAGGCACTTTTAGACATTTTGATTTTTTACTATTAGAAATCAATTGGTATTACTGAAAACGACTTATTAGTCTAGCCTAACATCTTCTTTCCTCTAGGTAGGCATGGAACATGAGCCAAAATTAAGACATCAGTTAGTACAGTTCCTTTAGGCATCATCTAGAGCTACCTAAAGCTGTATTCCATTCACATCATCACGTCAGAAAATATTTGCCTTCTGACAGCTTATTCAGAGTGATTCAAAGTCACCTGGTTCGAAGCAGTAGCCTGACTTAATCTGAGCAGCCCAGCACCTACCCCCGAACTTTCAGGGTTTTGTGGAAGCATTGGAATATAAAAGCATTCTCATAATCCACAGATACATAACCATTTCTCATATCTGCAGCCCACATGTTGGACAAGATTCAGTTATCAATAAGACATTTACAAATCAAATCCAAAATCTTTCATCTTTAGAGACGGGAGATTTAAAGAGTTGTTTGAAATGAGCTGCAAATGAGAAAGTCTACTTCAATGACTTCCATGTGGACTGAGCAGTTATTTGAAAAATAAATTATTTATTTTTACACTGCTCAATACAAGTACATATCACAGCTTGAAAAAAAAATAAAAATAAAAAAAATCCAGTGGCCCAGTTGCCAATACCAAGCCAGAAACTTGCAGATAGGAAGCTTTAGCTTTTACAAAGTGTAAGGCTGAAATTCAACAGACTCCTTCACCCAAAGGCCAAGCAGTGGAGTTGGGGGTAGGGGGCCAGGGGAAAGACTAAATATACCTAAGAAAATTAAGGCTTCAGGTACAATTTAATTTTGCAGTTTCGCACCTACTGACAACTGATTTCACAACTTAAATTGCTGTTCTTTTTGTGTTCTTTTTACTGTACAATTTCTGGTAAACCAATTAAATAAATCTCACTGCATGGCACTAAATTCAGGTCCATATAGTCCTTTACCTCTGAAATGCACTAGATTTTTCTTCCTTCAGTTTGCACTGCACTTCATGGCAAGATTATAGTGTCATGTCCAAAGCACAGGAAGGCTTCAATGAAACTGTCTATGAATTCTGGAGACATTTGTCGGTAACAAAAGAATGGTTGCATGAAGAGATCTTTGTTGCAGTTACAGATACTGAAGAGAATAAATTCCTAAAAAAATGAATACTTTAATTTCTCATCCTTACTCCAAGAGCTGTGATGCATTCACTCCAAAGCTGCCTCACCACAGCCCTGATGTTTTCTCAAAAAAACCTTCTCCCACCAACATACAAGATCCCAGACCTCACAGATTTAACTGGTACCTCCATGCCTCCTCAACAGTCTCCTTGTCAGGCAGCTCTCTGTCACCAAGTTTCTAGTTCCAGTTCCTTTTTTTTAACTCTTCCCACTACCTGAGTGCACAAATCCTTGTCCAGTTTCATTGGTTCCCACGCCAAACAGGCATTCCTCTCAAAATTTGATTTCAACTCTCTTCATCCAAGTCCACTCTCCCGCAGTCTTCCCAGCAATCTTCCCAAACCACAGCACAGCATTAACTGCCCAAACCTATAGCCTTCAGCTTCTATAGATCTTCAGCACATTGTTGACCACTACCAACCCTGCAGCAGTGCAAGGATACACAAAGCCAAAACTGAGGGGGGGAAAAAAAAGAAGAAAATTCAGGAACAGATTGTCCACAAGTGCAACATTGTGCCAAGCACTTGTTACGGGTCAGGTAACAAGTTATGTTACCTGACCTGTAAAAAATTACAACTTGAATTATTGACTATACATAATGCAAATAGAACCAGGCTCACACACTGCATATGTGAGCAGGTCCATCAATAATATGATGGGGTAAGTGAATGCAGCCACTCCTGTATCAATTATTCTCCGAGTTGACTGTTTCCTCTGAAAGATGGTTATTCCAGAAGTGAGAGCCTAATACAAACCTTCTCCGTGTCACTGACCCAGCACCTTGCTGGTGACTTGTTCAATCACTCTTTCCCTTTCTGCCCTTTTAATATCACACATTACCAGCTTAAGAGTTCAACTCACTTGCAGGTTGATTACAATACTTGACATTCTCCATCTGATAGCTTCCCAAGGGACTCTCACACCACTTTCTATGCTTCTCAAGCTTTGCATCAATTACGTATTAACTGACAGTATTAAATTTACCATACAGTTCATTCCTACGCTCACTTGCTTCCCAGAAAGCACTGTATAAACAATTCTGCATTGTTTTCACTCAGACATAAGGTTTTCCAAGTTAACACCAGCCATGTGCAATTGCTTCATTCAGAGATTAAGTACAGCACATAGCATATAAAGACTATATATACATTAAACATATAGAGACACTTTCAGCAAAACAGATATAGCTCAGTGTATATATAGATGTTTATCTGTTTAGACAAGGATAATGCTAAGGGTGATAAGTAGCTACACTGGAAAATGCTTTGCAGTAATCCACCAGTCAGAGTCTGTGCAGACTGCTTCCTTCACACCTTGGGATAATGCAGGCACAGCTAAGATCTCCAGTTTGCAGCAAAGCATTAGTGCCACAAACAAACCCTTGTGTTTCCAGCAGAGCTTTCTGCTTCACCCTTGGTTTCCATGACCCACTCAGGAGCAAGAAGGCATGCATAATCACCACAGCCATGGTGATAACACGTGTTCCTAGGCCATGAGGACTCCTACAACCACCAAAAAACCTCCTGATAGAGTGGATGTGGGCCCATAGGGATGACAGCCCCTGCCAGCGGTGGGTTTCTTACCAACAAGGTCCAACGTTCTGTCCACAAAGATGACGGAGGCCTTGTTGGTGGCTGTCCTCCTCCTGTTCCTGGCTGGGGCACAGCTTGCCAGCTCAGCAGCGATGACTCTGCTGAGGGCCCCCACGGCGAAGCTCTCCTCCCGCAGGCCCAATGCGGTGAAAAGAGCGTCGAGATCGCCCACCAGGGCCCGCACGGTCACCCGCAGCTCAGCGGGCAGGGCACCCAGCCCGCCCTCCGCGAGACCGGGCCCACTAGGGCCGGGCAGAGGC
>NW_020799098.1:28852478-28855982 GCF_003259725.1 Athene cunicularia
GGTGTGTGTCCATCCCCGGAGGAGCCGCTGTAGTTTGGGCGTGCGCTAAAGGGCGGCCTGGGCCGCGCTCCTGCCCGTCAGTGCGGGGCCTGGTGTCCCCAGGGGTTAGCCTCGGCCAGCTCTCCCGCCCGGCCTGTGGCACCGCGGGAGCAGCAGCAGCGATAACCTCGGGGAGGGGAGAGGATAGAAGGCTATTCTTTTCCCTGGCGGTGCCAAATTATGACAAACGTTAGCATGTTTCTCTCGCATACTATCTTAGAAACTCTGCTACAGTCTGTAGCCCTGGTCAGTGCCAGGCAGGACATCCAAGCACTGACAGTTTAGTTTTCCTCAACATCTTCCTGAAAAGGCTGGGAGTTTCTTTGGTCTTTCTTGTGGTAAATTTTAAAACAATTCAGTGTCACTACTTACATTACTACATCTTTTGTGCTGCATTGGTAAACTTGTTATTCCAAGAGAACTGTTTTGGTGATTTCAATGTACAGCATAGGAAAGGTGAAACTTCCATTGCCATTCCCTGTCCTATAATTTTGTACTTCTTGCGTTAATATTAACAAGTCCAGTGGTTGCTGAGCTAGCAACAAGAAATACTCTCTTTTAATAAATGTGATTTTTATGACATACAGTTGGAGATATATGACTAATTTAATTCCATTTCTCCTTTAAAAAGCTCTTGATCTCAAAATCAGTTTCAAAGCTAACTAGAAAAAATGCCATGATATGCATCCACAGTTTCTTTTCCCCAAAGAATGGATGGCTCGCTTGCAAATTTGTGTTCTACGTCGTATTTCACTTGGGTAATCTCCTTAGTATGGAATGAGGAGGATACTTTTTGTGATACAGTGGGATTATCAGCAATAATAGAAAGATAAATTATTTAATTAGTTCATCAATTAACTGGTCTTCTTTGGTGTCTTGCAGGTTCAGCTGGTTTCAGAACACTGAAGAACATGAGTAATATGGAATCACCAGATTTCTAGTAATGAAATTAAATCTCTTCCATCCAGTCTGCTCCATGCCCATTCCTACCCTCATGCAGACTTCCCTCTTCCAAACTCAGATTTATGTTTTTGTGCTGTTCCAATCTCAATTTGTTATTTTAACTTTAGGGCATATAACTTTATGATGCTAGAAAAAATATGTAAGCTACTAGCCTTCTCTACTATTTTGATTTGAAAAATGAATGCCAAGAAAGTATTGGGGATGGTTAACAAGAGGGCCCCTGGGCTAAAACACAAGTAGAATTATCCTAATCTCAGACTGAATTACTTCACAGATTATGTATCTCTGAGCTTTTGCTTTATACTTGAGTGCCATGGACAAAGGCTAAATATGTTATGGCTTGTCCAACTCTTTAGTTACCTGGTGTGTGTTGAGACATGTTCTCAAAACAGCATACGCTTTTTTAAGAAAAGAAAAAAAAACTTTTTAAAATAAATACTGTATAGATTGCAACTGGTTCTGCATATGCCAACATTGAAAAAAGAAGGATTACTCGCCAGAAGACAAAATCATGTTAATCAGTTTAAAGCACAGTGGTTAAATTACAAAGCAAAATTATCTGAGCAGGTTTTATAGCTTATTTTATCCCATGTGCAAATTTACTACTGTGTTAGAAAAAGAACAGTATTGAAGGGTTTCTGTAAACCTGGTATCTTGTTGTGGGTTTCTGGAGTGTAACCCATGAGTTAAGACGATTATGCAGCTTGAAAGACATCTCATTCTGTCCTCAGCCTTTTAACTACTCAGGGCCTTAGGAGAAGCCTTTTTTTCAGGCCTCGGCTGCTGCTCTCCCTCTGCGCAGCACTAAGGAGAAACTGCAAGGTCTCTTCCAGAAGCTGTAACTTGTGGGAGTTTTCACCTTTGAGGGCAGAAGTTGAAATACCATCTAGGCCAACACTCTGTCCTTGGAAGTGAAGCAGGAAGCAGGTTCAGAGCACCCTCTCCATCCAACCAGAGCCAGAGGTGGGTAAAGATCTTTATGGGAGCAGTGAAAGGCTGGCAGCTTCTCATTCTTGGGTCAGCTTCCAATGTTCTAGCTGCTCAAGATGGATTTTTATGTGACCACCAGCTCAATTTAATTTTTATTTAAAGGCTTCTAGGAGGAAAACTGCTTTGAGGATCCACACTGATGTATTTTAAGAGATTTTATGGTCTACATCTACTCCTGATTTCTCTTTGTGGAGTTTTCCACAAACATTTTCATTCATCTTCCTTGTGTCTGCAGTCAAAGAAAACTATTAGAATTCTACCACGTCCTTTAATGTCAGCCAAAAGTGTGTTAAATGGCCAAGTTAACAAAACAGAAATTAAAATGAAGGCAGACACTGATGCCTAGTAAGAGGTACTACAATACAGATTTGTTTTATGAGAAACAAGTGCCTAGAAATGTTTTGTGGGAAAAACACCTTCACTGACTCCACTGCTATTTGTATAAAAAAATGGAATTGCTTGATGAAAACCTACCAAATTATACCACATAATTCATGACCTGAACATTTAATTTCAGGGGAAAAAAAAAAAAAAATCACCTTTTGAGAAGGTAGTTTGTTCATGTGAACTCCAGTGAAATGTCATGCCTTATATGAAACTTTACACCAAGTTTCTCTATGCAGGCAATTCAAAGAATAAACTTCTCCCCTCAGAACTGTGATGTGTTTATAATACAGTCAAGCCCTCTGGTCTGATTTTTCACAAGCTGTTCTGCTGTGAAAAAGGGGTCCCCTTTTTAATTTACACAAATATACTAAAATACTGAAGACTCCATTTGTACACACAAGTGGTCAAAACTTGTTTTGACAGCTGTTGGTACTTAAATTTTCTAATGTATCTTGCAGTTGTTAAGGCAGTATTCACAGATGTGAAGTGAGAAAATCAGCAGTAAAAATGGTTTGCTATTTCCTACCACTTTTAAAACAGAGCAGTTTCTTCATGAACTGCATAGTTACATTGTAACATTCACTATGAATGTTAAACTCTTACTGGAGCTAAAAATAAAATAAGGCAATTTGTGAAGGGAAAAAAAAAAATCTATAGAGTTGTTAAACCTAAAATATTACCTCCAGCTGGGAAAGCCCCTGAGCCGAGGACTAGGACACCAGTAATAGAAGTAGCAGTGTGTTTATCCTGCGGTTACGCTCCCCCCTGGCAGCAGCCATCAGCCGCCAGTAGAAGCACGGCACTGGACTGTACGTGTGTTTGGCCAAGTCCCGCTTCTGCAAGTGGGCGAGGATGTACAAGAGGAGGTCGCCACGCTGCCGGTGGTCTCTGCTGAGGGGGAGAGAAGGGCGTCTGGGGACGCGGAACAGCACAAGGACCGCCGAGAGCAGCGGAAACAAAGGGCAGCGAGAGGAGGAGAAGGCAGCTCTTGCAGGCACACCGCGCCTCGGGAGGGTGGGGGAGGCACAGCCGAGGTGAGTCCCGGCGGCTGGCAACACACAGAGCGGGGAACCGGCCGTGCGCGCCCGGCCCGCGCGGCGGGACCGGCTCCGCGGGGAGGGCAGC
>NW_020799098.1:28856032-28872458 GCF_003259725.1 Athene cunicularia
CTCCCGGCCCCTCTGCCCGGGCCGCGCAGGCCGAGGCGCGCAGGGCCCCCGCGGCGGGAGGCCCGCATGGCACTCCAGCCCCACTGGCGCCCCTGGGGCGGCCGAGCCTCTCCCCAGTATCGCCCTGCCCGGGCTCTCAGCGTTGAAGTACTGAAGCAGTCTTAACTTTTTATGCATAAACTTTCTTTGAAATTTTAAAGACTTTCTTCACGTTCAAATCATAATGAAACCTGTAAACTAAACCCAGCCCCTGTGGTGGACCTGTCAGTACTGTGCCCTGTGAGGGCTCAGGGTGTCTGCTCGACTGATTTCATAATTGAAACATGAAAATGATAGTAAACTGAAGAGTTTTCTAATAGTCTGCATGGCATAGTATCCATGGCAGGGTTTCAGGGGATTTTATTTCTAACTACTGTGTTTCTCTTCTCTTGTGGTAGATGAAAATGAAGCAGAGAGACCAGAGGAAGAAAAAGCTAGGTGGGTATCTTGACAACTGGAAGTCCTGTAGTGTGGCTACACAAAAATTGAATTCACTGTATTCTTCCCAGCTGCTTGAAACGCCATAGTGTCTGAACACACTCTGGTGTCTTTGAAATTCCCCTTAAGATAGTATGTTTGGTCTGCTAGGATGACTTTTCTGTGAAATGGTTTTACCTGTGCAATTGGGACACTCGACTATGAAAGTTATTTTGAGTTTTAACTGTATGGACAGCAATAGCACCTCACAAAATGCCAAGAGGTCTTTTATTTCTGTAATCATTGTACTTTGCAGCCTTAGTAATAGATCAGGACTTCGTTTGTTGCAGATAGTTTAGAAATTAAAACACAGACTCTCTCCCAGAAAATCATATCATAGAATGGTTTGAGTTGGAAGGGACCTTAAAGACCATCTAGTTCCAACCCCCTGCCATGGGCAGGGACACCTTCCACTAGACCAGGTTGCTCAAAGCCCCGTCCAACCTGGCCTTGAACGCTGCCAGGGAGGGGGCAGCCACAGCTTCTCTGGGCAACCTGTGCCAGTGACTCACCACCCTCACAGTAAAGAATTTCTTCCTTCTAATCTAAATCTACCCTCTTTCTGTTTAAAACTGCTCCCTCTCATCCTATCACTACAATCCCTGATCAAGAGTCCCTCCCCATCTTTCCTGTAGCCTCCTTTAAGTTCTGGAAGGCCACTGTAAGGTCTCCCTGGAGCCTTCTCTTCTCCAGGCTGAACAACCCCAACTCTTTCAGCTTGTTCTCATAGGGGAGGTGCTCCAGCCCCCTGATCATCTTTGTGGCCTCCTCTGGACCTGCTCAAGCAGGTCCATGTCCTTCCTGTGTTGGGGGCCCCAGAGCTGGACACAGTGCTGCATTGCAGGTGGGGTTTCATAAGAGCAGAGTAGAAGGACAGAATCAGCTCCCTTGACTCGCTAGCCACATTTCTCTTTTTATAATGTTTAGAATGTGAAAATTACAAAAAGAGAAATACAAGAAGTCAGTGGAATTGCTAACTAGTTTGGTGTGCAGGTCACATAACACATCTGCTTAGGGTTTTGGGTTGGCTTTTTTATTAGTAAGAGTATTTGAAAGAAATTTACAAAAAGCTTTTGAACTATTTGGGGGAGTCTGCTTGAGTTATAAGTTGCTGTATGAGAGAAAGCACAAAGATGCTTCTTTGGAAATCTGGCTAAGTTGATGGAGGTTGGTAGCAAGGACTGACCGGAAATACTGAATGAAACAAGTCTCACAATTGATGAACTGGAAATTGTTGATTGTCAAGATAAATTAAACAAATAAAGGGTAAGTCAGTGCAAGAAAACATGTATTGTTATTTTCTACAAATACTTTCAGTCAACAGAGATTTTTTTTCAGTGAGAACTCTTGAATTTAGATAGCCTTAGTGGACCTCTTTTCCGTAAGCTTGCTCAGTTGCTTTTGTGAACTGCCATCAACTTCTGACAGGCACAGTGTGATATAGCAGTAATGACCTCCACCACTTGAGTACATATGATACTGTTTTGAAGCAGCTACTAGATGCAATTACTTGATTCCCATTAGTTCTTGTAGTATAAAAACCAGAGCTGTTTCCTGTCACCCTTTCCATGTCACTTAACAGTTTTCTAGACCTCTGTTGCATTCATCTTTAATCATCTCTTTTCCAGGACAAAGAATTCTAATTATTTATTTGCTTTTTATTTGGAAACTATTCTATATCAATTGATTACTTGTGTTCAGTTAACTTTTCTTGACCTGTCACTTTTTGTCAGTATTACTGTTCAAGAAAATTATTTGCATGGCAACTGAAATGATCTTTAGAAACAGTGGTATTTTACTCCAGTTTGTGCTCAATAGTGTCTAGCTTGGCATTTGTCTGCCTCTATGCATAGTTGTTTACTAAAAAGCATAAGAAGTGGTAGCTTATGCATTTTAGGAGTTATGTTTGCAACTCTGGAAGTGTGGTAACAGTTTGCTGGTTAAAAGTTTTGGTTTCTGGCCTCTCAGTTTTGGCATTCTTAGTATATATAAAAATCATGTGGTTTTATCCAGGTTCTGTTGCTAGTCTATTATTTTACTAGGTGATGAAGTGAAATGGTCAAGCTTGAATCGTGGGGCCATACCTGGGCTGTATTGGGTTTTGGTGCAACACTCATGAGTGGGTATTTTGCCAACAGAACTTGGGATCAAAATCATTCTGTTCAATAAAAATTGGCAGTTGCTCGCTCTGTTTCAGAAATATATTTTCAGTGAAAAAATATTGTTTCTAAATGGCTCCCTGATTTCTCTGCCATTTGTGGTGCAACATGCTAACAGTTAATGGAAATGTGGAAATTAAAATATTGCTGTGTAAGAAGCAGCAATAAGCAAGCCCAGTGAGACAGTTCATTTGCATGAATTTGACAGTGCTAGTCATTTTAGGTAAACCAGTAGTTCTAAAATTTTTACCTGTTTTCAGTCTACAGTTAAAATATAATTGAACTCATCATTGAATTGTAGCTATTCCATATGGTGGAAGAAAATTTCACAATGCATGTGTGGGAAGTTTGATTCAGTGCAACATTAGTTATGGGTATTTAAATGTTTTTTCCATTATGTCTTTGAAAATGTCAATCTGCAGGGGAAAAAAAAAAGCTATTATTCTCCCTTCATGTATTATGAAAGATTTCACTTTGATTTTGAAAGAGGATCCAGGTGTAGTGCCTTATTACTTCCAACTATTCTACAAACATCCACTTAGTCTGATTTATGATAGCTAATTATTATCCTGCTAATATAAAATTATATTTGCCTAGAATATTTTTTTAATAAATTATTGGTGTTTTTAATTAAAGCAGAAGATAGCTGGAACTTTGGCTCTTCTCTGGAATGATGTAGCAAGTTTCATAATTAGCTGATTTGTGTGATGTAATCCGTGCACAAATACCTAGTTTCATCTTTTCCTGTTTGTTTTTAAGTGCTCCACCTCCACCTGGAAATGAAGAGGAAGCTGCAGAAAATGGCGTTGTGAAAACGGTAGTTTTAAATGTGTTTTTGAAATACTGCTTTAATTTGCTTTGGTTTATTGGGTATTAATTTGTCTAGGATTTATAAATACATGAATTATTGCGTAAGTGTATGCCTTTGGTTTTGGGGTGGGTTTTTTTTTTTGAAAGGTGTTTGACACTATCTGCAGAAACTCTGTAGAAACTACTAAATTAGGAAGTCCAATTTCCAGCTACAGTTCACTTTTAAAATCTAACTTACAGAAAATAAATGAACAGTACTTCTAGGTTTTTGCGGGGGAAAAACAGTGCTTCAAGACAGCTGTCTCTTCTCAAATAATTCCTTTTCAAAATTATACTCCCTCTGTCTTTCCTCACTGATAGGAAATAAAATCCTCAGATCATTTTTCTTTTTTGAACATGATAAAAATCAGAATTTGCAGAACTATGTAAAAATATGGATCAAGAGATCAATTACACGTGCCTATCAGAGGCAACATAACAGACTCAGTTGGTAGTAGTCTTCAGTGTTCGGTATGTCTTAACTTCAGTGTTAGTATGATGAAGGAAAGGACCAAGAAATGAAATTTGCACTTGCAATGTTGATAGAAGGCCTCAGCTGTGAATGGGAACAATCTATGAGAAAATTCTAATTTTACTTCATTGAGATTTTTTTAGCTTATCTTGCAAGAATTCTCTTAAGTGATGCAGAAACCATTATGATATTTGTGCAAGTCTCAAGGACTGGCCTTTCAGAGTATATTTTTTTCAGTAAGTCTAATACTTTGTTTATGAAAGATATTACAACTAGTTTAAAGGTGGGGAAGAAAAAATTTAGAAAAATTAATTCAGTTGTTTAAACTGAAAAGCTATTTTAAGTACACCAAAGGCTTTTTGTGCTGGTGCTAATACTGTCAGTGGGCAGTAGATTTTAATACGTTAATTAGAAGGAGACAATAGTATACTTTTCTGGACTTGCTGATTTTAAAATATTTCCAAAAATCCTCATTGGTGCAGTTTCCTTCTGCTTGTGTAGCTTTGTATTTTTCACTTATGTAAGGGCTAGCATTGCTAGGATATCATTAGAACTTCTCCAGAAAATTGAGAACTTCATGGTAAAAGGTGCCATAAAGGGTCATCAGCAACCTAGAAAAATGGGTGGTGTTCAAGTTGGTTGAATAAGAAAAGGTGACTATTTCTGTGAGGAGGGAACTAAGAAATTATTGTTTATAAGTAAAATTTGGTTTGGTTGAAAGGTATGTGCTCCAGACAAAATTTTATTTTCTGTTCAGTGTATTTGTAATGGTTCTCTGCTGTGTGGGTTGCCTGGTGTGTGGAAGTGGTGAAGTTCTTTTCAGCAGTGGAGCATCGAAAGACTGTCTTCTGTCTTTGGCTGTCGATTTGATGAGGCTCTTAATTGTTATGTAAATTATATTAATGTTGTATAGCAAGAATGAATTGCACTCCAACATCTTCTGTGCAGCTGTTTATTTTTGTCTAATTTATGTACCATGCAAGTTAATACACAATATAATAGATAAGGACTGGAGCTTAGCTGTGCTTGGATAACTGCAGGTTGCCTGGGCAGAATCAACTTGGCTGCAGTATGTTCAGCCTCTTGCTGAAGGATTCAAGAAGTATATGAATAAGGGTGATCTGCTTGATAAAGTTCACCTGAATTTCACAAAGTTTTTGAAGAAATTCCTCATCAAAGGATTTTAAGAAAACTTAGCAGCTGTAGGATGAGCACCACATGGATAATTGATGTGTAAAAGATAGAAAACAGAGGGTAGGAGTAGAGGTTCAGTTTTCTCAGCGAAGGAAGGTCACTTCCAGTGGGGATCATCTGAAATGTTGTGCATAACTGGTGCTGTTTAATGTGTTTATAAATTAATTGGAAAAGGGGTGAGTTGTGGAAGCACAAGTTTTCTGATGTTACAAAGTTATTCAGGATAGTAAGAGCAAGGACCGTCTGTCAAGAACTGATTGGTTGATAAATGGTTATTGAAATTCTGTATAGAAAAGGAAAAGTGATGTTCATGAGAGGGGAAGCAGGTTTACAAATAAAACGGTGATCTCTGAGCTGACAGTACCACGTAGGAGGGATGCACTATGTAGAAGGATCCATGAAATTGATGGTTAAGTGCTTGTCTGGAGTCTAAAAAGCAGATAAACCTTGGGATGTACCAGCAAATGAATAGAGAACAAAATGGAAGATATCACTGTACCATAAATTCATGTTTCAGTTGCACCCTGAATCCTGTGCTGTTCCATTCCCCTTGTGTTGTAAAGGCTTTACTTCAACTAAAAAATGTTGAAAGAAGAGCAGCAAGAGCAACTGAGGTAGCTTCCATACAAAGAATGGCTGATTAGGCAAGGACTTAGCCTGGAAGACAGGCAGACGTAGAATATGATGAAGGCTAACAAAATCATGTATGGAGACTATAAATAAGGAGTGATTCCTCACAGTCCCTTCCATATGACAACTGGGACTGTTAAATGAAAGTCATAGGAGCCAGGATGAAAACAAGTAATAGAGGTTGCATCTTCATGCAGTAGACAGTGCTATGTAACTCTTTGCCAAAGAGAGTGTCTCTGCTAGGAGTTTATATGAGCCCAAGGGAAGTATGGGCTAGTACTTGTGAGAAAAAATTCAGTGGGGGTTACTAAACAGACAAACCGTAACTGGCTTAGGAAATGCCCAGAGCTGATAATAATCAGCAGCTGAATGAGTGTTAAGAGAGGAGCTTCTTATGAGTTTGCCCTGTATTTTTCTCTCCTCTGTGGTCTCTGGGAGGGAAAACCAAAACAAAACACAAAACAAATGCAAAACACTGGATGAGATGGACTCTTGGTACGAACTGGCATGACTGTTTTACTTACTAGCAAGCTTGAATGCTATAGGGCAGAACAGCACGCATTGTGCTCTTGTATCTGTTTTTTCAGCTTGATCACTGAAAAATCTCAAGTATTTTATACAGCTTACTGATGTTGGGAACTGAATAGATTTCTCTGAAGCGCAGTGTTCATCTACAACTGGAAAAACATTTATTTGAGTTAACTCTGGGTATGTAATTGAGGATAGCAAGAAGCTAATCTTGCATATCTTCAAGGTCTTTCCTGAGTGACGAGATAAAGAGTAGAACTGGTGTGTATGAGCTAGATAGAAGGAAAAAGGATATTAGATAGTGGAAATTATTTTATGCTTATTTAGAAAATATCATGTTTCAGAAACAGCTTAGTATTAAAGATACTTCCCTATTTTGATTCAGGTGTTTCAAATACTTGTAGCATTTCAGCTATGATCCTCCTAAATTTACTGTTAATGCTACTCAGTTTTGAGGTCTAGGAAAAGGAAGATTTTCTTCTTTCAAAGATTTCTAGGATGGATAGTTTTGTCTGGATTATATTTCCATTGTAAAGGTAAGTGACTGCTTTTTGTCTAAGCAATGAATTTTTCTTTCGTAGAAGGTGACAGAGGCTGAGGATGACAGTGATAGTGATAGTGATGATGATGAAGATGATGTTCAAGTCACCATAGGGGATATTAAAACAGGAGCTCCACAGTATGGGTAAGTTACTTGCAAACATTAACTGGGGGAACTTTCAGGATTATATTTAATTAATTCAGGCTCTTTGATACTTGTTAGTGTCAAATTGTTTGCATAGTTACTCTCAGTTTAGGTTTTTCAGCTCTTTAACAATGTTTTTAATAATATAGTGACTTAAAAACAAATAAGTGAAATGAAGTCAGTGAAATACCTTAAAGAACTGTTATACAAGTTAAATTTTGTTTTCAAATTTTGAGAAATAATTCTATTAAGTTTGTAGAGAGTTGGATTTTGTCATGGAATAGCTGTTATGTAGCGGGTTTGGGGTCATTATTGTCATTGTGACATTTTTGTTGCTAATGGTAGAGTGGTATGTACAGAGAACATTAGAAACATTTTCCTTGCTCCTGTTTGTAGTAGATGCAGTTCTAATTAGACCTTTATAGTTTTAATTCCTATTGATGTTCACAAATAAGATTTTAATGTACTTCAGGATGGAGCTGCCAGTCTCAGTAATTTCTCAAGATCATGGTTTAGGCATTTCTACCATACAGGAAATTTTTTGCTACTCTTATTGCCCCATATTCCTTCTTTCTGATAAAGGGCTTGTTTTCCACTGAATGCTTTTGATCAGTGTCAATTTTACCCAAAATTATGAAATATTATTTTTCATTACATGGAAGTTTTCTGAGGGAAGTGGTTTGTTTGCTTGTTTGTCTTGGCAATCCTAATGTTTTTATACTTATTAAAACCAGAATTACTAGAGCATCATTTCTTAATAGAATTATGACAGGTCTGCAGGTAGGTCTGACTCATGTATATTATTGTGTTCTTAGCTTTAGAATGCAGGTGATGTACTCATTTTTGAAACATAATATTTTAAAACTTTCAGTATTTCATAAAATAACTGTGCAAATTAATGTAATGTAAAAAATAGAAATTCCTCCAGTTCTTTTTTTGTCTGCTTTCAATAACTTGCAGTATGCTTGTGGTGTAGGCAGTGACCTCAAATTTTGTGAGACTAAAGCAAAACTAGATTTATATTCTCAGTGGATTTGCTGATGCTCTTTCCATGAGTACAGAAAACAATGAGCAGATGATCCTAAATCTAATTAGAGCAGCAAGTTGTGTGTAGAAACGGTTGTTTTCTGGAAGACCTTTTTTCTAGGCAAATTGTAGAGAAAGTTCATGGAAGGGCAGTAATCTAAAACAAACTCAACATTGCTGTTCATTTTAACTTCAGTGTAACATATTCTTTTTATAGGGTTAAATGATTCTACATCTAATAGTCAACTGCTGTTTAAAAACCCCATAAGATTTGTTTAGCAAGGTCATGCACAAATAAAGCATGGCAGATCAGAAGGTTAAATGTTTTGTGTCAGTTTTATACTGTTGTAGCACTTGAAAACTAAACCTTCGTGGAAGTGGTACCTTAAACTATGTACTGTCTTCTAAATATATGCTAATCTCATTGTGTTTATGGCTGGATACCACCTGTGAGGATAAGCTACATTGCACTCAAATGGTAGTGAAAGCTAGAAGAATAATTCCTAAGGTAGTTAAATCAGTTCAGTATCTAGATTTCTAACTGCGTTTTTAATGAAGAAAATGGAAGTATTTTAGAAAGTGAAATATTACATACTTTTCTGTTGTCCACAAGGATAGGTGATTGCTAGAAGTACTTTGAAATGGACAACCTATTAGTCATTGTGGAGAAATGCTTGTATTTTCCACTTCTGTACAGATTAAATGGAATAATTATGAAAAGAAAAAAGGATCTGTCAACACTTTCTTTTATTATTTTATTTTTACTCTAATCCCTAGAGTGTCATCTGTATCCCTAAATGAACTTCATTTTTCCTTTTTCTCTTCTGGTTCTGTCCATTCTTGTTTCTATCAAGGTCTTTATCCTTTCAACTCAGGAAGAGTGACTGGGACTTGCTTCACAACTGTTTATTAGTTGGAGAAGTTGCTACTGAGCATAGAAAGGTACACTCTCTTCCTCCTAGGCTGATCTCTTTACTTTTACAGTGTTACCAGCTTGGAAAACTAGAGATTCAGGATGGTGATTGAGCCTGGGTCCAGTTTGTTTCTGGATCTAGCTATCTTGTTTTCTGTTTTCTTCTGTTTTAAGAGTTTTCTCTAATTCTTTTTTTTTGTTATTAATTTCTTTAAGTTATGGAGCAGCACCTGTGAATCTCAATATTAAGACAGGAGGGCGAGCTTATGGATCTTCTGGTAAGAACATTTGCTGAGTAATAATTGTAAATATGCAAAAAAAGTTTGGTTGTTTTGGATGAAGGAATTAATTTTCACTTCTAAAACTCCTTGATAAATAGAAATCTGACTTTTTGTTTCTATTTTAAGTGTGTTACAGCTTTTAAAACTTATTTGGTAGAGACAGAAGTCTCTAACTTTCTAACTTTTCTTCACAGGTGCAAAAGTAAAAGGTGTGGATCTGGATGCACCAGGGAGTATTAATGGTGTGCCTCTTCTGGAAGTAGATTTAGATTCTTTTGAAGATAAACCTTGGAGAAAGCCAGGTAATGCTCTGGTTTATGTTACTGATATGTAGGTATTCAGCAGGTTATTTTAATCATAGTTCCTGTTTACATAGATGTTATCTACCATATACCTAGAAGATACTGTACAATGTAACTTGTTAAAAGCAGCTGAGTTACTTGTTGCTTTTGTGCTGTTCCATAGAGTGTGTGGATATGCTGTGTTTCTTAGTATACATCCTGGATTTATGTCAGCAAAAAGAGACTGTAGGACATACTCTTTATTTTTTGAAATACATGTATATTCTGAACTCCTTGGAAATCTGCATTTCTGTGAATATTACTGCTATTGATCTTTGCCATAGAAGAGAAGATAAAGCAGAATAGAAAATAGTTCTAGCAGGTTTGTTTGGGCGTGAAGAATGGTGAAACATAGCTGCTGGTGCTTCTTTGTATCCATGTATAGATGTCTGAAAGCTTTGAAGAAGTTGGTACCACATGGGCTTTCCATAAGTTTCCTGTGTGTATTGTCTGGTTGGCTCAAGGGATTTGGCCAAACTTGTCTAATACCAGTGTTGGGGTTTGGTGGGGTTTTTTTGTTGTTGTTTTTGTTTTGTTTTGTTTTGTTTTGTTTTTGTAGGGGTAGTACATCTTGCTGCTGTGTATAGGTTTTTTTTCTGGTGTTTGTATATTGCTTTGGCAATGCAAGTAATGGAAAAAAAAAAAAAGCAGCCTTTGATAATATTCCAGTGTTTGAACTGTTAGCTATTTGAAATATATTCTGTGCATGTGAATTATGTCTGATCTCTCTATTAGCATAAAATAAGCAAAAGGGAGTGGTTCTTCACTGAACATACAGCAAACCTGTAGATCCTACATTTATTCCTTTGTAAAGATACGGGTATTATAATATCCTGTGATATTCTCTGAGTATCTCGTTTGATCCCTGAGATAGGATGCTAGGCAGGATACTCTTTCTGATTAAATTTCAATGTTTTTCTTATCTTAGCCATGAATATTCATACATTTACTGGTGTAGGACTATTGTATATTTCAGTAGTATGTTTTAAGATCAACTGAATCTGTTCTGATATTATAAATAGAGGTGTATGTGTGTTCAGCAAAGAAAAGAAAAGATGAAGTTTGTAATGTCCTAAAATGCTATGCTTTTCTATTTAAAGGGGCTGATCTCTCCGATTATTTCAACTATGGGTTCAATGAAGATACCTGGAAAGCTTACTGTGAAAAACAAAAGAGAATACGAATGGGTCTTGAAATTTTACCAGTTACCTCAACAACAAATAAAATTACGGTAATTAGTACAACTTTTGTGGCATTCTACATGCTTTTTCCCCTGTAAAGCTGCTCGTGTGTTATAAGCTTGTTCTGCGCAGTTCAGTGTGTGTGTAGTTTGCACCTGACTCCCCACCCCTAGCCTAGCGTGTTCCTGTGTTGCTTCACTGGCAATTTGTGTGGGTAGTGTGACAGACTAGCTACAGCTAGATTGCATCTGTACCAATATTCAGATTGTGGCCCATCACTTAAGAGTTGAATGGTATCTTAATGGGCAATGTGTTATTTAACTTAGGCTGAAGACAATGCTATGGAAGTAAGACCAAGTGCAGAGATTCTCGATGGCAGATACCATCTTTTTAAGGTGAATTTTAGTACACTTTTGTTGGTTGCTCTCATTTTTGTTGAGTATTGCTTCCCATGCCACCACAGACTGATGGAAGAACAACTGAAATGGACATAGCCATTATTTCAAACTCATCTTACATCAATGACTTTCTGCATATGTCACAAAATACTGATTAAAAAATGTTGCTTTGTTCATCACCCTTCTGCAAGCATGTGAATTAGTGGCCTAGTGAACTAACAGATTTCCCAGTGAAACTAATTTTTCTTTATGTGATGGTTTATTTTTAGTTGTAGTGCATTTGTTTGTGCAGATTAAAGAATTTGTGCAGATGTTCTGGGGAAACTTTTGTAGATTATGGCATGTTTATTTTTCCTGTGGCCTTGTAGTCCTTACCTTGTTTTGTAACACTTATCCTTGGCAACTCTGAGATGTGAAAATCAATCTTCCATATTTTTCTGTTGCCCTTTTGGGATTAGATGGCAATAAATCAAGGTATATATAATACTTTTCCATTCAGAAATGCTGATTTTCAGAGAGCAGAAAAATCTGTATGACAAGATTAAGGATTGATCATTTTTGTCAACTTCTTATTTTCTCATTTACTCTTTCATTTGATACTAAAGTTGAAATTAAAATACAAAGGTTGTTTATTTTCAATATGCAGACATTTTTATTCTTGAACTGTCATTAAACCAACTTGGAAATGTTTGTTGCTTTCTTCTGTATAATTCTGTGACAAAAGTGTCAGTTGCCGACAAGTATTTCTGTTTCCCTCATATGGTACTTGAGGGTACCTGGTCATTTTTACTTTATCTTAGCAAGAACAGATCAGAAGCTCCCCAGGGCTTTTAGCCATCCTCAGTTATCATTATAATAGTGTGATGGAATGGTGGAAATGGTGGGCAGTGGGAGTTATTTGCAGCTGACTACATTCTCAAACTTCTCTGAACTGTTGTCCTGAAGGAAGAAGGATAAGTATTCCAAGCCAAAGCTTCCCCAATTCCTATCTCAGTATTGACTCTCTGGGGGTCCAGTGACCAAACAGTACAGTACAACACAATGCAACAACAGTATTTGTGTTGTAAGAGTCTGAAGTTTGTCATGTGTTTTACAAGGAGTTAACATATAATTATTAAGTAATTTCCTTTTTTCCATTCTTCTGAAATACTAAGTCTCATGTAATTTACATGGTATGTTTAGATTAATATTCTGTAACTGGCAAGACTTTGTCACTAAATTTTCCAGTTACTCATTAATTAATAGAAGTCTTATGGATTATTCAGATAAATACTTATACCAAACCTATTTTTTTTGTTTTGTTTTTTCTTTTTTTCTATTTCTGGATGCTAAAGTTTAATTCAATTTTTAATGAATCTTAACTATTTATGTGCATTTTTGTGGATTTGAGAAAGAGGTGCCTGTGTTTTAGAAGTGAGATTCTGTAAAAGCTTAGCAGTTTACTTGTCTACATAAAGCTATGAAATCATAGTCTATATGATGTTATACCATGAGTGAACTAGCTATGTAGAGGGATGTGGCTATGTGGTTGGTACAGTGGGTGTCTTTAAAAACTGAATCAGTACGGGATTGTCTTTAGTGCTAACCCATGTAGATTTTTTTCATGTATAGTGTGCTGATGAAGTCAAACAATACTTGGAAGTACTTGCACCAAAGGTCTTGGCATAGCTTTAATAATGTGTGTCTGGAATTTTGCAGTATTTCAGAAACAGCAGTATGTTTTTAAAATACTCAATCTGAACTAATGAAAAATCTTTTAAAGTTTGCATAACCCAGAGTATGAGGTGACTTCCTGGTATGACTTGGAAATTAAGTGGTTACTAGATTGTGTGGTCAGTAAGGCAGATGGAAAATCCACTCAGTTTCTTGTCTCATGGTTTGTTGTTGGGCAGCATACTTGTTAGATATCTCTGTCATTAAGATTATGGATATTATTTTTTTTAACGTTTGCTTCTTTTAAAAGTTGAGATGTTATTTTGTTCATATAGGAAATTCTACAAGAAAATCAGTTTGGTCTGTTCATGCCTAAATCAAATGTTTAGAAAAGAAATACTAGAACTGTCTAATCTTCTGTAATAATTTGTTTTCTGGGATATTGCTTCTTATGTATATTAAACACAGTACTTAATATATCCTTATAAAATATGGAATTTTACTAGCTTTGCAAAGGTGACAGTTTTTTTTTAAATCTGATTGAAGTTAGACTTGCTTACTCTTTTTATTGGCTATGTGCTATGTTGAGTGTTGGGGCTGCTACACTTCTGAGGTTAAACTAATGATGAAACATTACTTTGAAGGTACAGCAGGGCAGAACTGGAAATTTGGAGAAAGAGTTGGCAGTGCAGTCGACCAAAGCTGATTTCACATCTCCTCCTGCCTTATTCAAATCAGGAATTCCAACAAACAGGTCAGTTAGACAGTTGTAACTCAAGACCAAAAAACTTTTAATACTGCTACCTCTATGTATTTGAAATTCATGATTTTGTAGGAAAAAAGGAAAATATCTTTCTGTAATAGGCAGAAATGAGGGGAAGAGTGATCCTAATTGCTTTTAGCCTTCAGTCACCATTATACGTGAGTGCTATGCTACCTTCTTGACTCTTCAGGAAAGAGAAAGTAGAAGGAAATGGTAGAATAACCAGCAAGAACAAATAACAAGGCAGCTATAAAAATCGAGGTGCTGATGTATGACACCATGGTTTTTTATGTAGAATTACCATGGCCAACAAAATATTTCTAGCTCTAGTATCTTTATGGGTATTAGCTAACACATATTTTCAGTTAAGCAAGATGGAATCAGACAGCTGTGACTTCAAAAACTGGAAGGATTCATGGAACCCAGTGTCTTTCCTGCAAGGTAGTTTTAGCTTCTCTGCATGTGACTATTTCATTATACTTTCTTTGAAATGAAATTATTTCCTTACTAGAGTTTCTTCCCCTCCTTTTCCCAGCCCCAGGCTTTAATATATTCTGTCCTTTATATCAAAACTACTGTTGTTTGATACCTGGCACTTGGCTTAGGATTAATCCATGCTTCTGCTTTACTTCAGTTATCAAGGAATCCTGTTTAGGTGTTTTGGTTACATGGAAATTAAAATGATGGTAAGAAAGGTAGAGCAGGTTGTACACTTTCGCTATGAACAATTAATTAGCATCTTATGACTTGTCTTGAGCGCTGCATCCATAAGTATCTTGACTAACTCAGAGGCACTCACGTTCAATTATTCCATCCTTTAAGAGTCAGCTCAACACTCAAGTACTTTTATCTTGGGTGGGAAAAAAACCACCTTGCTTCATACTCTTGCCTGCATTTTTCTTTTAGAATATTCCTCCTTGTAGCCTGAATTCTTGTTTGAGCTATCAGGTTATAGTACCCTGGTTTTAGTAGATCTTGGTTCTTTTTTTCCCCATTGTTCTTTGTCTAAAGTAGTAAAAGTATTCCAAACTTTCTACCAATCCTGTAATTATTTTTTTAACTTTTCTCTTCTGAATTGCTTCTGATGTGTGATGTTCTTGTAACAGAGTTCTCAGAATGCTATGTACTATTCACGGGGTAATGATTCCAAATTTGTTTCTAATACAGGTTTTGTTACAGGATTTAAATTCTTTATGCATCTCATTGGTGGACAGAGAATCTCTAAAATACTTCAGAAAGTAGTTAATTACCAGGATATTAAAATGTAATTAAGCTTAAAGTTGTAGAAAAAACACATTGCGTAAATTCTGTTTCTGTGAAATTTGTATTTCTTGTGAGAAAGCTTAATACAGTAAGGTTATACCTGTGCATGGTGTGCAGGCTTTGTAAGTAAAATATTTTTTGCATACCCTAGCTAGGATAAAACTATCTTACTATAAATGTCTTTATACTATATTTTTATGTGATACTTTTTTCTTTCTGCCAGAAGTTGGCAAATCCATGTTTAAGTAATCATCTTCCTGATTTATAAAGATAGTATATTGATTGTTAATTAGAGCTTTTCTGAGAAACTTAACACATGCCTGTTTTCTCCAGGAACTAAGTTTACCTTAGCAAAGGTTGGTAAACCTATATATCTTTAAGAATGAGAAGCCAGTAAGTGAAGTTGGTCTGTGGGGTAGATAGAGGAAACAAAATGTACATTTTCAGTTGTATCACTTGTGCATTCCAGTGGTTACAGTAGGTTGGTTTTATATATATATAGTGTGAATACTGTAATTGTAAGTTGTTACAATGGCAAAACTGACTTCTTTTGATATTTAATACCTGCTCCTTCAGATACATTTACTTAAAATAAATTCTTGTGTAAAGAAAATGTACTTCTAACAAGTGGTCAGAAGAAATTTTTGAAAGAAAATTGTATGCTTAAAAGTCTTGACAGTAGCTCAATGAATTAATACATCTTAACTGTGTGGATTGACTTCTTCGGAACACAGCTACTGTTTTCTGTATTTAAAAACCTTTATTACTAATTTCTTTATAACCAGGCAGTGTTTTATGGGATTGGACTTTCTTTAATAAAAGAGTTAATTTTAGGTAGGCAGAAATTATTTAGCAATCCAGCTCTTTAATAATTTAAAATAATTGCCTTTATGCCATGAGACATTTGCATTAGCTTTGTTGTGAAATTGTTGTAAACATTTCTCATGTAGCAGTAAAACTAGTTGATATATTTCACAGAGACACAGAATCATCTAGGTTGGAAAAGACCTTAAAGATCATCTAGTCCAGCCATTAATCTAACATTGACAGTTCCCAACTACACCATGTCTCTAAGTGCTGTGTCGACT
The DNA here is from genome assembly GCF_003259725.1 of Athene cunicularia. NCBI lineage: Eukaryota > Metazoa > Chordata > Aves > Strigiformes > Strigidae > Athene > Athene cunicularia. The sequence goes on from NW_020799098.1 coordinate 28,871,973, forward strand.
CTACTCTTAAACACCTCCAGGGATGGGGACTCCACCTCCCTGGGCAGCCCATTCCAACCCCTAACAACCTGTTCTGTAAAGAAATGATTCTTAATATCTTGTCTAAACCTTCCCTGGTGCAATTTGAGGCTATTCCCTCTTGTCATATCGCTTATTACTTGGTTAAAGAGACTCGTCCCCACCTTCCTGCAACCTCCTTTCAGGTAGTTGTGGAGGCGATGAGGTTTCCTCTCAGGTGAAATGGAGGGAAAACTGATGCAACTGGGGACAGCAGCATTGGTGTGGGGATGGGTAAGGAGCTGGGCATGAGAAGAGGAATTCAAAGAGTGAAAAAGATAGAGGCAGGAGAAAGACCAAGGCAGTTTCTCACCAGAAGCCGTACCTCTTCTCAGTCACAGGCAAGCACTATCTCCAGAAAAGCTGTTTCAGGCATCAGAAAGTGGCAGGAACGATATAGGAGGGACAATGACCTGAATTAAGGGGGGG
>NW_020799098.1:28872508-28882510 GCF_003259725.1 Athene cunicularia
CCTCTTTTTTTTTTTTTTTTTTTTTTTTTAAGTTTTTTTGAAACAAACATTAAAATAATTTTGTGCCTACTATTTTCTATTTTTTACCTTTTTAGTTTGAGTGCCGTAGATACTTGCATAAGATTGCAGTTGAAATTCTCAAAAACCCCTCCGAGGTCTAGCAAAAGAACATTGTTCATTACCAATATGGAAGTTGTAGTTTACAAAATAGAAACAAAATTATTGCTCGCCAGCAGATAAATTATTACTTCACTAGAATTGCATTCTAGATGTTTAATTCAAAGAAAAATTCGGTGCTTGTTCACGTGTCTGTGTGAGAAATTTTGTTTTAATTTGTAAACAATGACTGTTGTAAACTCTGAAAAATACACCTGAATCTCTTGATTCTGTGATATTTAGGGCTGTTGAATAGCATAAAATGTTATGTAACTCTGAAGAAGGAGTTAGAACATAATGGAAATGGTTTAATAAATACACATATAAAAACAATATGCTATAAAGTAGAATGTTTGTTTTCTAGAGGTAGTTAATGAAAGATTCATTGTGTGCATAGTCACAATTAAGGTAAAAACCTGAAGGAATCTGAGTATAGTGCTCTAGAACATGGAGAGGGTTTGACGTATTTCAAACATGTCCCAACCAGCCAAGTTACAGAGGTATTATACTGGTTTTTAGGCCAGTGCTTTTCCCTATGTCAGTTTTCAAGGTCTGTGAGAAAGTATTTCTTTAGTAGCAGAGAAATAAACAGAAGTTTCATTTACAAGCTGAATGCAAGAACTGGTATTTTCTCATTCCAATAATATCTAGTATAGCTGTCCATCACAAAACTTTGTTCTGTCAGAAGCTTTTAGTTTTTTAACCTCCATTTATGATTTTTGGGTTACTATTAAAGAGTACATTACATTGAAACTAATGTGGCTTTCAGAGAAATCAGCCTGTCAATGTTATGGGCTGTTTATCAGCTTTCTCTGTGCTTTGGCCTTTCTGTAAACAAAATTTTTATAGAAAAGGGATTTGTGATAAGTTGTTTCTATGAAAAAATTGAGGTTTCTCTTGTTTCATGAACTAGCCTTGTGAGACTAGGTGATGAAAACTCAGATACTATTTTGAAAAACTGTCTATTTTGTATATCAGTGATTTCTGTATTAAATTTGTTTTGCTTCTTAGTTATATCAATCAGTGGTAAGTGAGCTCAGCAAAGTTGAGGCTGTCCTCAAGAGGAGGAAAATAAAGCATAAAACACATAAGCATGACAAAAAGGAACACAAGAACATGTTATATACAGTTCTTAAAGTATACTGTAATTCTATAATTCTTAGACTAGACTGTAAGTCTAGTGAATAAATGTGACATCCAGTAGTTAGACTGCTTCAGAATTTTGAAAATTGGGGGCAGGTGATTTCTAAAGAGCAGTTCATTATTTTTATTACTGGTGATAGAGATAAGTGATTTCTGAAGGTATGGATTTGGAAGATAATAGGGGGTTTTTTCCTCCTTCTCCCCCCCACCCCTTCTCTTTGCTCTGTAGAGTCTAAATTCATCTTACCAAATGAGATTGAGATATCTTTCTCAATTAAATCTCCATAGAGGGTGGTACTCAAAGTGCAAAAGGCTCATAAATAATCATTCTCTAATTAGAGTGAAATCACTCACTGAGTTGCTGGAATGTTACTTTCAAGCTACACTTTATATGAACTCTGCTGTGGGTTCATGTGCATCCCACGCGCATGGATTGCCTTTTTATGTTTGGGTGTATCCACTGGGAATGCATCTGTATCCCAGGTGCCCTGATTGTATAGGACAAACCAAGCCCTTTCTTTTCTTTGCACACAGCACTGAGACAGAAACCTAGTAATGCCTGCTCAAAATCACTAACTAGATAATGGCTGGGGAGTCTTTGAAATTTCACCATGTACAAACTTGCTATGACAAGATCTGAGGCTTCAGATTGCCCCTTTTACAAAGCTCTGAACTGTTAGATTCTGGACACTTCAGATACCTCTCTTGCCTTTGTGAAGATTATGTTTTTGTCAGTGGTGTCACCTGCTGCTCCATTTGCAACTGAAAATATGTTTTCTCTTGTTCACTCTTTTAGTGAAGTACTTAATGAAATCATTATTGCTATCTTGGAAATAGAGAATTTGTCAAGTTCAAGGTATGATGGCAAATTCCTGAACTCATCCATCATTACAAAAATTAAATCTCTTGGCAGCTGTTGGGAAGAACAATGGACTATAAATGTTAGTGAAAAAATAATTACGGAGTATCAGCTCAGTGAGAATGGATGAACATAGGTGTACTCTTCAGACTCTAGAAAAATTAAGTGAAAACTCTGTTCCTTCCAGTGAAGATGATGTCTAGGAACCAACTGGTAGTCCAGATTTGCTTCCTTTTGATAATGCAGTTTTGTGTTTGGGCTGCTTCCCAAGCCAAAATTGGTATTGTTGTAGTATGGTTGATGCACATATCACTTTAATGCCCGGTACTCTTGCACTGGTGTCCCTTGCCTGTGTTTTCAATGGTGATTCCAAGAGTTGCTGGCAGTGTTCAGACAGTCCAGAAGAGGAAGAGTGTTAATTTGAAGTACATCACTCCCAAATGGAAGCCCTGTCAAACAGTGGAACAGACCAAGCAGGGACTTACCTGAGGAGGGACTTCTTGCTATAGAAGAGAGTCATCTATCATACACAAGGACTAAAGCTAGGTAAAATTAGTTTTCTAGGGTACAGTTTTTTTAGATCATTGATAGAAGATAACAGTGATGGAGGAGAACCAGTGTCTTAGAACTCTGAAATCAAATGAGCTGTCAGTGAGGACTGAAACAAAGTTTTGTTGTTTTACAAAAATTCCCTTTTTTTTTTTTTTAAGTGAAATGGTTTATAGCAATTGGTTTATAATACCTATGTTTCCAATTTAGTCACTGAAAGCAAAATAATAATAATCCCAAAGTGTGGCAGTGTGGAATACCATGCAAGACCTTTGGGAAGGATTAGGAAAGCAGGTGTTGATGATTTCAGGTTTTAGACTGAAACAGTCTTTTAGGATGGGTTAGAAGATCAGAGAATTTCTTAAAGTTGTGTTATTCTTGGAGAGGTTGTTGTAGAGTATATACTGTTCCAGTTTGCAAATGTGTTCTCAGATTCTTGTGCCACTGGACTTTTTTTTTTTTTTACCTTCAAACTGTTGTGCTTAGTGAGCTTGCTTTAAAATCCAAAAGGAAGCTCTAAACCCAGATATTGAAAAGCTCAGAGGACAGGCATTTGGATTATCCTCAGTATGAAGTCTGCCAAAGAACTTTAGATTATCTTTGGGAGATCTAATTGATTCTTCATGCTCTAGTGTCTGCTGTGTCTTTTTCAGCTGAATTGAAATCTAGCTATTTGAACAATTGGGGTCAGAGATATCAGTCCAGCAGAACTTGGAGCCTGTTCCAACTGTTCTCCCTGCTATCTGTATTAATGTGGTTAGTAGTCTACTACTTACAAAAAATACAAGAACTTGTTTTCTAAAACTATTTTTTTTTCTTTCTATGGATTTATTTTCTGAAAGTTTTTTTCCAGTCTTTCTTTTTGTTATGTATCATGCTATTGGTAAATATTGTCAGTTTTCTCAACTATGGTTTCTGTTACAGGTGTGACACAGATGTAACTGTTTGTCTCATCCATTAGCAATGTAATTTTTTACCTCATTTTTTAATGGAGGACTGTTATGGACTAGTTCAGCTTGGGAAGTAGGCAACTAAGAAGAGATATAACAGAGGTACCACCAATACTACACTGCCAGAGAACAGGATGATATATAGATATATATATAGATATAGATATATATATATACACACACACATATGCACAATATACTTCTTTTTTTTTTTAACACCAGAACTGTAGGGCACCAAATACAATTGTCAGGGAAAAAAATAGCTGAAACAGATTTCATCACTGGAGATGAAAAGTAAAAGTGTGTTCAAAAGCGATTGTGCAAATGTAAGCTATCAGGTGCTATTAAACACAGTTGCATGGGAAGTCCTTCAATTTTTGATTGACTGGAAGGGATGTGTATATGCATGTCACTTCTATTGTCACCATTCTCTAAATATTGCTAACTATTTCTAAGGTAGGTGTTCCTGATTTACAGGGTGTTCTGTTGTTGCCTGATTACGTTGTAAGGGAGACTGAGGTGAATCTTGTGCTGCTCTGTTGCTGGTTTCTTTAAAGGTGATCATAGTGATTAGCTATGCAAGTGTTTTAGAGGTGTTTGGGAGAGATATTTTACATTTGGAAAACTGAGGAAGTATGAATGTCTTGTCTATGATTGCTTTGAGTTTCACACAAGGTTTAATTTAAGAGTCAGTGTCTACTAGTTTCACAGTATACTTTCTGTTTGATATTAGGACTGTATTACAAGATAAGAGAGGTGGTGGCTGATTTTGTTCAATATGTGCTGCAATATCGATAGTATGCATGGTAGGGTTGGCTCATGTTCATGTCTACCTCTGAACTTAACCTTTCTTTGATCTTCCATGGAATCCTCCAGTATGGTTCCTTGCAGTTTTGAAATTATTTCTAATGATTAGTTTATAACTATTTTACTTTAGGCTTTTGTAGAAGTTCTGTTTAATACATTTTTTTCTTACTGAGGTTTTCACTGTATTGTTCCTTGGGTTTTTTTTCTTTTATCGGTAACAGAAGTGTAGATTTATTACCTTGTAGAGGATGGAAGGAGAATGTGGAGAGTCATCCTCCGTCCTACAGGAGTCTTTATTGTTGCATTGTTTAGTTCTATACACACTTGCGTAGTTCAGCAAATTTATCACAGTTAATGTTCTTCAGAAATGGTCTTTTATGTTTTATACAGGAGAAAGAACTTTGGCATTTAGTATAAGAGAAGTCCATAAGACTTTCTTCTCTCCTATTTTTGTTTTTTTCCTTTTCTAATTCTGTTTGTTGATTCTGGTTTGTTCTGTGTTGCAGGCGGATATCTGGCACAATAGATGTGATTGGACAGACCATTACTATCAGCAGGGTGGAAGGACGACGGCGTGCCAATGAAAACAGCAACATACAGGTTTTATACTGCAGATTTGCACTCTGTCTTTGACTAAAACATATTTTTTTCTTTCTCCATAGCTTCTGATTAAAACATTTCAGAGTGTATCAATGAGTAATACAGGAGTAGCTTTAAGTTCAGGAAGAAAGTTGTGGCAGTTAGTTGAAGTATATTAAGATGAAATATTTGATATATTTCAAAAGATAAGTGTTTTGGTATACTACTTACTGAAAGGAAATGAGCGATATTGCAGACTTACAGTCCAGGATACAGCACTGGCTCTGCTAGTTCTGCATAGGATACTGCTTTGTTTACTAAGTGACAAAGAAAAATATTTAAACTGATTGTCCATTTCTCCCCTATTCCTGCCAGGCACTAATGCTGAAAGTGAAAGCCTCTTTGTATACAGTTTGAGAAATGCAGTCTTTTAAAAATAAGTTGTGAAGGAATAAATAGTTGATAGTTGGTTTTTTTTTTCCAAAATTAGATTGTATTATTTTACCATAAATTGTAAGATTAGTCTTTATGATTTTTGTCTATATGGGCTTGGATTATTTTAAGAGAACAACTAAATGTATTAAGATTGAATGCACATTTTCTCTCCTGACTTACCTGTGGAGAAGAATCGAGGTTGCTTGGTGCCCTGGCTGTATTTCCATGCCAACTTAAGTTTAGGTTAAACAGTGACAATAATAATGGTGATTATACTGAAAACACTGCCATGTGTTATTCAGCTGATCTCATAGTGTTTAAGTAATTTAAGTTCTTGAGGTTTTTTCGTGCTTTTCACAATGATTTTAAAATGTTTTCCTTTATATATAAATTTAAGATGGTGTTTTGGGCAATATTCAGATGGCTTATATTCCCTCTTGGATCTTAAGTTCGTTGTTCCCTATTGGCTGTTCTTAGACCCTCAGAGGTACTTGGCAAGCATAGGACACTGGACGAGGGTTGCAGATAGAATTTAAACTATCTGAATATGGCTCTTTAGGTGCATAAGTAGTAATACCTTCCTGTTGTAGTAACTGGAAAGAGAGGAAACCTATCTTCTGCCCTTTTGACGTAGCAATTGTAACTATAGTTTGATATTTTACAGGTTCTTTCAGAACGATCTAATCCTGAAGTAGACAATTTTACCAAGCCACCTCCATTTTTCCCTCCAGGAGCTCCACCTACCCACCTTCCACCACCTCCTTTCCTCCCACCCCCTCCAACTGTCAGTACTGCTCCACCTCTGATTCCCCCACCAGGTAAATATCCTGCACTACACAGGATGTGAAAAATGAGAGATGCATTATCATCAAATGTTTTATGGTAATGAAATAAAGACAGTGCATTCCATGCACATTTGGCTATATATGCAGAATTTCAGATTTTTGTATTCTACTCATTTCTTAAAAATATCTGCAAGGCAGAAACAGAAACTTTTGTCTTTCTTTCTCAGTAAACATAGTCTCAAGTAGGAAATCATTACCTAAAGACTAAATGTTGGATCTTGTGTCCTTGAAAACATTTGAAGTGAGAAGCTGTTTTCTGTAAGTCATCTAATGCTGTTGAGGTACATGTTAACAAATCATTCCACAAACTTTTGAACTAAAAGTGTGTCATACCGTGAATTTGTGTCAGAAGTTGGATTCTCTGATTTCTAAGGTCAAAGGATCAACAGAAGCTTTAATTCCCCTTTACCCACACAGTATGTGTGAATTCCCAAAATCTGATAAGAATTGCATTTATGTGGTATCCTTTCTTTCAGTCAGAGGTCTTACTAGCACCTGATGTTGTTATCCAGTGTCCTGTGTCTGTGAATCTTAGAGGAATCAAAGCTCTTTGAGAACTCTTCTCCTTAAATCTGGTCTGAAATTTACTGATATTTACGGAAATTTATGGAAATTTACTGGAGGGAGTGTCATGGTCATTTGCACAAATAGTGGTTACCTGAGTGTTGTCATTTTTAGGAATTAAATTCAAAAGGACTTTGCAAGGGCATAAGAAGAATAATCACTGAGAAATCAAAGTAGATGGAGAAACTTTTGGGAGTATTATAGTAGGAAAGTGAAAGATTTTTTTATAGAGACTGATTTTATGTGGAGCCCCTTATTTTCTCCTTTTGTTCCTTGCATTCTTTTGCTTGACTTATTCTGAAGTAATGCTGAGCAGTTTCTTTGCTATTCTGTTCACACAGGTGATCTTTTAAAGGTTTCTTATGTATGAGCAAGGAAATAACATTATTATTTCTGTGCAACAACTTTTGCTTTTGTGTGGGGCTTTATAGGGTTTAAATCCTCATAGAAGAGGCTGCTTTCTTCAGTTGCTGATGATTTTAAAACTATTAACTCCTGCTGCCTGACAAGCTCTGGCTCTCATCAGTGATTGTCATATACAAAATGGTGCAACGTAGGAAACAGAAGAGATTTAAAGATTAAATAATTCTGTGCACTTTTCCAAGTTTTTTGTGCCTCGATATAAAAAATAGGGTGTCTGAAAAGAGAATATGCTACTGCTCTGGCAATTTTGTGATGTTTCCTTACTGCAGGGGATAGAGAAAGGAGAGGAATGTGACAGTAATGTTAACTGTAGTGTTAAGCTGCATTAAAACCTTTCTGGTAAAATAATATAGATAATGCATTGCAAGTTTTTAGAAAGTAATTATTTTAATTGTAATTGTCGTACAGAAAATGTGGTCTAAGTTGTATGTTATTAAAAGCGTGAGAGGAACCCCCACAGACACCCCAAATGCACTTGGTGTGTCATATAGGTATCCTGGACTATTCTTACAGAACCCCTCACCTGTTGAGCTTTTAAAGGTGAAAGAAATCCACATGTGTTATAAATATAACAAGCAGGTTTGGCTTTAGTCTTGTGGTTTACAGACAGGTTTATGACATACACTTGTTCAGAAGGTCTCCTTCAACATCCTTCCGTGCTTCAAGTAGATTTGAAAATAACGATTAAGAGCTGTGGATTTGGTTTCTTCAGGCCTGTGTTTTAATTGTGCTGTTGCCAGCTCTTTAACTTCAAAGCTGTTCCTAAAATAGAATCTGCCATCCCTCCTAGGTTCAATGGAGGAGGAGAAAAAAAAAAATATTCTTACCCAATATTAAACCAGGACTACTTGCCAGAAAATTTAAGTATTCCAAATATAAAACATCCTCCAAAAGCCCCTTTGAAAAAGGATCTTGCTTTGAAGTTAGATCTCTTGTTCTGAATTCATTCACTCTTGCGCTTCAAATCTTTTTTGAGGAACGAGCCCTGGAACGATTCAAAGGGCCAAATACAGAAAATTCTCAAATACTCCAAGGAGATCACTGACTGTGGCAAAAAATGTGTTTTGTTTGCTTGGTTTATTGCTGTGTTGGAGTAATTTAAATCTAAAGAAGAATGTGGATGTGTCTGTTTAACAGACTTTAAAAGTTGGTTTATGTGTTTTGGTTTAAGAGTGTAGTTAAAATGTGACACGTATTTGTTATATTTTAAAAAAATTACTCAAAGTATTGAACTCCTGTTGCATAACTGGAAATTTTGACTGCCTAGACTTACACCAGGGCCTAGCAAGTACATCATCTCATCCCCAGCAATTTTAAGTGTGTACTTTTTATCTTGTGATAAATAAGGGAGAATTTGGCTTAGTTTAGCCTGTGGCAAATGTTTACACAAAGTTGAGTTGTATTACATTGCTGTGGACTATTACACAGTTCAGTCAATTTGCAGTGTTTGTTAAGCTGTGGCATCATTACTGTGTTTGATTCCACTACTCTCCAAGTGGAGCACATGTGGCATTACTTTCCTTTAGTAAAAAACCTAGCTGGTTTTCTGTGAATATTTACCAGCCTTGAGTTAGTAGGATGGTATACAGTGTCCTGAAAGCAAATTTGAGCACATCAGGTAAAATACTGCACTAATGTCGTTTGGACAGGCTTTGACACGAGCCTGAATATTTAAGTTTAGGCCAGGTGTATCTTTGTGGCAGTACAGCGTGCTGTAGGGACGTGACATGGTCCCTGTTAAATCACCTTCTTTCACTGGTACTCAAGTTTAGTTCCCTACATTCCAAGAAATGACTCAATATTTCAGTCTTCTCAGAAGTAATTGGCTGATGACTCTTCAGGTATATTTTCATACACTGCATTAGTAGGAGTCGAAAGAGTGAAGAGTTGAGGTTCTTAATTTTCTATTAACTAAAGTTTATGATTTTTTTTGTTTCTTGTTTTGTGTCACATTCATATGTTAGTGAATGTGAGGAAAAAAAAAAAAACTTGTTTAGATCTTTTTAGTCATACTTACTAACTTGCAATGTAGGAAAATGTTTCTTCCATTAAGTAAATTAGCTTCTGTCTTAAAATAATATTAATCATGACTTTTTAAATGTTGTTAAAGGTTTTTGAGGAAAAAATGCCTGTATCTTTTTTTAGTATGATACCCTGAATTAACCAACTCATTAAAACTATGTGGACATTTTGGTTCTACATATTAGTTATATTCAGTCTGTCTTAATTTTGTTTGAATGGCTCTCAAGTGAAATTGTTCACTTAGCTTTTCATATTGTGATGAGATTTTTATTTGTATTTCTGCACAAGATAAAATTCTGAGGAATATATTAATTGTTTAATCAGAATTTCATCCTTTTTGTAAAGAATATTAGCTGATGGCTTTCCAGGCAATTCTGGATAGGTGCTGAGAGCCATGTTCAATGCTAACAGTATACTGGGTTGAGTGCAGCAATTGAAATTTTTTTTAAGCATAAGGTAGAGCTAATAAATTGAGAGAATTTCTGATATTTTTCTAGCTTACATTCTTAATATTGCTGTTAAGACATATTCTTTATATATTTTTTTTATATACAATTTTCTATATTGTAGGCTCATGAAGACTTTTATTAATTCTTCATGACAATTAACCAAAAAAGATGAATAGAAAATACTTGAGCTCTGCAACAGTTTGAATTCCAGTCTTCCTTTC
>NW_020799098.1:28882560-29031364 GCF_003259725.1 Athene cunicularia
ATTCTTACAGAACCCCTCACCTGTTGAGCTTTTAAAGGTGAAAGAAATCCACATGTGTTATAAATATAACAAGCAGGTTTGGCTTTAGTCTTGTGGTTTACAGACAGGTTTATGACATACACTTGTTCAGAAGGTCTCCTTCAACATCCTTCCGTGCTTCAAGTAGATTTGAAAATAACGATTAAGAGCTGTGGATTTGGTTTCTTCAGGCCTGTGTTTTAATTGTGCTGTTGCCAGCTCTTTAACTTCAAAGCTGTTCCTAAAATAGAATCTGCCATCCCTCCTAGGTTCAATGGAGGAGGAGAAAAAAAAAAAATATTCTTACCCAATATTAAACCAGGACTACTTGCCAGAAAATTTAAGTATTCCAAATATAAAACATCCTCCAAAAGCCCCTTTGAAAAAGGATCTTGCTTTGAAGTTAGATCTCTTGTTCTGAATTCATTCACTCTTGCGCTTCAAATCTTTTTTGAGGAACGAGCCCTGGAACGATTCAAAGGGCCAAATACAGAAAATTCTCAAATACTCCAAGGAGATCACTGACTGTGGCAAAAAATGTGTTTTGTTTGCTTGGTTTATTGCTGTGTTGGAGTAATTTAAATCTAAAGAAGAATGTGGATGTGTCTGTTTAACAGACTTTAAAAGTTGGTTTATGTGTTTTGGTTTAAGAGTGTAGTTAAAATGTGACACGTATTTGTTATATTTTAAAAAAATTACTCAAAGTATTGAACTCCTGTTGCATAACTGGAAATTTTGACTGCCTAGACTTACACCAGGGCCTAGCAAGTACATCATCTCATCCCCAGCAATTTTAAGTGTGTACTTTTTATCTTGTGATAAATAAGGGAGAATTTGGCTTAGTTTAGCCTGTGGCAAATGTTTACACAAAGTTGAGTTGTATTACATTGCTGTGGACTATTACACAGTTCAGTCAATTTGCAGTGTTTGTTAAGCTGTGGCATCATTACTGTGTTTGATTCCACTACTCTCCAAGTGGAGCACATGTGGCATTACTTTCCTTTAGTAAAAAACCTAGCTGGTTTTCCCTGAAATTTTCATTAGGAGTGTTTGGTTTTTAAGTGTTACAGTGTCAAACTTTTTATGGTGTGATTTCTAGTGTTCTTAACAGTGGTACACACTGGAAAGCTGGTGTGCTGGTGAAGAGCAAGTGGCTCATGAAGTTTAGAAATTAAGCTTTTGGGATTCACTGTCTCCTGATTTATGTTTTGTCTGAGAGATTAAATTTTAAGTCTTCAGGATTGGACAGCAACCTCAGTTTTGTTTCACAATTTGTTTAATCCTGTAGGATTAATGCTGATAGAAATTTATGTCAGTGAAATCACCAGCAATTAGTGAACATTGATACCGATTACTTTTTCTCAGTATGCATATTCCTTCATTTTGTCCTTCTGCCAAGTCAGTTTGGAAGCAGTTGGCATTTCTAGACATTATAATATGTAGATGCAGTTAGATGTTGCCACCATACAACAATTTTTATAGTTATAATGTTGAACTATGATAGATACATAAAATTATTCCATAGAGTGACCAGTACATCTAGGATATTCTCTGAATTATGAAGTCTGGAACTTGAATAAGATGGGTTTTAAGTGGATCTGTTTGCTGTTCTGTCTGAATGTTTATGGCAAAACTGATGAAAGCGCTTGGCAGTTTTCTGTTCTCCCCCCACCCTGAGTCTTGCAGTGAGTTGTCAGACTGAAAGGACTTGTTTTTTAATGGAAGCAGAGTTGCTCATAACTGAAAGAGCTTTATGTCTGGTATATTGGTCTATTTTCTGGCAGTATTGTTTTAGCCAATTTTATTATTTTCATGTGTTTTGTGTATTCAATTGAGATAAAGCTAGTTCTTTGTAAAATATGAGAAGATAATGCCCTTTAAAGTGTATGAATTATTTTTGCCTTTTAATCATTCCTTTCATAATCGAATAAGATAGGTTTATGTGGTTTAGGTTTATATATTTTGTTAGGGCAGCTAATTAAGTTGCAAACAATTTCTCAGCTTTTAATTAGATTCATAACAGCTAAGCTAGGTCTGAAAACCAGAAAAGTTAGAACCATTTTTGAATGTGTATTAAAGGATGTTCCTTTCTCATATATTTACAAGAAAATAGAGTACCAAACATTTTTTTTTTTTTCCATCCAAGTAGCAACTGAGTGATTAATTGCAGTGTGGCATAGCATTAACTGAAAAGTCTGTAATGCTTACTGTTACTATTTTGTCCATGTGGACCTACTGTTTCCTATACTAAGCTATTAAATGTCAGAGGCCAATTGCATTTCCTTTCATCCAGTCATGGAATAGAAAATAAAGCAAATATATTCTATGGGATGTTACTTTCCTTCTAGATACTAAGCATTTTAGGGTTATGGATTTAATTCTAATTTTGAGATCCAGAGTAATTCTTCATTATTTTTGTCTCTAATTAAACAAGATCCTGAAGAATAGGAATTTAAATTAAAAAGCCAGATTTCACAAGGCTTGCATAAAATCTTAACAATTGCTATTAATGTGACATCTTGATCTGAGGACACAGAAAATAAGTTACGTATGTGGTGACAGCTCAACCTGATTTATCTGATTTTTAGATCTACAGATAATAAACATAAGCTATTACTATAACTGATACATTATTTCTTGTCTCTTTAGGTATACCAATAACAGTGCCACCACCAGGTAAACTTGCTTAGAAATTTTTTCCACATTTGGTTAAGAAATTAAAACTTAACTGATGTGCAACTTACAAACTTCCCTTTAGTTATATAGATAAAAGTTCATAAATACAAATCTATTATGTATAGATGTAGGCTCAGTTATTTTGATGCAGGCAGAAAAGAAAATGTATGAAAATGCTGTTGACTAGTGGACCTAAGCAGCCAGTTTCTAAACTCTGTGCGTCCTTCTTTATGTTCTTTTCTTTTCAGCTATGTAGAAAATAGTTGTGTTTGTTGTTTATTAAGTATTGTTAGATACACGGGAATTTTTCTATACTTCTGAATCATTGTAGTTTTAATAATAAGGTATTTGATTTGGAGCACTGATAATACATGTTTAATACTCTGTTAAGATGGAAAGTAGTTCTCAGTCTTAAAGTAAAACCTATTTACAGAGTGAGGAAACAATTTTTGCGTTGTACTCTGGAATTTGCTTGCGGTTGTATGCTTAGCTTAGTTCTTTTATGTGTTTGATTTGGTTGGGGTTTGGGGTTTTTTTCTTTTTTCCCCCCTCACCTAATTTATTATTACAGGCTTTCCACCACCACCTGGCGGTCCTCCACCTTCCCTCATACCCACAATAGAAAGGTGATTGTCTGTTCAAAATCTTAAAAACAATATATTGGTATTCTGTAACTGAAATAAATTAGTAAGAACTCTTACACTATCTAGTGTTTTATGGGTTTTATCTGGGAGTATGGAGACAGTTTCAGATTTTTACAGATATGTTGTCTCACCTGTCTGACAATATTCTTATGAGTTACTTGACCACTTATTAGTTTGAGTTATGACACTATATCAGTGCCAAGACTTACGAACAAAGTTAAGGCAATGATTGTTTAAGTATTCTTTAGTAGTTTGAAGGCATATTTAAGTGAACCATATACTTGTCAGCTACCATATCCTTTTCTATACATGCAAATAAACAATTTGACCACAGATTCAAGCCCTCATAAGCTATAGGAAATGCCGGGTTCCAAGGAATACAAATCTGTGTTTCTACTGTGTGTGTTCTGTCTTCAGCTTTAATAGACCTAACAAGTATTTTTTCAATACCTTTTTTGTATATGTGTATGCATACATATATTTTTATAGATATATATCTCAAAGGAAATAAAGTTGTTCAACACAGTCCTTTAAAAGTATTTATATTTTGCTGGAGGCCAAAACCAGGTCATATGCAAAGCTCATTTAAAAAGATGGTGCAAGCCTCTTGTCAGTCCTTTGGATTTCACTGAAGGAAGGTGCACGCATCTGTTCCTTTGAAATTGAAAATTCTGTTAACATATACACTACAGGATGATGAAGGTAAAGCTCTGAGAAAATCCTCATGTAATTTATTTCAGGAAAAATCCCTAACTGGATGCATTTGATGTACATGAAAGTAAATTTATTTTTTCATACTGACAGTTGCTGTGAGTGACTGCTGCTTCCGACTGTCAGGCAGTGGTCATTGCATTTACTTGTAGTGAATATTTATGTAGTTTCTCAAATACAATGTGAAAAAAATTAGTTTATTGTGGAACCTAAGAACTAAATCTCATACTTTTAAATGTAAAGGTGTTGCATTGGCCTTTCATTATCATTGGTTTTGTTTTTAAACTAAGCTAGCCCAAAACTTTTTTTTAATGTTAAAGTACCTTCCAGAACAGAAATAACCCTTAGGTTAAATACTGCAAAGGTAATTCATTCTAGTTATATAGGAAGTGCTAAAAGTCATGAAAGAATTATGTATGTATGAATTGTGTCCTGTACTCCTGTCCTTCGTAACCTTTCTGCTTTTTACCTACTGGAGTTGGCCACCACTGAAAGAAGTCAGCCTAGAAAATGTGTGGCTAATTAAATATTTTTTTTTCTAGAACTACACATTTGAAGTCCACCTGTTCTTAGATATGCTCACGTATCTACTTTTAACAGAAAGAGTGAGAATGGCTTCATTCATAAATGAAGCACTTCCAAGCAGTTGGAGATTAAGTTCAGTATCTGTGCTGAAACACCTTATGATACAAGACACATTTGAAATAGAAAGTTCATTGAAAATACAAAGGAACGGCTTTGATAGGGATACTTTTTGGTTTAAATTTTAAGAAGAGAGAATGCTATTTTTGCCTCCTGTAGTAAAACATGAAATATACATATTTGTGTATTTCCTTATTTCCTTAATTAGTAATGCTCAAAATGGAAGACTTAAATCCATTTATAATGAACGCTTTGTTTTAGTCTGTATAGTGGGAAGAATTCAAAAGAATAATACTTAAAGTATATATTTATTGATGGAGGTAGCTTTGATGGTAAAACTGGATTTTTACATGTATTTTCTTTTCAACAGTGGACATTCTTCTGGCTATGATGGTCGTTCTGTTCGTGCATTTTCATATGGCAGTGGTGAGTTTCCTTGCTGGCTTTGAGAATTTTGACTAGTGCTAGATCAGTTTGATGTATTTACCAGGTTTTTAGCTAAGAGACTAAACAGGTCCTTTCAGTAATTCATTATGAAAGCTCATTGCCTACTATTGTGAACAGAATACATGCTGTTGCAAATTTAACAGCTGTTGGTAAATACTATTGTTTTGCTTACTTATTTGTATGCTGGATAGCTTTCCATGCTGCTTTTGCAGAACTGTGTTTTTGAAAAATAATACACTGCAATATGGAGCACAAGTCAGGGAGAATTTTCCAAGAACTGACAGGGTTTAGAAGCAGGAGAACAAGTACTGTCAAGAGATTATCAGAATTTCAACCAGCAACACCAGTCATTGAGAAATCCTGAGTGATGTGCCTCTCCTTTGAAAAACTGCCTAAGATACTATAATCTTGAGCTATCCTGTTGCAAAGTCAGTTTTTCTATTTTTTTGGTTAATGTTATGGAAAAATTCTGAAGCTGAAAAACATCACTTTCTGGTTTTACAATAAGAATAAACCAAAATAGAAGTTTCAATATGTGCAATGAAATGGATGTCCACAGAACCTACAGTGAGTTTAGTACTGTTACCTAGCACATCTCTGCTTCACAGGTGAAAAGAGTGATAGCAATACTAAGATGTCAGCTTCTTCCTGACCCAGCCCAAATTGGGAAGATAAAACAAACACAGAATCACAGAATGGTTTGGATTGGAAGGGAATTTTAAAGATAATCTAGTCCCACCCCTCTGCTCTGGGTAGGGACATCTCTTACTAGATCAGATTGCTCAAAGCCCTGTCCAACCTGGCCTTGAACACTTCCAGGGAGGGGGCATTCACCAGTTTTCTGGGCAACCTGTTCCAGTGTCTCACCACACTCATCATGAGGAATTTCTTCCCTATGTCCAATCTAAACCTACCCTTTTTCAGTTAAAAACGTTGCCCCCTGTCTTGTCACTACAGGCCCTGGTAAAAAGTCTCTCTTCATCTTTTGTATAAGCCCCTTTTAAGTATTGAAAGGCCACAATAGTGTCTCCCCAGAGCTTTCTCCAGGCTGAAAAACCTAGGAGAGATGTTCCTTCCAGCTCTCCGATGATTTTTCATGGCCCTCCTCTGGAGTTTCTCTAACATGCCTTTCTTACACTGGGGGCCTGAGAGCTGGATGCAGTACTCAAGTCTCACAAGAGCACACAGAGGGAGAATCACCTCCTTCAACCTGCTGGCCACATTTCTTTTTATGGAGCCCAGGATACGACTGTCTTTCTGGGCTGCAAACTCACATTGTCAACTTATATTTAATTTTTTCATCCAACAGTATCCCCAAGTCCTTCTCTGCAGGGCTGCTCTCAATCATCACTCAGTATGTCTTGATACTGAAGATTGCCCTGACCTGGGTGCAGGACCTGGAGTGTTGCCAGTCACTGCTTCTGCCTTCAGTGCATCTGCCATCCAGCCTCACGCCTAGTGCCTTTTCTTCCAGCTGACTTCTCTTTGTTCAGTTGGACCCGAGCTGCTGGGAGGAGAAATTGTAGGGAAAGTTCTGTCCAGTTCTGGGGATACATAATGTTCAGCACAGATCAAACATGCAGATAATGTGTCTCCCAAATGTTACTGAGTTTTTAGAGAGGATATACAATATGTCATTTTTGAATGGTTTGTCATTTCTTGAGGTTGAAGTGGTACTTCACTGACATTGAAAGGTTCCTCATCAGTTATCAAGTGTTTCCTTTTATGCATGGAAGCTTGTTACTTTTCAAGAAGTCTTGATGTTGGCAAACAGCTGCTTTGCGCTACCTACTTTTTTAGCAATAATCGAACCGTATTTGCTGAAGTCTTAGCAAAAAGGTAAAGCTGAGGCAGACAACAAAGATACTGAAGTTGCTATTTTGTTGAGGCTTCAACATCTAAAACTGTGCAGAGTATCATAAGGAAAGCAGTCTTACAGCCAGTAGTATGTACACTGCATCCAATATGTAGTCTCCAATTTACAATGTTTATTACTTCAGAATCTCTTTTGTTAGAATTTGCTATTCTGTCAAGTATTGTCAGGGACACAAAAATACAAGTTTTATGTTGACCTTTGATGGTGATGGCATGCTTCTGTTGTTGCAGTACCAGTACTTGAAAGGTGATTGGCATTGTGATCATGCCAACATTGAATTTGAATTTCAGTAGTGTTAAAAAATTGTTTGCCTTTGTATGGTTATGGAGACAAAGGAGTACAGTCTGCTCCCATCTTCCCAGTCTGTTCTCATCTTTCTAGTTTATTTGGCATCCCTGTTGTGGCAGAATCTTTCATATTTGCTACACAAAGCAAATTGTCTTTCTCTAAGCTGTGCCTGTCATACAGATTTTTGGATCTGTAGAGACTCAGTAGCATTTTATCGCTGTTCATCTCTTAGTGAAGGATGCTTTCCTGCCCAGCATCTTTCTTTCACGGTGCCTCTCTCACAATGTAGTCACTGGCCAGTATTTTACCAGTGCTCTCTGTGCATCAGAACTTAGGTAGATTGCTCAGCAATACAGATGATCATTAAATTAAGAATTGCTGAGTATATTTATTTAATAGTTGCTTTGGATGACAGCGCTGAATCTCCAACCTGTTGTCTTCTTTGCCAGTCTGTATATTTCATGGCTTTGTCAAAATTGTGGGGGAGGATGAATATATGGAATGCATTGCAAAAAACACCAATCTTGATTAAGGGTCTAGTCTTTTTTCTGCCTATTCAAATTGCTAATCTCATGCTTTGGTGTCTTTTACCTAGTGGTCAGTCATGTTTCCCACTGCAAGCCCATTAGGAAGGTTGCATAGTAAAATAATATTCTTAACTTGTAGATTCGAGATAATCTATTTTGTCGTTATGCTCTTCCACTGCATCAGTAGAGTTTCTTCAATTTGCTCCTAAATCCTTTTACAATTTAGTGCTACCTTTGCCATCAGATCTTTCAATTTTATTGAGCTGTCAATATAGGGCACTGTGTTTTGTCTGCCAGGGAAGAGACTTGCATGCTTGTTTGCTTTTTCTCTGTTCTGTGCTCTAAATGTTCTTTATATCTTATGAACTTGCAAGCAATTTAGCATTACAGAAACAGCTCGAGAGTCAGTATTTTTTGACAGATACAAAGATGTATTAATAATTTGCCTTATAGTGTGACACCATGCAGCTTTAAATTTTTTAACCATCTCCAAAACAGAACTTAATTCTCTAAAACTATGGATTAATCAAAGCTCCCTCTTTCCTGTTTCAAAAATAAAATAAGAGTTAAACTTTGAAAGTGTCTTTCCTTTTGTAGAAATTATTGGAATAATCCATGTAGAAATATTAAAAGTGACAAATGACTTCATTCTAAATAGTAAAGTCAGAACAGCGGTTCATATTAGAATGTAAGCTTCTTGGTGTTGTGAATAATTACTGGTGAAAATCTAGGTGTAAGAATGTGCAGAGTATCAAATAATTGGTTTATCTCAGGTTATTGGAGTGGAAATTGCATACTGCTGTCTGATGAGAATTAGTGCAGATGTGAGGGAGTAACCAAAACTTATTCTAAAAGTTTAGACTACCATTAATAATTGTTTTGTACTATATGTTTAAAGTTAAACTTAAGTTTACACTTTGGATGAGAATATTCTGGCAGCCAGTGTCTCATAGACCATACGTATGTTGTTGACATAGCGGCAAGTCAAGGAAATTAGCAGTCTTTAAAGTCCAGCTGTTTTTTTGCTATTTCTGGCTGCTTTCCTTAGAAGAATTTCAGGTTTTGGCAGTATAATGAACAACATACTATTGTATTAGGGTATTTTTTTTTCTGTTAACTCCTCATTTTTTTTCTGTAGCCCTGAAGTGAAACATTGTCAAGCATTTGTTAGAGGCAAAACCTCGTATAAATGCTTTTTTAAAGAATTATAATGCTTTTCATTGCAAATGTATTTTAACAAAGAAGTGTTTTTTCCTGCTCCGCTGCCTGCTCAAAAGGTCTTTTGTATTCCTCCTTTGGACACTTGGCAAACTGCTTTCTTAAGCTTCTGCCAAAGCTTTCTGGGGCAGGCATACTCCAGACATTGTAGGCAAGGCAGTCTGAACATATCTGTCAGGAGAAGCCACTGATTTTATAACTTGACATTACTAAATACAGTATCAGTAATGCACTTTATATTGTTCAGTTGATATTTATGTTAATTATACTATTAATGTCTCTTTGTGACACCATGGAGTCAAGTGAATATTGTTCTCATAGATAATGAAGTGGAGCTCAAAACAAACGCTTTATTGGAGGCTATGTTATCATTGGCTAGCAAAGCAGATAAGCAGAAAGTGGGAAGACCTCTGTACTGTAAGTCCACTAGAGAGTGCTGTTTCCAGTTAAATACTACAGCCCTTATTTTTATTCACAGGATACATTCACAGGACTTCTGGAGAGGGAGGGCAGGACAGAACAATTGGGGCACTAAGAGTAGTAGTTATTTATTGCTTTGGAGTTGGCAGAAAGCAATGCAGAAGCATGTCCCTTCTCTCTTCCCATTGCTGGTTACCTAAAAAGGTTGAGAGTTGGTGTTGTGACTTCCGTCTTAACTTCTTAAGCATATTATCTTTTAGATTGATATAATATGCTCAATTTTCTGAAACTATTATATTTTGGTGGTAATAATGGTTGTGCTGAGTACTCATTAGAAATGGTATCTTACAAAGCATAAGTAAGAGCATTATTTCTTCTCCCAGATGAATTTATGGAATTTATTTTGAAAGCTGCTGTTACATCTGTATTCAGAAAAGTATGGCAAAGCACAGTATAGAATATAAATTAGTGAACGAGAGCTTTGTAACTAACTTTATATTTTAAATGACAAAGCATAAAAATAGTAACTTCTAAATATAAAGTTGGAAGTGTCATTTTTCCTTGTTTTTCCGAACTGTACTTTCAGAGCCACTGAATTTCAAAGGCAGTTTCGTTTTCTGATTGTTCCCCCAAAACAAAGCTATTTGACCACATAAAATCAGATTCTTTCAGCAAATCTTTGCACAATATATTTTTCTTTTTTCTCAAAAGGATTTAGACAGTTTTTGTGGTGTATATCCTGGTTCTGTGTAGTATACAGAATATAACTAGTATTTAAATGAGTGTCAGAGGCCTCTATTAGCATCATGGAAAAAATGCAGAGTTTGCTCAGAATTAACTTTTATGTGAAAGGGGAAGACTGAAAAATGTCATTGGAGGAGGCTGACAAACATCTGTGTTTTCATGCATAAGTAGCATTATAGTTTTCATATATTATCTTAATTTTGTTCTTTCTAATACCTGCATCTCTTTCTTTAGTCACCTTTCCGCACCTTGCAGGTTCTGCTCCTTCATGGTCTAGTCTTATGGACACCAGCAAACAGTGGGATTATTATGCACGAAGAGAGAAAGAGAGAGAACGTGAGAGAGAGCGATCCCGAGATCGGGATCGGGACCGGGACCGAGACAGAGATCGAGAACGTACCAGAGACAGGGAAAGGGACCGAGATCACAGTCCAACTCCAAGTGTGTTCAACAGGTTAGTGAAATGTCTTAAGCATGCTGTAACTCTGCTCAAAACCCCGTATCTGTGTTAAATAGCATACTTCAACCTTAAAATTTAGTGTTCAGCTTATATTCCAAAGAGCTAGATGGTGTGGCTTCCTCCTCTTCCCCCTTTTTTCTTGGAAACTATATTTCTAACTGTAAAACAGAAGTGTAAAAATGACGGTGTACGTCCAAACTGGTCATAGTGCTTTAGAGGTTAAGAGTGTAATTTAAGCCCTGTGTATGAGTGAGATATCCAGTTCTCTTTGACAATAATTCTAGAAGAATCTATAGAAATACTAAATGAATTGTCATCTCAATGCTAAGAGCAATGTGGTGCAACATTTGACCTTAATTAATGGTGTTATTAGCTGCTAAAATGGCTAGTTTGGTCATTTGCACTAGCTGGATAATAATCTGTCCTATCTATTTTTTTAAAACTATGATTTCAAGGCCAAAAACTGATTTCGTTTTTAGGCAGATGATGAATATGGCAGATAACTTTATTCAGCCTTCAACTCTAATTTCTTTTTTCAAAAAAACAAAAAAACAAAAAAGCTGCAACTGTTCTTTGGTTCATGTGCACAAGTACAAAGCATTTAATAGTGAGTTCACTATGACTCCATGCAGCAGAGTTCTATTGGCTTGCCAGATTTATCTAAATTTACTTTGCTTATTATTTGGTAAGTATTTTAGGGTAAATGTCCTGATGCTTCTCTCAGGGTTTTTTGTTAAGTTTCAATTTTTGCAGAATATATATGTTCATTATTAGGTGGATTGTTTTTACCAGTAGTTTTACGCTGTGGGGAATGAAAGCACCCTCAATCAACGTTACTTCAGTTGAGAGATGACATTTTTCACTTGATGATTGTTAGCTGAAGACCCAAACTGAGTGCAAGATAAGGATTTTCCGTGTATGCTGATGTGGTGATGTCCTCTCCTGTGTGCATGTGCTATGTTCCAGGGTCAGTTTCTGAGAACTCAAGACCAATCTAAACATCTGTTTCTCAGACAGCTTGATTGAAGGCCAGAAAGAAGCCTGGTCATTCAAGGGTGCTTGAAATGAACCTTAATAGCTTCCAGGCCTTGAGAAATCTCTGTGCTGCTGCCAGAGTTATCTGTAAAGGAGGGGGAAGAGCAGGCCTCAACTTTTTTATGTGACTAAATTATCCACCATCTGTAGCAAAGCTGTTGCCACATGGCTGTGTAAGAAAATGGGAGGCCCTTAAATAGTGTAAGTTGGTTTGGCAGTCACCAATAAGGTGGGAGAGGCTTAAGACAGAACATGCAGACATAATGTTTTTTAAGAAGGTTTATTTTCAATTCTATGCACTTAAGAAAATAAAATGAAACAAGTTATGAGAAAGAGATTGTGAAGTATTTTAGAGACAACACAGATGCATTACTTCTATTTAAATTCCCTTTGTTTAAATTCTGTTAAAGTGACACTGTGGTGCAATTTGGAGTAAGCATCATCTTTAGCTTTTTACTGCTCAGTAATTACTGCTTTCAATGTTTTTAACTGTTCTTTTCCAGATAAATAGCCTACATTTGTGCTATAATATTTCTTAAAATTGTAAGAAAATGGGAATTATTTTTATTAGTATAACCAAAATGTGGGTTAAAAATGAACCTTCAGCTTTCTTTTATGTTCTTTTCTAACTTTGCTCTGCTATCCTCAGATGAAATTATATATTTTTACAACATATCTCACTCTGCCCCCTTGAGAAAATGCCAGTCTCTTTGTACTGTTGTCCCTTCTGCAAAGACTGTGTTGTCTTTTTTTTTTGTTTTGATAGTTTCATGTCAATTAGTTACCACTAAAGATGTAAACTTTGGAATTTGATTGATGCCTTACCATTTCATGGTTCTTCCTCAGCAATTTGAAAAACAAAAACAAAACCCAGCAACTGTGTTTCTAAGGTCTTGGAACCCAGTAATCCCATGCAGCAGAGCAGATGAGGATCTGTTTGGCGACAAAGCAGCTTTACAGGACAGGACTTTGTGTCCTGGTGGGCAACAAATTGAATGGGACTTGTCACTCAATGTGCAATAAAGGTCAAAATGCATTGAGCTGCGTTAGGGTGTAGCCCGCAGGTGGAGAATGACATTATTTCCCTCTTACTTGGTACTTCATACAACATATGAAGTACTGTGCCTAGTTTTGGGATCCTAAATAGGAAAAAACATTGACAGACCAGAGAGTCCAGTGGAGGTCTGATAAGGTGGTTAGCAGGGCTGAGGGGATGGAGTTTATTTGGCTGTAAAAGGAGAAGGATGAGTAGGGTTCTTAAAGGCTATTTTCAACTACCTGATGGGTGATTATAGAGAAGATAGCACCAGGCTGTTTTTCAGGCTGCACAGAGAAAGGGTAAGGGGCAATAGTTTAAAGTCACAGCAAGGGAAATTCCAATTAGATATGAGGGAGGGAGGGGGTTGTGTGTATGTGTGTAAATAATCACCAAGAGTGATCAGGTGGTAAGACAAGTTGCAGAGGGAGGTTGTAGAATCTTCAGCCTTGGAAATACTCAAGACTTGACTAAACAAAGCCCTGAGCAACCTGAGCAGACTTCTGAGTTATCCCTATTTTCAGAGGGCATTCATGGAATCACAGAATGGTTTGGGTTGGAAGGGACTTTAAAGACCATCTAGCTCCAACCCCCTGCCATGGGCAGGGACACCTTCCACTAGACCAGGTTTCTCACAGCCCCGTCCAACCTGGTCTTGAGCACTGCCAGGGAGGGGGCAGCCACAACCTCTTTGGGCGACCTGTTCCAGTGTCTCACGACCCTCACAGTAAAGAATTTCTTCCTTATATCTAATCTAAATCTGCCCTCTTTCAGTTTAAAATCATTACTCCTTGTCCTATCACTACACTCCCTGCTCAAGAGTCCCTCCCCATCTCTCCTGTAGTTCCCCTTTAAGTACTGGAAGGCCACTATAAGGTCTCCCTGGAGCCTTCTCTTCTCCAGGCTGAACAACCCCAACTCTCTCAGCCTGTCCTCATAGAGGAGGTGCTCCAGCCCCCTGATCATCTTTGTGGCCTCCTCTGGACCCACTTGAGCAGGTCCATGTCCTTCTTATGTCAGGGGCCCCAGAGCTGGAGAGAGTACTGCAGGTGGGGTCTCACTTGTGTTAGCCCACACAAAGTCCCTTCCAGCCTAAATGCTTCTGTGATTCTTTATTGAAGGGTTTTTTAATACTTGGGACAGTTTTTGAATACAGATACCAGAAGTTGGACATATTTACCAAAGTGAAATCTCATGATGTGTGAAGTTAATAGCTTGTAGTCTGTTTCAAAAAAGTAACCGAAAGTGTAGAAAACAAAGATTTTTATGGATTGAACTTCTTTGACAGGAGGGCATAGGTAACTATAGGTCCTCTTCCACAGGTCAGAGGTTGTCGTGCTCTCAAGGCTGTCCCTGGAAGGCTTTGATAACTGTAACGTAAGCCCAGTTACAAAATGGGGAGGAGATCACTTGTGTAACATTGGGTACATGGCATCTGTTCCTGTTTCTGAAAGCTCCCAGCATTCTGGACTTGGCAAACTGATTTTTTGCTTTGCTTATAGAAATGTTTGTTTTCAGACACACTTACAAGCTGTCATGGTTCCTTAGTAGCTTGCCAAAATAAGGTTTAAAAAGGAATATCAATAATATTTTTAGTGTTTTCTAGAGTGTTTTAAAATAGTTGTGTAACAGAGCAAATGCAGACTGTGAGTTAACATTAAAGGTTTTGGATCTCAGCTTTGAAACCAAGCTGTAAGTATACAAGTAGCCATCTGATTTCTTATGAAATTAGAAGCTCATCAGAAGGCAGTGTTAGACATTTAAATTTTAACTTTTTAATTAGATACTGATCATCAAAATGTTAGTTTTGGGAAGTAATATTGGATATTGGCAGTATCTGCAGTTGAATTGATTCTACCCTTTTATACCCTTGTAAGCCTGCAAAAATGTAAGGATCCTAAAACTGTGATGACTAGTGGCATTTTAAAGATGTGTTGGTACAGGAATCCACGTCTGATAACAATTTTGTTGTTCAAATCAGACTCTATGTTTAGTTACAACTTTTGGTAGATTTCGGAACCTAATTTTAATTTCACTTTTAACATCATACATTTGTTTTATATTCTAAAACTGAGCGTTATAACTAGACTTCACCAGGCACAGGTTGTCTTTATGGTGCTGCTTTATTGCACACCAAGTTAAGACACACTTCATAGATCAAATGGGAGACTGGCATTCTGAACTACAAAACTGCTATGTAAGCTAGGCTAGTCTCCTCTTCAGTATGACTTGTCCTAGAAACTAGCAGTTGGTATCAACCTTCATCTTTCTGTGACATTTGATAAGAAAACTCTTCTGATTGGTTTTACTTCTCTCCCTGAAGCCGAAGCCTTGAGCTAGTTTCTTGTGAGAAGTGCTGAATAGAAAGTTACTTGGATTGTAAATATCTCCCCTGCACTTCCTTCCACTGCTAGTAAAGTAGAAACTTGAGGGTAAAACAATGGTGAATGATACAGATACAAACAGGTTAAAGGCATAGGACTTGAGGTTTCAGCACTGTAAGATTTAGGATTTATTTTCTCCCTTCCCTTCCCCTCCACTCCCAACTGCTTTAGTTTACCTGTCTGGGTTTTGGACATCTCAGTGGAGCAAGCAAATTTATTTTCACACTATAAACTTTAGGGTGCCTTAAGCTGGCTGTGGAAAGGTATGATCAGAATTCATGTTTTGTGGCTGTACTGCCTTCCTTTTTTTAAGTTGATGTGTCTCAGTTGTAGGATTTTCTTCTGGGAGAGACAACATAGTCTTTAAAAGAATTGTTTAATGCAGTTGAACTTTCTTTTTGTCTTAAGAGAGGGACAGCAGTTGATAGCAGCACGATGCCTGTGAGGGTTACTGAGCACTGGCACAGGTTGGCTAGAGAGGTGGTGGAGTCTCTACCCTTGGAGATACCCTGAGGCCATCTGAACATGGTCCTGGGCAACTGGTGGTCCTGGTGGCTCTTCTTGAGCAGGGGTTTGGACCAGATGACTTCCAGACATGCCTTTCAACCTCAACCGTTCTGCGATCCGTCTCAAATGTACTTTGCAGGATTTGATCAGCTTACAGATTTGAGAGGAGTTATAAGTGCATTATGAAATCTTATAAATGTTCTAAAATTGTATAACAATACAGGCACTAATCAGTGCAATCATATTAGTGACAAATCATAACTGATTTCTTTAATAATAGCTGTAGTTTTCCTGATTTTGATGTGTATTTTTAATGTCCCTTAAAAACAGGATTTTCTGGAGGGTATTTGATGTTTCTCTACATGTCTTAAGTTGCTAATTTTTGAAATTTGCTCTAATAATATGCAGAATTTCATAGAAAGACTAGTGCTGGTGCTTCAGGCATTCCCACTTCTTGCTCTTGAGTTTTCATGCATGGCTGTAATAATCACTACTGTAATGTCTTCATTTGGGAAATGGCCACAGGATCCAAGTTACAGCAGATTAAATTGTTTTGGTCTAAATTCTCACTGCTCTAGGACATGAGAAATCTCTTTAGGCTTGAGCTGTTTTCCTTGTGTGATCTGTCTGATCTGTTCTGCTGCTGTCAGGAACCTCAGGAAGAGACTTACTGTAGTAAACGTTGGCAAAGATGGAAAGCATGAAACACTTGGCTTTTGTCAGCTTAATAGTATCTAAATTGTTACCTGTTTTAATTACTGCCACAGAAAGCCTGGTCACACTGTGCCTTTCTTTAGGGTTTGTTAGGGATCTTCCAAACTATGATTATGAAGAGTTCATGTGATATATAGATAGTTACAGTAAGTTAATTTGTGCTGAAGTCTCCTTGTTAAATGATACCGGCCACTGTATCTGGGTAGGATTTTCTTGGTAGAGAAATCATAAAATGAGCATGCCTTTTTAAGCTATGCTAATGTAGCATTTGAGTGGTATTGGCTAACTATAGATACTGCTCTTTTATTAAAATTTCACTAAACTCTTAGAATTGCCCTTTTCATCAAGTTAAAATATGAAAATATGTTCTTAAGTAAAGCCTTTAATATTTAGGGATTTTTACCAGCATTGTGGCAGAGCAGCACTCATGGTAATACAAGGGAAGACTGAAAGCAGAGACAGCATTGGCACAGGAGAAAAATTAATTTTAAAAGCAGTCCAAAATGTTGAGTATATTTTACTGTTAGTTTCTTTGTACCTAGCTTTTTCTTTCTTGAAGCTGATGTGAGGAAATAGATCAACTGTATTTAATGTAATTTACCCAAATAGTACAGTAGACAAAAAGCATGCTGATAAATATCAAGCATTACACACACTGATCTGAAAATATTACTAAAGTTTATGTAGGATTGTATTTCATTTGCAGCTAGGTAACAGTTTAGGCTAACTGCTTGATAACTCCCACTTAATGTGGCACTGCTGTATTCTTTTTTTACTTCCATTTTTATTGCACAGTCCTCTTTCAAAATTGTAATAACCACAGAAGTCTAGTGTGTAAGGTGAAGAGCTTTAGCTCCTTTTAGCATATGTTGTGGATCTCATTTAGAAACCAAAGCAACCTTGAGATTTTTCTGTCATCTCAGAAGTGCGTAAGAATTTCTTTTTTTAATATATATACTGCTTGGTGTTACTGTTCTGAAAATATCTTGGTTTTTAATCAGTGACGAAGAACGATATAGATACAGAGACTATGCAGAAAGAAGCTATGACCGCCATAGAACAAGTAGAGAGAAAGAAGACCGACACAGGGACAGGAGACACAGAGAGAAAGAAGAGACTAGACACAAGTCATCTCGAAGGTTTGATGAATTTTTTTTTTTAATATGATACGAAAGACTTGACCAGTTTAAAAATATAAACTTTTAAAAGAACCCCAAACAAACTGGAGTTTTGTGGAAAGACTGTAAACATTTAGATATACTACTTGAAACATGTCTGCCAAATAAAATGGGGACAGACAAAAAGCAATGTTGGCCCTGGGTAACTTCATATTGAATGATGTATGTGATGGTCTTAGCTACTGAGCAGAAATTACAAATTTGGGGAAAGAAAGGTAAATACTGTGGGTCAGAAAGAGATAGAGTGAAGCTGATATTCAGCAGCATTAACTCAATACAGATTCTTAGTAAAATAATCCTCATGGTCACTTGATAGAAATTGTTCAGCTTGATCCTTTTAAAGTTAGAAATTAAGTCCAGGGAATAGGGTCAATAAGAATGTTAAACCATTAAGGGATGCCAGTAGGGACATGACATTCTAATAGCAATACTTTTAATAATAATGGCTTACAAATGTGAAAAATCTTTCCAGTTTCTCAACAAAAAGTACAAGATGGGTGGATGTATGTACCATTCCATGAAAAATTTGGCACTGACATCCAAATGCTATATGGGTCAGAACAGGAGCACGTGTCAGTTTTCAAATACAAATGCAAAGTCTTTTTTTTGGTACTCTGTAATTAAATGGAACCTGAAGTGTCATGCAATTATTTGAGGTTTATTTTCTCTCTTTATTTAGTAACAGCAGACGTCGTCATGACAGTGAAGAAGGGGACAGCCACAGAAGGCACAAACACAAAAAATCCAAAAGAAGCAAAGAAGGAAAAGAAGCCAGTGGAGAACCTGCTCCTGAACAGGAAAACACTGAAGCTGCCCCTGTGGAATAGGCTTGTGTGATTTTTTTGCCTACTTGCATATATATTAGTGCCAGAAATAGATTACTATAAATCTTGTTATTTTTCTGGGTATTAAAATAATTTGCTCTTAATCTTGTTCTGTTAGTTTGAAATCAAAGGTTACTTTGATTTTTTTGAAAATAAAAGAACGAATTTTTCATGTTAAGATTCCTGGACTGACTTGTCTTTTAAGAAACAGTGAGAAAACATCTTACAGCTAGAGGCTTATGCTCTTACAGTATATCTAGGGCTTAAAGTCTCAGTATTGAATTGTCTTCTTTATTCATAAGCCATGGGAAGGTCATTCTTTTACTGACTTTAGAAAAAAGTGTGCATTCACTTTATTATATACCAACATCTGGAACAGTGTGGGTTCAGAATAGCTTTTGGAATTCATATTTGAAAAGGTCATCCTTTACTACAGGGACAGGCGGGAATTGTAGACTGTTCAAAAACCTTGTACTAAGGTGAAACAAAAAAAATCAGGGAAACTGGGGAAGGTGGTGATTGTTCTTAGTCTGATGGAATACTGAGTGTTGTGATCATACACTTAGTAATTATGTCTGGTTTGTGTGGGTGAATTAAGCTGGATAATCATCCCTGATGATTTTCAGTGGCTCAAGAGAAAGTTCATTTTAGTCTTTGTTCTAGGGGAACAGCTGTCCTTAACATGATAAAGATTAACAAACGTATACTCTTCCCATTGCTAGCATGTGAGGAAAAAATAAGACTTTGGAACATGGGTAATTTACAGAGAAAGGTAAAGATTATTTTAAGAAAATATAAAACTATAATCAGTTTCAGATTTACTTTATCCAGAACAGTATCATGTGATTGGCATGGTAGTCACAAAAAAATTGTACTGCCCTGTCAGGGTGCTATTTAGAAGACTTGATGGTATTAGCAGGGTGCAGTGTCCTTCCTTACAAAACAATAAGTCTATATAGAAATCTTAGATTTAATAGTATTAATTAAAACATATGAGGGAAATGATGTTGTTTGGTTTTGGTTGAAAATAACATCTGTACAAGTACACAGTTACAGTTATTTTTAATTATTTTAGAAATTCACAGTTTTACAGACTAGCAAACAGTACTTGAAAGTCTTGAAAATACCAGCTTCATGCTGACCATGAAAAGGTACACATAATCAAAGTGCTATTAATGTGTTGGATAAAAACCTTCACCTCATTTTTGCAACTAGAAAAATTGCAAGAAATTTTTCTAGCAGTTATTCAAGGATTTTTTTGTAAATCAAAATAAAGTGGGAGAACAGGAGCTACCACTCCTTAAATTTCATTATTATTATATTGCATTAAATATATATATATATAATATATAAAAAAACCCAACAACTGAAGAACACAGGGAAGGAAAGACTTCTGTCTGTAGCTTAAATCACTCTGAAGTGATTTTCTGACAGGTGTCCCTGCTTTGCCTAAACTTGACTTTTCTTGACATGCAGGTTGACTGACATTTCACAAACCTTTTCTCTATAAACACATACTTGACACCCCAAAAAGCAAAGACTGATGTTCCTTTTCTTTTTCCATGATAAATTACTTGTCATACTCTCCATAAAGACTTGTTTTATAAAAATGTGCCAGGCCAGGACACAATTGTGAGAGTAATTTTTCCTTTCAGTTCTTTGAGCATCCTTGCCAAACAGGCATGCATCATTCCTGATGTGTTCCTGCCATTGACAGCGAGGAGGATGTCACCGCATCTGAAAAAACAAAGACAAATATGAGAGAACAATTAAACAAGGTGAATTCTTACCTTAAACATTTGCAAATGCCAAAGCATATCCATAAGCTAGGAGGAAGGGGTAGAAATGAGTATTACCATTACTACTTTGGCTAACTACTGTTCATGAATAAGGGAATAAAGTAGGTGAAAATACTTTCCTTGCTTTTTTTTCCTTATAACTTTGTAATCAATTAGACATATATGAAAGAAAATAGGTTACAGTTCTTTCAGATGGGAATGATCCATGTCCTGAACAAACTGTGTTTTAAGACTTGGTTGATTTAAGTTTGGTCCATAATTCTGCATTTACTTTCTTAAATTGTATTGGTGTTTGAAGGGAAGATGGTTGGTTGCTTAGGGGTTTTTTTGAGCTGGGGATGTGGGAATGCTCTGTGCTGGTTTGCTTTCTACTACCCCAGAGATCAAACTGACTTACCTTTATACTTACTCATATACTAGTGATTGCTAGACATCTGAAAACATTCTACTATGAAGAAAAATCAACGTTCAGGACACTTATGTCCTGTTTCCAGAACTGACAGTTAGTTCTGTACCAATGAGTCCTTTTCCCCTGCTACCCTGTCTTCATGAAAGCTTGTTTAAAAAAAACAAACAAACAAACCAACAAACTACAAATGAACTAGATAAAAGACTGACTTAAATGCTACCTTTCATTACACAGTTATCATTACCTAATTCTGCCATCATTATATGCTGGTGTTCCCCCAACAATGGATTTGATAAAGAATGGTTTGTTCCCAGTATGTTCTTCGTAACCTCCTACGATGCTGAAGCCAAGACTTCCAGATGTATTTCTTCGTAATACGATTTCTTTGCAGCTGTACAAATACCTGAAACAAACCAGTCTAATTAAATGTCTTGCAGTTAACTTTAGATTCTGATAAATCATTAATGATGAATCTGCCTTTTCATACACCTGTAGAATGTTTTGAAGATGCAAAATAGCACCAAATTTCTAATATATTAGACACCTACATTTCCCTTCTGGTTTTGTAGTGTTGCTTTCCACAACCAGTTATCCTGAAAGTAAAATTACTAGGTAATCTTGGGGTTAAAATATTAAATAAGTTGTTTCATAGGGTAAGAATTTATACAAATGATCTAGTTGCAATTGAAAGTGATGGAGAAAAACACTGAACTGAGACTGCATTTAATATTTGTAAACCATCATTCCAAAAACTGTATTTCACCTACCTTGTACAGTCCAGTGACTTGGTTTATCTTCTAGAGAAGAGCCTGTATGCAATTAACTGTGTCAAAAGCGATCAGGCATTTTTTACTGTGGTGCATGTTAAAGCTAAATAATTTCAGGGGCAATTGAAAGGAGCCAGAATTACAAAAAAATCAGAGATCTGACAGAGAAGAGTATCGGTACAAGAAAGGATCCTGAGCTTTCCTTGTCAAGTAACATGGTAAATTACAGCACGGAAGACGAGAGAAGTCTATCCATGTCAGCCAGTGCTTTGGAATACTGAGACTGCTTCAAGATAGCTTGTCCTCACTACCATGATTATCACAAGATTTTATGGTAAAAGAGCTGAAATCTGCTTCTCCATCCATTTGTCTTGAATGTATTTTATGATACTGTAAGTTACGCTGAGTCAAAGCTTAGCTGAAACAAGGAATAGGGGAAAGCAAGAATTGCTAGATTAGGCTTTGCCTATTGCTCCAAGTACCTTAATTTCAGTGTCTGCTTTGTTTCTTTTTTTTTTTTTTAACCAAGCAGGAAAAAATGAGTGTCATTAGGTACAGAGCAAAAGACATTTCTTTCCTTGGTATATAATCCACTCATCTTTAGTGGTGTACCCAGGAATGACTAAAGAGCCTGAAAGTTTTTTGCTGTTCCAAATCTGAAATTCTAGGCTGGTCTACAGCAAGCAACTGTTACAAGCTCTATTCAGAGACTGTTTAGATTTATAAGAAACAGCTGACATTTCTGTAGAAGGATAAATAACTTTATCTTAAAGACCAGTATGTCTAGCTTTTTTAAAATTTTATTTGTTAAATAATGCTTTTGCTGTGTTTCACAGCAGGATTTTATAATAATACTAGATTAGTCCCCCAGGACCTACAAATATTCACCTGCTGCCAGGATGGTAGGTATATAGTATTTGCACAAGAATTCACTGGCTGCTAATGTAAGAAACAGGTGACATTTGTTCCTTTCCTCAACAGCCAGGCATTATTACTTCACCATCTGTGGACTTCTTCAATGTGCAAAATCACTTAAACCTTCTATGTTTGATGGTACTTATCAAGGTCATGACCAAGCAAGGCCAGGATTCAGCCATTAGTGCTATTACCTAGTGTTGATTTTGGGGAGCAGGGGTCTCTGCTGCCTGGTGCTATGCTCACTGCCTTAAGGAGGACACTGCTGAAACTGAAAGGTGATCAGCTAAATCCTAACACCATAGAAAAGAAATAGCTGAGCAGGTGAAGACACAAGAAGAAAATGCAGTGAAGACAGACAAGGCTTCCACGCATTCTGTACATACAGTCTGAAAGGTTATTGCTTACAAGGTCTCCATCAGTCCAGAAAGCATAAATACTTATTTGCAGTCAAAGCATATATGAAATTTAAGTAAAACAGACACAGCATTAGGATAGTTCTAATGGGAAGCAAGGAGTGGCAGAGAGCAACTTCTCTGTCCCAACTCCAACTCTCTGCGCTGCCTTTTGCCTCACAGAAGGGACAGGGTGTAACATGCTCTGACAAGGCAGTGGAGACCAGGAAGGTGGGAGGAGAGGTGCTGGAGGGAAGCTGAGTGAGTACAGGAAAAGGGGAAGAAAGGGGTTTTCCCAAAGTGTTTACATGTTTGTCATCTTTAGTTCTCAAGACTCAAATTGGTAATTAAATGTTTTAAATTAAATTCCCCAAGCCAAGTCTGGTTTGCCCGCAACAGTAAGGGGTGAGTGGTTTCCCTGTCTTTACTTTGACTCATGAGTTTTCTTGCTCTTGTTCTTCCTATGTTCTCTTAATCCTGCTGGGGATGTTGAGCTGTGGGTGTGGTTGGTGCAGACCAGATCCAACCCATCACACCGGCCATAGCTGACTCATGACAGTGGCTATGTGGTGTTTACACCTTTAAATTGATGTATCCTTATCTCTGTCCTATGGGATAAACATGGCAGTGCAGCATCCATCCATCAGCTATGCATTACTGCTGTCAGAAAAGTGAAAAAGGTGCTGGGATGCAGCATGAGGCAAAGCTGAGCTGTGTCGAACATGGGTACTGCTTGCTCTGAACATTTTCGTACCTAAGCAGAGATGCTTGCTCTGCCTGAGCAAAAAGCAACCCAAAGGGAGTTCATTTGGGTCTGTTTACAGCTGTGGAGTAATAAAGACAAGCTAGAAAGCACCATAGAGAGAAAATGAAACCAAGTACTTGCAAATACATCCAAAAGGTGCTTAGTGTTTGAGTGACTTCTCTGCTGTAACCAAAGTCCCAGTGTGTGTGTTTTGACCTAGTTAAACTGCCATAACTCACTAAACTGCAACTGGTCCAAGCAGAATCATCTTCCTCCTTGGAAGAGAGCAGCTTGCAGTCTTCTGCCTCTATCTGTAAATACTCCAAAAGCTGAAGACAAGGAGTAATTTATGTGTGAACTTGCCTAATTCAATATTTGAGGATAAATGGTGTCTAGGCACAGGGTACTGTCATAAGAAATACTACTGCACAAGGAGTTTAAAAGTGCCTGTTTTCAAAGAGTTAAATGCACAATTCTCTCCTGCTTTTCACAAAGCCTGAGTAGCCTTATGGTCTGGGAATGAAAAACAGACCAACCTCAGGAGGACTTCAGCAATAACAGGTATCAAAGCATGACTTCCTCCCCCACCCTGTTACAGTAGACAAGTGGCAGTGGAGTAGAGTAATATTTGAGAATTGCTCCCATCAGAGCCCTACAACCTGGATGCAGTTAGTTTTGGGGAGTTTCTGTCCTAATTCCATGTTTTACGTCCAGTTCTACCCCTGGTTTGCAGAATGACTTTGGCCACCTCCTGTCTTTCTCATCTCACTTTGCAGATGAAAAAAAGCACTCATACGAAGTGCTAATGTTTGTAAACCTTATGACAGGATGATCTATAAAGTATTTTTAAGTGCTAGCTGGGGAAAGGAAATGTGAGGAGAGCAAAGAAAGGAGACCAGAAAAGCAAGCAAGAATAGAAGAAACACCACAGGACTGGGAAAACACTTTTCACCAGCTGCTCCACATTATTTCCTTTGTGCATGCTTCACAACATTTCCCTCCAACAATAAAGAAGACCTGTCTTCCTCAACAACAATTAAATTAGCTACCCTGAAAAAAGCCTTCGAGAAGGAATGCTTGAGGTCCTGCATCACTGTTTCCTCCTGACGCTGAACCCGCAGGCCCTCCGCTCGTATGCAGGCCAAGTTTTGACAGACGTCAGATGCACATGTGCATCTATTTTATAACCACCACATATTGTATTGTACTACAGAAAGAACAGAGGAGTTGTTTATGTATTATCAAGTCATATACAAGTGACCAAAGCCAATTTTAAGATCTCACAAAGAGATGAAATCTAAGCAAGATCCACAAATGTTAGATTATGCAAGATGGATTTTCCAAGGCTTTGATGCAAGGAGTCAGATAACCTGTCTGGTTCTGCTGCTACTGACTCAATCCAGAAAAATGGTATAATTGTCTAACTCTCAATATTTGTGTCTCTTGTTTGTGCCCATGTCTATAACATGTATGCAGCCCCTGGGAAAGGGGCATGTTCTGTGCTAGTATGGAGATTTAGGCATTTAAGGTATACCAGCCTCCAAAATGATGGAAGGTACTTTTAATCATGTAACTAATATTAATGTTAGCCTGTTTTCTACTTCATCAGTCATAGACAGAGGTATGTAGACATCTGCTAGTGTTTAGCTCAACACAGCACATTTTATGGGACCATCCTTCACAGGATTTTCATCAAAACTGAATATTTTTGGAACACAAAAGGAAAGACTCTCCTCTCCCCTCAGTTACCTGAGCATCCCACTTTAAGTCATGATGTCAGGCTGCTTCTGCACTCCCCACCTTGTTTACTGTGAACAGATGATCACACTGCACTGCCATGGCTTGTCTAGAGCCACATTCTCGACAGAATTTAAAGAATCCAGCATCCAGCTGCCTTTTTTAATGGTGACTATTCCTGGCCTACCAGTTTTACTGCCTTTTCTATTCAGTTTTTTCTTATGTAGGTGTGCCCTGTCCATCTTCCCAACTACCTTTCATGATCTTGTATAATCATGACTTTGACATTTCTAATTTTCTATCAGCTGTACCAAATGTTCTTAGATTCACATATGTTGGAGCAGTCCCTCTGGTAAATGGTTTTAAATGGTAAGTGAATCTCCACCATCTTGCCCCATAGTTCCACATCAGGCACCTTTGACAAGATGGGTGTTTCAGACATCTATTTGGATAGAGTGTAATTTTCTCTAACAGCCTCAAAAACATTGTGAGACTGCTAGCAATACCTCGAGATCTAGAGGGATGGGATTCTTGCCAACAGCAAACTGAAAGCCAGATAGGGAAAGGTTAAATGCTCAGCCTGGAGCAAAATGAGTTAATGTTATACACATCCTAGTGAGAGAACTTGTTGAAGGGCTTCCAGATGTCTGATGTGGGCCCTGGAGAATCAGTACAAGAATAAGTGCACTCATGCTAGGGAAGACTGAAGGGTCTGATAATACCTAATGAGCAAACCCAAATCTGATCCTCGTGCATCCCTACTCAACGAAACAGCTACTAGTAAGGATGCAGTGCACTTTTGTTATTGTCACGTCTAATCAGTGTTGGTCCCTGTCTTAGTCTGATGTTCAGAGCAGTGTACTAACTCAGCATACCAATCCCCCTATTTTTCTTTGGCAGAGAAGGGCCGTGCTGTGTTCTGTGCATGGCATCGCAGACTGAGATAGAGTTACAACGAACTCCTGTCTTCAGCCTTGCTGACACTGGGGCTGATTTTTCTTGAGACCAAAGGGGTGGGAATGCTTCATACACACAGACTTCAGAGGAGGGAGAATAGAGTGAGCTTAGAGACAGCTTTTAAAAGGGGAAAAGCACCTTTTCTCCCCAGACTGCAAAGTAGAACTGGCTTATGTGAACACTGAGTGCAAGCCTTCAGTACCATGGAGCTCTGCCCTTCATCTCAGTCACCTTGCTGAGGAAGTAGGGACTTCAGGCAACTTTGGGTAGGAGATGATGACCAGCCAGGTTTTTATATAGCACAACAAAGGTGGGGTTACAGCAGGTGTAGGCAGAGTGCAATTTTTTCAGTCCATCTGACATCACATGGTGATTGAAGGCAAGACTCAACATTGCAGATTGCAGCACCTGTAACACCTCTAGTCTGCTTGCTGTCTCTGCTTGGAGCATAATCCATGCTCCAGCACCTTCACAATGCTACTGGTGAAGCTAAGGGGTGCAGAAGAAGCAAGCAGGAATGAGGACCTCCCTGGTCCTGCCTGTCTGCATTAAGACTGGGTGAGTTCACTGTTGTCTGGAGTAGCAAGTTAGGGACCATCTATTTACTGCTTTTTTCTTACTGCTTTTCTTTCAAAGGACATAGTCCTCTCCACTGCAGCAGGAACTTTCATCTGTGGGTGGCAGACACACAGCCTAATTTTTGCTCTTGCAGTGCTTCAAGCACATTCACACAGTCTTTTAGCCTCAGACCAAGCCTCGACACACGAGGCCCTCCCAGCAGACTTTGCTGCAAGGTCAGTGAGCTCAAAACAGCTCAGGCCAGAAGGAGGGAAAGCATCTAACTTGCTCTTCAAGACTGGGAAATGAAGAGGAGTCCTTAAAATGTGCTTCGAGCAAAATCCCACCTGTTCTGCAGACCATCTTTTCATACTCTCCCATAAAATAGAGCTCTGAGCTGCTGCCAGGGTTAGGAGTATGGGCAAAAGTAACTTGTAAGCTAAATTCTTCATTCCTTAAAATTGAATACCAGTTTCCACTGTGTGATGCCAGTTTCATGTATTCAGAGATTCATAACATATCTCTATTTAATACTTTACAACATGCCACTGAAGCTGCAGGTATACACCCTGCACACTGAGTGTGTTTGAGAGAACGACATGTGATGTGGCTTTTATTATGACAACACAGCTGCTTCCTGTCTATGACAAATGTACTTGTTTCAGTCGGGGGTGGGGTTAAAAGAGGTGATTTGGAGGTACCGGCCAACTGCATGCACTTTGCAACATCTGGGCAAAGTCAAACAATTCAGCTGGATTTGGCTAAGGAGAAGGCCTGTGTAGCTTGAGAGCTGCAGGAGGGGCAGCTCTGCCTTGTTCAGGGTGCTCCAGTCTAGACCCCAGTTCAGCAATCTCCTGCATCCCTGCAAGCTTTTCCTTTCACCCCCTACGTGCCAGATATGTTTTCAAGACTGGAACAATTCAGGATCCTTTCCTCCCTTGCATGGGGATCTGCGTGTCTATTTTTCCATGTACACATACCCATTTACAAAAGGGAGGTATTTAGAATCAAGTCTGCGACAGAGCCTGGATTTAATTAAGATGTCAGTGCAATGAATCAAGCCAAAAGAAAGAATTGCCAAAAAATACAAATCTTTCCTCCCACTCCCCTTCAGCGAGAGGATGCAATCTGAGGACTTACCGTGGCAGCTCCAGCCACATAACCCAGGTCGGTGACCACTCGCTGCTCTCAGAGGTCTGTGTGGCCTCGTGGGGTGGCAGGCGGCCCCGCTCCTCCTGGGCTTCACATGCTCTCATCTCCAGGGCTTTGAGCACCACTGATGAGTTGGTGTTTTTCAGTAGGGAAACAGCCTCGCTCCGGCTGACCCCTGTCAGGTCAATCCCATTCACATTCAGGAGGATGTCACCTGAGACCAATAAAACAGATGATAAAAGACCCTGTAAGTGTCTCCAGGATCCCCTCCCCACCCCCATGAACAAGCCAGTCAAAGCTACAGGCGAGAAATTGTTGCCTGATGAGGCTGTTTGTTAATCCTATTATTTAACATGGATGTGAAGCATATGCTAGTAAACATGCCACAGGCATGACGGAAGGGGCCAGATCCCCACACACAGGAGCACTGCCAGGCTGGATGGAGGCTTTGGTCCTGGTTTCTTGTCACGTTACATCCTGTATCCAGAGCTGAACAGCACAGCTGGGATCCTGCTGTACCAAGCTTTGGTACAGGCACCTGATTCTAGTCCAGGTCTCCAAAGCCCACTTACAGAGTACAATGTACTCACCCTGAGCTTGAAACCTAAAAGCCCAAGGTGGTTTTCTCCCAGCTCTCCCTAAGCTGGGGACTGCCGCTCCAGCTGGCTCCTCATAAAGTTTCCTTTGCAGAATAATGTATTATTATTTTAATGTTAATGCCTCTTTGAATGGCTGCAAGCCAAAACATCTTTCTGTATGCCTTATTTACAATGTAGGCACAGTGGCTTCAGAGAAAAATGCAAAGATTACCTCAATAACTACAGGGAGAACAATAAAGACACCATTAAAATCATGCAAGTGACCACAGTGCCAAATGCTCCGCTACACTCCACGGCATGCTCCAATGCCAGGGCTTCCCTGTGTGCCCTCTGCACTTCACCTGCGTGCTCCTCCAGGCAGGGGCTGTGTTTGCTGGGCAGTCCAGGCAGTGAGACATGAATGTTAACCTCTTCTTGTGGTCTGTCCCAGTGAGACAGAAAACAGCCTAAGGGCTGCTCTAAACCATGGAGGCTTATGGCACTGTTGTAACATCACGTATTCATTTGTTTCTAATTTTATCAAATTAACTAGGCCGAATTTTCCATGCTGCCTCACGATGAATATTTTTTGGAAAATGTACCCCACTGAGAGGCAGTCATTTCCCAGCAGGAGGAAAGGGGAAACCTGCTGGTTTGCTCCTGTTGTCATGTTCTTACATGGGTTTTGATGAGCAGACATAGCTCCCACAAAGGGGAGGTTCCCACGCGTGCCAGTGCCAGGCGCTGCAACCCAAGGCGCATCGGGCTCAGCTGGAATGCAGCTATTCTGCCCCAGTTTTGTGTGCCTTCACTTCCCTTGCACTCAGGATTTCCCTCCAGCTTCTGGGCAGCGACTAGGCTGAGGAGGAGCATGGGGGAGCTGTGTGGTTGCTGGATGCAGGGTACCAAGGTACTTGACTCTTGGAATGCAACATCCTGAAAAACTGAGATTTTCACTATTCCTCTACTGCCTACCTATTCCCACAAAACTCACTGATAAAATAGACTCCTCATCTTACTCTAAAGGCTTATTCATGCAGAGAGGGAGAAGTAATTAGTTTTATCACTCTCTTACATCAAGAGCCAGTGTTTACAATATGATATTGAACCACAAGGCACTAACATTGCTTCATATATGATGGGAATTCTG
The DNA here is from genome assembly GCF_003259725.1 of Athene cunicularia. NCBI lineage: Eukaryota > Metazoa > Chordata > Aves > Strigiformes > Strigidae > Athene > Athene cunicularia. Next base: position 28,912,072 of record NW_020799098.1, read on the forward strand.
CTCCTTTATATTTTTGTAAAAGTCATGAACTATATGACAAACAAGCACAAAAATTTACATTAAAAACCCATAAAGGTTGCACAATGAGGATTTCAGTAGTTAGGAGATGGTGATGCAAGTTCATTTTTCTGTGAAAAACATTTTATACCTACCAGAACATGCCTGCATCCCACTTCATAGAGATGGTTTCTGCTGCATGTTATGCCTTTTCTGGGAGCTGACTTAAAACCCTCTAATCTGACACATGCCAGAATATATGGGACGGCTGAAGCTGTCAGTTTGTGATGCTCTTTCACTATCCCTCTGTTTTTCAAAGGAAGCCTTTGAACTAAAGCAGGCTTTCAAAATCCCCCCTTTTTACCTGTTTTTATCCTGTTGTCTCTGCTGATAACTCCTCCAGGTTCAACACTTATCACATAGATAGGCAAATCCCATTCCCGGTTAGATGCTCCGCCTGCTACAGTCATTCCCAGAGATTCTGTGTGATCTTTCCGGACAGCCACCACCTTCTCATGACAGGTGACGGCATGAAGAGCACTCTGCAATGGAGAAAACAGCAACAACAAACACAGTGGGCATGGGGACCTCCCTGACAGCTTAGGCATTTTCTACTGAAATGAATAATAGTTGAGGGAATACCAAAGCACTTCACAGCTGCCTGCCATGCCTGGCCAGATGGCAGGCCTGACTCTCTCCAGGGCTTAGGCATCTGCAGAGTCAGAGCTACTGCCAAGATAATCTGTGCTTTAATAGCTAAAGTCAGGCACTGCTCCCACCAAAATTAGAAGTGCTTTAGTGTTGAGCTAATAGAAGCAGGTCTTTGAAATGTAAATAAGGAATGTGATATAAAAAAGATATATGTTCTTGTTATTAACATCACTAATGGTCCTCACATCTTTGACTATCAAGTCACGGTTCTCATCTTGCTGCTTGCAGTCTGAATGTCATCTGTACAGTTAATGAGAAATGGTCCACCTGAGTTAAAGGAATTAAACTCTTGGGGACAGATTAGAAGATAGATACTTCATTGCTCTTCCATATTTCTGTGTTTCTGTATAAGTTAGTGGTGGGAATACACTTGAAAAATACGTATTTCTGTTCAGGAAAAGAGGACATTTATAAAGAACCAGCAACTTCCAAGGTGTTCTTCCTAGTACATGCGCTTAAAAGGTCTTTTGGGCACAGCCACCTCTACTGTCTGAGAACAGTCACCCCCTTATTCCTCCCCCTGAACAGGAAAAGTTACATACAGACCACTGGTCATGTAATAACTAGTGTATGAGCGAGGGTGAAACAAACTCACAGGTGGCCCCAGGATGGAGAGGCAACACAAACTCCAACAAAATCTCTGAACCCAATGTCACTTTTACGATGCATCCAGCTCTTACAGAAGAGTTTGAGAGACAAGGATCCTCCATAAAATCTGGATTTAAATGCTTTCCTTAAGTATTTCATAAGCTGACATATTTCGTATTTCCTGGCATCAGCTCCTGAAGATCTCAGCCCCTCTTGCAGGAATAGCACCATCCATTCCAGGCTTATATATAAATATAATAGCATGCTGCTAAATTCATTAGAAATATATATTAAAAAACCCCCAAACTTCTTATTCACAAGTGTGACCTCACATTTATAATACGCAAAAACGATCTCTAAAACTAATTTAAAGCCACATTAACCTCTTCTTAGAAATTCAAGATTCCACAAAGACATTCCACCTTGATTCCTAGACAGACAACACAGAAAATGAAGCGAGTGAGTCCATGGATGCTCCCACAGTGACAACGATGAATGAAGGAAGACAGTGCCAAGATGTTTTTATGTGAGTAGGGTGGTCTATATCTTTGGGGTTTGGGTTTTCAAAAGGTATGTTTAGTGGAACTGACTCCAATTCAGTATTTCAGTGATGTAACATTGACGACAAAATCCAGAAACCTTTAGCAATTTAGCAGAGGATGTCTAGATGCTTGAGCAGAACAACGGCTGCCACAGAGCTCCAGGAATGAAAAGGCAGAGAGCTTATGGGAACAGATCTTCTCTTAGTAGCTGGGACAAGAACCAAATTGATATAGCTGTTTGGACATATGACATCTGATCCACTCAGAACACAGGCACCATGACAAAGTAATTGGGCTTACGGACTGCAAATGAACCTAAAAATTTCTGAAGGATTTACAACATTCCCTTTAAAAAAAGAAATATAAATGTTCTTGTCCAGATAATTTTAACCCTCACCTTTGTCTTTGAGGTGTAAATGTTTTAAACGTAGTAGTTCTATCTTTGTGCAAACTGAACTTAATGTTTCATCCATGTTTGTGCAAAAATGTTGTCCTTTTTACCCTGGGAAGGAATCACTTTCCACCACTTCCTGAAGCATGTGAGATGGGGGAATCGCTAATTTTCACAAAATGCAGTCTGAATTTTGTAGCAAAACATGAAATTGAAGTTAGACTTGCAGCTCCAACTGTTCAAAGCAATCCTGTTACTTATGCAGTGTCCATCATGTCTCAGGCACCAAAAACACTAGCTGGTAAATTGGCTAATGTTCTATTTTTGAGGAATCGGCACAGAGAGAAGCTGATTTTAAAGCAGTGCTTGGTAACAATTTGTCCTGTTACCTTTCAATGCAGAATCATAAAAGTACTGGTACTTGTAGGCTCAACCATGTAGGACTATATTTCCTTTGAAGCTACTCTTTCACATGTCATTTTTTACATGGTTGCAGATAGAAAGGAATTGGGGTGACTTGGCTGAGACGAAGGCAGTGATGAAAGGAAAATAAAGCCTTTTTTAGTAAACACATGCAGAGATTTCTTGGAGGTACAACTGATACTGAGTAAACCAGTCGAAAGGCAATGTTTATCAGTGACTGCATTTCAATGCATTCTCTTCTAAACAATTGTCCTTCTCTGTCGTTCTGAAGTGACCTCAGAGGTCAGAAGAAGAAAACATAACAGTTCATCTCCTCTTTTTAAATTTTTTTTTTCTTTTCTGTATATTTACTGGAAAATAAATATTTACAGCAGATTATCACAACATCAAAGCCATGACACGTGTCTTGCAGGCAAAAGATGTAGCTGTGTCTGTTTGGAAAATGTACTTCACCTGAAGGTTAACCTGCTCATATGGTCAAAAAACATTGCCTGCTCAAGCAACAGAGTGAAAGATTTCTTTTAAGTACTAGACAATTTGTTAGAAAGGAGTAAGAAAATAGTTCCAATTAAAAACAAGTGCTATTTAAGTAATGGCAAAGCTCCCACTGACTTCAAAGAAATCAAATCTGTCCTGTTTATGCATTACAGCCTGGCTTAACAACCTCAGCTGCACAAGAAAGTGTTTCTGACATCTTCTCTTTTCTGAATCCAGGCAGCCGCCAGAACATTTTGAGCTGTGCCTCCCCTATCTATGTACACAGGAAAACAGCTTAGTGAGAGCCAGTGCAGGACCAATCGCCCGGCACACCATACACTCAGCATCTCTGCCACCAGAGAAGGACGTGGTCACTACAGACTCTCCTCCTTGTTCTCCATGGCTGATTGCCATTGGCATTGACCTGAAAGAGAGCTGCCTCCTCGCACTTTACAGATGGAGGCAGGCTGTCATGAGGACAACAGCTTCACCAAAAGTGATTCCTGAGCCATTGTAAGAGCAAGATGGTTGCTGGAAGCTAGAGTTTATTTTTGGTGCTGAATACAGCCAAGGCTTGAGAGCAGCCCACATTTACATGCATGCTCTAGAGCAAGAGCTGCTTCCCTCAAAGAAAGCATTCCTGACCTGCTAATACCACTTCCTACAGTAAGCTCAGGGGACAAAAAAATGCCTTAAAATTAGTCAGAATTCAAGTCAGTTAGTGATCTCTCTATCAATTGTACATAATAAAGCAAACCCACTGATGGCAGCAGGTAGCACATTCATCAAACCATATACACACACAGGAAACTCCCTTGGCAGTAAAGTCCATCCAACAAGCATTGCCTTGGTTTTGAGAAGGATCATGCACTGTGTTAGGACACTGTACAGGCCCCAGGCTTGCAAGCATTACTCCTGCACTGATGTCTATTTAAAAACAAACATTTCAAGTCTGCTAAAGCCTAGAGTATAAAGATCTTGAATTGCAAATTATGTTCAGTTAAACCTTCAGCAAAAAAGCATGAGAAATTCGAACTGACACACTCACCCTATAAAAGGGCAAATAGCACTCCAGTAATGATTGTATCAGACCAAAAGCCCACAGTGCCTGAAGCTCGTTGTGTCCACCAGCTGTACTGATCTCATCTATTGCCAGAGCATTTTCTCCAATATAAGCCCTTAACTACACACACACAAAGCTAAAGTGAGCTAGGAAAAGTTCAGAATTTTCTTTTCTTGGCTGTCATCTTCCCTGAAAATTGCCTAAAGGTGGCACTGGACAGAAGCCCACTGCAGCAAGCCCACCCACTTGCTTATGTAGCACCCATCTCTTGAGGCAAACTGGAAATCTCCCTAAAAGCCATGACATATCCAACAAAAGGCAATTCATTAGTCTTTAAAGGACTGCTGCAAGGTCAACACTGGCCCTTCAATCTCACAGCTACCCAAAATAATGTTGGATTAGCCAAGAATCCCTATCTAACACCTCTCTGCACAAAAAGAGAAAATGAGGATCTAGGACAGTTTATGGAAGACAAGACACATTCCCAAATAATCCCATGAGGTATCATTTAATCAGATTAACATGGTAGAGCTAGCAGGTGCTCAGAGCTTCAGTAGAAATCCTACAGTAGCAACACAAGCTAATTGCTGTCCTACACATATCTCCCTAAGGAAATCATTACTTCATTAGGAAGTAATGCCTTGCAGATGCATGATTGGTTGGGTAATATTTGCTACTGGGTAGTAGCTATCAAGCATTGACTTTGCTCTCTGGTTTAACTCCTGCTGATGCAGTCGCACCTATCAAGGTGCGATGTGGTTGTGACTTTGTGGAAAATGAAAACTAAAAACAGGTAGACGCTAGTATATTTTTTTACACATAAAAACACTGAATAATGTTGTTTTTTAAAAAAACAAACAAAAAAAAAACCCAACTGAAAAAAAAGGGTATCTTTAAGCATTTGTAAAATGCAGAGCTAGGCTTATTTCCTGGCTGACAGATGCGCACCCCATCTGACAGCTGGTTCAGTCCAAAAGCCCCTTTAAGGACACATCTGGCTGCCCATCAGGCAGGATGGATTTAAGCCAGCCCTGCCTGTCCACCTTCTTGATGCACTCCTGGCATGAGTGGTCAGGGGACCAGTTCACAAGGGTTTGCATAAGTGGTGACACTCAGAGCGATCATCATAAATCAGCCAGGCACCTGACTATGAATTTACTGAAATAAACAGATTCAGCTCCTGCAAGGATGTACTTTCTTCAGTCTATAGTGTAAAGAATAACATTGAGTAAGCTCAGAAAACGTATTTTCAAAGCTCTTGCTGCACTGGTTTCTGCTTTAAAACCTCATATATTTGACCATGAGAGTCTCTCTGCCTTATGCAGAGAGCATATTGCAAGTCTAAATACACTAAACAGATGATGTAACTGGGCACAGAGGAGCAGCTGGAGGGACAGTTTGGTAACCAGAGCCGTATGTGGTTGAGATGGTTGCTCTGTGCTGGGTGACCCTGGGTCACGTCTGGCCATGCTGCATATTGCTGGCCCTCACAACCCCCATCCTGTGCAAGTGTCAGTTGCTGCCAGAGCAGAACCAACACATTTTGGGTCCAAAGCTCCACAGAAAGGCAGAATGCTCACAGTGGCCATGGAGACCACAGCCACCGTCTGCCACTGAACTGCCAGCTGGGTCAGAGCATGGGTATTTCAAAAAATGATCAACAGACTAATAATTACCATAATATTCAAGCAGCTTGTACGAATCTCTCAGGCAAGTGTATGAAAGTTTTTTGCCTGAATAGTTTACTCCAGATGGAGAAACTTCAGATAAGTCTCTCACTTCTGTCGGAGCGCATTGCCCTGTGCTGGCTCATACCACTGACAGGGTCTGCACCCATGGCCAGGATGCTGTGTGCACATCAGCCCCCTGCCCCACCACTGCTTTTTGTCTTATCATTCCCTCCTTACTCCAGACAGACTCAGGGCACAAACAATGTATAAATAATGAGGAGTATAGATTTTATGTTTCCATTGCAAAATAAGACATGCTTCTTCTGGTGACAGAAATCAGAGATAGCAGCCCGAGACACTAACATACTAGCCACCCTCCCAGTCCCCTGTCCCATGGACAGCAGAGAAACTGCACAAGTACTCACGCCCTCACCTTGCCAGGGTTGTTTCTCTTGGCAGGACAGTGATGGGGGCTGCCACTCCAGCCAGTCTCCTGTAAGATGTCGGGGGCCTGCTGCCTGGTCTGCCGCGACACGATGAAGTGAACCTGCTTCTCGCTGGCCTGTGGGAGGAGGTACAGTGTGAATCCCATCACCCCAGCACAATAAAGCCCTGTGCTTCAGCCCCAGAAGATTCACAATATGTGTGTCCCCTTTAAACATGGCTTGGATTTCCCACTAACATAGTTGCAATGACAGAAAGCAGTTTCATCAGTTCAGTTCAATAAAGTCCATAAAAATTTATTGCCAGCTACTTAATACATCTCTTGAAAATTTGGTTTTAACTCTGAGAAACCCTTCTTATCTGCCCCAAATTTGGCTGGAAGCAGTGATCCACCACAGTGCGTGCTGATCAGCTCTTACACATGCCTGCATACACCACTTCAGACAACCAGGGCTGCTGCTGCCAGACAGGAACTCTGAAAAAGATGCAATTAACCCCATAACGAGGAATGGGATCAAACTTTAGCTGGTAAAAGTGGAGAAAAAATGATGTAACTGAGTCCACCTGCATGCAACGAGCATGACAGAAGTAAGACAGCTTAAAGAAAGGGATGTGCAGCCATTTTGAGAAGTCCTATTGCATTAGAGCACATAGAGGGAAGACACAAGCAAGCACACAGAGTAATGGAGTTTAGGATGGCAGACTAGCCCAAATTCTCACTCTAGGAACAGGAATTGCAAAAACAATTAACCTAAAATAAGATCAAAATGCTTCTGGGCTTTTTTTCACAATGTAGTCATATTACTTATGTGCCTGAGAAATGCTACGAAGCTTCTACTGGGTTATATTAGTTCATTATTTTTAAGGTGGTTTGTGTGTGCCTGATATTAGTACTATTAAATCTGTGTACAGGTGAATTTTTTCTGTCTTATTTAATCAGCACTCTTTTGCAAGAAGCAAATGGCTTTATTTTTCCCTCAGTAAGACTCATATGAATCTGTTCAAGACAAGAGCGATGCAAAGATGGAGCTGAGAGGGGGTAGGGTTTAGCTAGGTAAATCATAGACGTCTGCTATAAGGACAAACCAACATACTGAACTGTAGGAATAGCCTCAATGCTATAGAAGCATACTTGGAAGACAGAAAAAATTAATCCTCTAATCTCCTGCTCTCCAGGCTAAAGACCCTGATGCTGTAGCAGGCAAGGAGGAGCTCTTAAGGGCTAGAGGGACTCCTGCCTGCTTGCTTGCAGGTTATTACCAAGGAACTGCTCAGTATCTAATGTGCAGCCCTCCCTGCAGCACGTCTGGAGGTCTGATCCCCCTGGAGCTGTAGTAGCGACGCATGTTGGTACCACAGCCCCGGGGGCACTGGACCTCCAGCCTCGCTTGCTGGCACACTGATGTGCCCTGCTCACTGGGGAGAAGCTCCAGGGAAAGCTGGCGTTGAACAAGCAGCTGGAAACCAAACCCAGATCCAGTTGCGCTATTGAAATCAAATCTCCCACAGACAATTAACAGAAGCCAGAGGAGGCCCCTGGGATTTCTGTTTTTATAGTTTGGTTTGTCTTTTCTGGAGCTGGATTCAACAGTAGTAGCTGAGAGTTAAAAAATGCTTTTGAAAAATGCCACCGTAGATTAAAAAAAAAAAGCAACCTAGTTCTCCTAAACCTCCAGCTTCAAGTCTGAAATCTGCATGCTCAGGTTGTGCTATTTTCAAGGAAGGTGATACTTCAGTAAAAATGTGCATTTCTTTATTACTTTCCCAATATCTTGGAGGATGTTAGTTTTTTCACAGCAACTCAAACATCCACAGATTTGTAATATGTCATTTGGTACACAAACACATATTTCAAAATAACTTTCTAGGTACTTTTAACAGGTCTTTTTTTATGGAATATTAATTCCTGGACTCTGGAACTCAGCTGGTAACCAAAAGTAGAATGCTATCTCTCAGGAGAAAGGAAACCAACCTCGTCCCTAGTTTGTAATATGATAGAGATGGAACTGAACAATACAAAACTAAACCTCCTAAGGACATACGGACCCATGAAAATCCAGTTTTTGCTAAAACAAACAACTTATGCAACTTCTTTTTAAAATTCATCTGCTGCCACATGGTTAGTCTCAAAGTTGGTTATTTAGAGGAAGGTTGTAAATGTGATTAATTCTTGTAGAATGACTAGCAAAAGTTCAACAAGAGTGTCTACTGCAATATCACATTTGTCTTCATATCAGTCAAGCTGAGTAATTTCTCAGAAGTGTGGAGTGTTTTAAAAAGTTATCCAAACAACAAGACCAGCTTTTGTATTTATGTACTTCCATATAAAAAGCCATTAACATTTCTACCGATCAGAATATTAAGTACTGCTTCATTCTGATCCCTCTCTCCCTCTTACCACTTGTTTTTCCCACAATTCCTTATCTGTTTTTTATGCTGAAGAAAGAATTAAAGAAATTAGTTTAGCTTTGAGACTGAATGTAAGTAATAGCTGAAACAATCTACTAGAATTAAAATTTGTGTTACAGCCAAAACAAATCAAGCAGGGAGGCAGAGACACGATGGCAACTTCTGAGCATCTAGTAGGCAATCCTGTCTTAAAAAAAGGTGACAGTTTTGCTCTCGGCTGAAGCTGCCCCATCTCTGGCAGGGATGATGGAGCATGAATGAACTCCACACCATGACCTGCTTTCTGCTGGTGGTGCTTGTCGTGATGGAGAGGGGGTCGTGTGCCTGTCACAGCTGCTTCCAATGGCAGGGGAAAAAGGAGGAGAGGGGGGCAAACATCTGGGGGCAGTAAATTCTGGTGCAACCCATGCAGCTCAGCTTGATGTCCTCACACGAGTACACACTGATCTGTTACCTTGTTCCTTTTCTTGTCACTCCCATGGAAAACAGATGTGGAATGTCACGTTATTTAGATTAAAAGTGCCACATCTGACACAAGGCCATGACTAAAGATGACACGGAAAATGGGAAGCAGCAGACTCCCAAGTGTTACAATGTGTGCACGTTCCTAATTAGCACTTATGTGTTTTCTTCATTTCAGTTCTTGTGACTGAGCTTATAAACAGCCAGACACCTAATCTACTGATTAACAACTGCTTCACATATGCTAATGTATAATTGCTACAGGTCTGAAGAATCAGATTAGTCTCAATTTTTCATTATTTAGAAGTCAAAATGAAACAGATTCCACAGAAATCTGATGTCCTCTCAGCTGTACTTGGCCTAACAAGCCACCACTACCTTTTAGCAAATGTTAGTCCTGCTTTTAAAGACACCGAAGGTGTATTTGAAGCTTACATCACCATTAATTTGAAGACCTCAGTGTACTGTGAGTGACACACATGAGGTCTCCACAGGCAGGATACTGTTAAGAAATCAGAGGACACAGTGAAACATCCCTTCGTGTAAGAAGCAAATGCAAAACACTTGCGGCCTCAGTATAATGGCTTTTCTCTGGCAGAACATGGAAACAGGAAAGGCAAATGATAATTGATGAAAAAACATGACAAAAAAGACACAGGTTCTGGGAATTCTGCATTAGACAAATGTGATTCACAGAGCTCACATCAATGCAACGTAATCCCGGCTATTTGGAAACCTGAGTCTCCTCTTTGATGGGCATGTTGTTTAAATTCCCAGGGACTGGTGTGCATTTCAAGCATTATTATAAATAACATCCACTCTTTGGAACCCAATAAGAGCTTTAGTTGCATTTTTAAACACTTGTGTGTGAATGGTCTCATTAGTCATTTTTTCCATTCCATCTCTAGGCTGCATGTGTTTTTTGCTTATGAAGCACTGTTGCCTTGTTTTGTAGCCATAAAGAACTGTTCCAAGAATACCAATTTTTTAGGAAGGTTTTCATTCCAGGCTTGTTCCCCTCAGAGAATTTAAGCCTCCTCCTGCCACCGCCTTCTGCTCCCAGTTAGTGAGCTACGTAAAGTAATCCAGAAAGATGCTGAACTAGAATTTCAGCAACTGGCATTATGTAAGGGGATGTCGTTTTCTTTACCTATGCTATAAACTTCTCAATAAAAGTTGGCTACAGCTAACTGTGAACCTATCTAAAGGAGGACTCTTTTCCATAAAACGTCTGGATTCAAATGCTTCTTTCAGTTCGACTCATGTTACCCTGATTATACCTGTTGGAAAGGGGAAGCTGCCAGCCTGATTTGACATCTTTTTGTTGAAGCACATGGAATTCTTCAGTATGTGAACACTCTGTATGCCTCCAAATGAAATGTAAAATTGCACAAGTACAATAACTGCTATAAATATGAAATAAAAGCAACAAAAGATTCTTGACTTCATTTTTTTACATTGACATTTTCTAAAAACGTAGGCTGTAAAGAAAGAGAACAAATGAAAATTTTTCTGGAGTGGAAATTAGGCAGAAACTGACGTGAGGTTGTAGCTGAGAAAGGCACAGTTGTTTCTTTTCTGACTGTTTCGTGGTAAGACTGTTTAGTGCATTGCAGAGGCACCCCCTTAGTTCTCCACACGAGTCTAAATAAAGATTTTTAAAAACTACAGCTACAGATACTTTTTTTCCAAAACATCTGGATTTCCATATGCTGGATTTAGGTAAGAAATATCTACAAGTACCTTCAGTTGTAAAACACACCCATGGGAAATCACTGAGTCTGGAAGGATGTTGTTCATCCTGAAACGTGCAGTCCATTGCCTTAGGCTGCTCTGGTTTCCTCTGGGGCTGCACCAGGGAGCACTGTAGCTCCTTCTGAGCTGGCAGAATCAGGACCCAGATGGACCCAGTGCTTCCAGGGTGCAGGCTGGCCTGCCTTTTGACAAATGACATCACTCTTTGGTGGTGCACAGAGTATATGGATGTTTACATTGATCTGTATATTCCAAAGCCTAGTGGTAGCAGGTATCACTGTGACAGTCTATGCCCATACTCCACCCTTGTACTCACAGCAAAACTAAGAAGCTTTTAGAGGTGTAAATTCCCAGCTGAACTTGGCACATCTACTTCCCTCCCCAAAATAAACACAAATTAAGTTTGGCCCCTGCTTTGTAATGGAGAGTGAAAATACATTGCCTGTTTTTTGCAAAGTTCAGAAAACAGGGTCAAAGTGGTGGTGACAAACCTGTATCAGCTGGGCTGCACTCTCTGGGCTGCCATACCGATGGTCGTGCCCATTGATGGCCAACACCCGGTCATTCTCTTGAAGTTGTCCATCACGAGCAGCCACGCCACCTTCCAGCAAGTTGAAGATAAATACCCCTGGTTCATCAGCTTTGCGGACCAGCTTTATTCCCAGTTGCTCATCTGGACTGCTTTTGTTTAGCACAACATGAAAACTGTCATCCCTACTGCAGTGAGCATCAAGGAAAAGTCCGCTGTTTCGGCATCGGTACCTCTGCTCTCGGAGGACTGTCAGTCGGAGCACATGGCAGGGTTGCTTCAGGACTGACAGGGCATAGTTGTGAGGCACATGTTTGATGTCCATGCCATTTACCTGGGAGAGAGAAGCATAGATCAACAGCAGAAAGACTGTCTAATCTGAATCAGCACTGGAGATGGCAGATCTATTTACACAAACATCTTCATACAAAGTGACGTGTACTATTTCAAATTGTGTTATGCAGGAGGCCAAGTTTGCAGTGCAGAACAGTCTTCCCCCCAAGGAAAGGATGCACTGTAGAGACACTTTCTGCTTTCCCTGCCCCCCCCGCCCCCCCTTTCTCCCTGATAGTCTCCAGCAGACGTATATGTTATTTTTCAGCTTTATTATTGCTCTTTTGCTTTTTCCCAAGCTCCAGTATCTTCTCATATATCTCAGTTTTATTCCACTAGCTTCTGATTTCAAATCACCTTGCAAGGCTTTCCTTTCACTCCCACTACTTTCCCGCTGTTTCTCTTCTTATCTCTCAGCTTTCTAGGTACAGTAAAAAAAAAGTTTCCCACTAATTAATCTCTAATTAAAATGAAGAAAAGAGCCTCAAGTAGAAGTTTAAATGCCCTGGATATTTACTAGAAATTATGCTGATATACTATAATCAGGCTTTTTATGTTTCTCAGTGTTTTCCAGGTAAGATTTAGCTCAGATGGTCGTAAAACTGCATAACTGCCACTTCTTTAATTTGGCTGGGGAAAAGAAAGAGAAAAAAAAAAAAGGAGTTTCCAGGCAATCCTGTCATATCTGTGTGTGTAAGAGTGACTAGGCATTGCACTTTATCACTGTTAAATGAAAACCAGTTGAAAGGTTGTAATTCATTGCTGGCTGGAAAACCTGAATCAGACAAGTTATTTCCATGTAGTTTTACATCTCACAGGTTGAACCATTTAAATATTAAGAAATGTCTCCAAACTGCACAGAAATGTTCCCCAGCATGGACAAAAGCATTCGACTGATGTTTGATTCTGAAGACTGCCTGTGTGGTCACAACAGGCTGGTCCCCACTGTGATCTGATGGGGCACCACACCCCTAGAGATACAGCTCAACTAATTTTAAGTTGGCAGCTTGGATACCACGAATGGCATGAGCTGCACCAGCATGGGACTGAAATCACTGAGAATCCCTGATACATCCCCGGGCAGTCAGTCATGACCAGGGAGAGCTGAGCCAGGCCCATCCATGCTGCAATCACAGCTTCCCACCGCAGTTTGGAAGTGCCCTGAAGGAACAGTTTTCTCTCAGTTGTGCCATTAACTCTGCTGCTCCATGCTGGCACTAGGACAAAATGCCAGAGCAAAGTATGCCCGCATCATGATCCTGAGAAATCCCTTTGGCTACAGTCTCTCAGACATGAAGCAGAAAGCATGTCACGAGCCTGGCATGCCTCAAGTGTCCTCATCTACCACTGGGGTCAGCAAAATCTAGAAAAGCATGGTGGCTTACAGGTGGTGCTCTGAATTTAAAATTATTTTGAAGTATCCTTAATAATTACATTGAATGTGCAGTAGAAGTAGTTAACAGGGCTGGGAGAACTCTTCACTAATCCTACCAGCCAGGCATGCCAGAGCAGGCATCCAGAGTCCCACCTGGAAGATGACCCTGAGATATGCATGGCAGACCTTGCGCTCCACCCCACTTCCAGCTGCTATAGCCTTATCCCAGCTAATGCCATACTGGTTATTCTGGGTAACAGCACCAGTCTATCCTTGGCAACATGGCCTACAGTGAACAGAATCACAGAATCACCAAGGTTGTAAAAGACCTTGAAGATCATCCAGTCCAGCCATTAACCTAACACTGACAGTTCCCAACTACACCAGATCCCTCAGTGCTATGTCGATCTGACTCTTAAACACCTCCAGGGATGGGGACTCCACCACCTCCCTGGGCAGCCCATTCCAACCCCTAACAACCCCTTCTGTAAAGAAATGCTGCCTAATATCCAGTCTAAACCTTCCCTGGTGCAACTTGAGGCCATTCCCTCTTGTCCTATCACTTGTTACTTGGTTAAAGAGACTCATCCCCAGCTCTCTGCACCCTCCTTTCAGGCAGCTGTAGAGGGCGATGAGGTCTCCCCTCAGCCTCCTCTTCTCCAGACTAAACACCCCCAGTTCCCTCAGCCGCTCCCCGTACGACCTGTGCTCCAGACCCTGCACCAGCTCCGTTGCCCTTCTCTGGACACGCTCGAGTCATTCAATGTCCTTTTTGTAGTGAGGGGCCCAAAACTGAACACAGGAATCGAGGGGCGGCCTCACCAGTGCCGAGTACAGGGGTCAGATCCCTTCCCTGTCCCTGCTGGCCACGCTATTGCTGACACAAGCCAGGATGCCATTGGCCTTCTTGGCCCCCTGGGCACACTGCTGGCTCCTGTTCAGCCGGCTGTCAATCAGCACCCCCAGGTCCCTCTCTGACTGGCAGCTCTCCAGCCACTCCTCCCCAAGCCTGTAGCGCTGCTGGGGGTTGTTGTGGCCCAAGGGCAGCCCCTGGCATTTGGCCTCATGGAAACTCCTCCAGTTGGGCTCAGCCCATGGCTCCAGCCTGTCAATATCTCTCTACAACAAAACAGCCTGCTCAAATGTTTAGCTGTAATTCGGAAAACCTATGCTGAACTCTTTGCCATCTCTGGCCACACTGACACCAATATTTGAGCTAGATAATTTAAGCTCCTTGGAGTATACTTGCATGAGCTGCAGCTGTGTCTTTGGCTTGCAACATTAATATACCTGTGCACTCCAACTACACACCATCAAAGCAAGGAAAGGAACTAGTGTTTTCTGTCATCACTCTTTTCTTCTAAGGATTGAAGCTTTAATATCATTTAGCATCCTTGCAGAACTCCAAGTCTCTGGGGCAGATGAGAGTGCAGTTCATGTTTAAGAGCTATTGCTGAAGCTCCTGCTCACAACATACATGATCTTCAACCATGTGGCCTAATTCTTCTTCATCTGTTACACATTTCTAAAGAAACAGGAGCAGAAGTAGCAGCCAACAGCTAATGCCTGAGCATTGTTCAAATTTGTTCTTAAAGATTTCACCTGTGGCTGCTGGTAGAGCAACACTCACAAAATAGAGAGGGCAGTGTCTCATACTCTGCGGTGCTGAACAGATTGTACAGAGGAGCTAGATGCTAAAATAACTTAACCCTGATCAGGCCCCTATCACCTATCCTGCCATAAGTGGGATGTAAGGCAATGGAAGCCTCACTAACAGAGATTTAAGCCCAGAGTTCAATAGAAACAAACTGGGCAAAAAGCCCAGCCTCTGCTTTCAGAAAAAGACTTTTTCACCACTGAGTCAGAAATGCCAATAGGCTATTGTGCTACATTACATTTCAGATCTATCATGTTTGGGTAGAAAACAGAGAGGCCTGGTAGTAACAGGAAAAATAAACAAATCTGTGAAATGAATGAAATCATCACAGCATGAAGAGGAACTGAACATCTTTCTGCATGAATTATTCTACCCATACAGGCGACATTGCAAATCTCATCTCATGATTGACTTACATTATCTTATTCTTTGTTAGGATACTTTTATCTTGCACCTCCTGTACAGCACTGTACCTTTAGTATCATGTCTCCAGGCAGCAATCTTCCATCTCTGGCAATTACTCCATCTCGATAAATATGCTGTATAATAATGTGAACCAAAGGAGTCTCACTGCCTCCCACAATCCTAATGGCCAGGTTTTCATGGGGATCAGTACGGTTGATCTTAATGCAGGTAATTTCCCCATCTGGAATCAGGTGATACAACCTGGGAAAACCTGGAAATGCACATTTTAAGGTATTTATTTGACATCACAGTTTTGCTTTGTTAAAACATGCACTGCACAACTTCAAGTACCTGCCAATTATCCAAAACAGGTTTTATGCATGAATATGATTTATACTAAGTGGGGAGGAAAGGATATATATACTTGCTGAGTGGACCTGAAGGGATTTATTTTTTTTTAATTAACACATTCAAACTTCCTTTATTCCCCCCAAAGCACAACTTTTGATGTAATCTAGACAGTTTAAATGTGCTTAAAAACAGTTACACGTACTAGTATTTTAAGGGAATAAAATACATTTTTAGCCACCGGAGACCCCTCTGAACCAGGTCACGGTTCCTTGGTGGCCCTGGAGTAGATGGGCATGGACACCTCAACAAACATCCATCCATGCCGCGGGAGGCTGCACATGCTGTCTCACTGGTAGCCTCCTGGGCTGCCATGTTTTCCTCCATTTTTGGTGCCATAGCTGAGGACTGAGTGTTTGGCTTGTGACATTCAAGGAAGAGGTTTATCTAACAGAAAGGCAAGATTTCTCGGGCAACCCAAAGTACACCATAGTTTCCCTACCAGACCCCTCTCTTTTCATCACTGCTTGAGCTCTAGGAAGTAGGAATAACTGTTTGTATTAAAACATGGAAGGAAAGACCTCTGCTGGTCCTGGCAATCTGGGTGTGGGAAAGAGTGACTAAGGGTAGGCAAAGGTCCTTTTTGCATTTATAATGGATAAGAGTAATTTCTTCCAAACCCTACTTTTCAACTGACGTGTTTGCTTTCACAACATGTCACTAATACTTTCTTTCCTTCTAGGTCAATTCAAAATTATAACGCACATTCAACAATGAGCAAAGTGGGAGTAAAAGCACTAGTGAGTTTTCTAGCACAGGTGTATCAGCCTTCAGTTATTCAGAATCCCCCATAAGTGAGAGAAATCTTTTGGAGTTTTTGTGTGTGGGTCCAATCCAGTGCTTATAGAAAAAACCCGTAAGTTGAAAAATTATCTGTTAATATTGTTTCAATATAACCTATTTTAGAAATGAAAGTACAGTGACTGAATAGTGGTAAAGTGTTAAATGAAAATGAACAGAGCAGTATCTGAGACAGAGTCAATATTTTTCACTACAGAATTAGCAGGTAAGAAACCAGTAAAGCACCAGAACCTTTTGGGAGAGAGCAAGGGGAAAGAAAGAATAGGAAAAAAAAAATACTTAAAAACACCATGTTGCATCCCTTACCACTTCTTTGATCATATGCTCTTCAGGGCGGGAAGCTGTCTTCCTCGACGTCTGTAAAAAGCACCTACCGGTAGCAGGGACTTCGACTTTGTGGTTTTACACAGAGTTGACAGGCAATATAAGTCTACCTAGATAACTATACAGCCTTCATTCACCTAATATCCAAGTATTCACTTAGTTTATATTCTTGTAATAACAGTTTCTGTGCTAATATGGGTTTGCTTCAGTTTTGCAAACAACTTCAATGTCTCAGGAATAGAAGGCTCTTTATTTTCCCCATACTCTTCTATTTTTTGAACATTATTTGCCCAGCCTGTAACTTGTTCCCTTCTCTCTAGCCTGAAGGGTGGATTCACTCCATCTAAATTCAGGCCTCTAAGCCAAATGTCTAATTTGGTGATCTGCTTGCTCTGGCTTCCTTTAAAGTACACAGACACACAAAGGAAGCAATACAGCTTCAGCACTAAATCACCCCTGGAGGTGCTAAACTCTCTCCACTGCTATGTAAGAAAAAAGGGGCAATTAACTCTGGCATCTCAGTGAGGTGCTTAAAGTCAGATGATACAAATACTCCTCAAAAATCACCAAAGGCCTGATCCCTGCATCAGAATAAGCATGCACATTTTACACTTTCAGTGTGTTTATAAGATGCAAATGATAATCTGGATGCCCAGCTCTTCTCTGCATGGAAATAGCATAAATAAATATCTGTTTATTTTGCAGACTACCAAAACAGTCCTATAGCAGAACTATTCCCATTTCCCGCTGCATGATGATTCACCCCATGTCCTAACAATCTGCTTTTTGACTCAAACACCCATTCTTCCACACCTCATTGCAAAAACTTTTCTAAAGGAATTACCCAGTTACATTTCTTGACCATCGAAGACTGTGGACTGAACAAGCTATTGAAACTCCGTTATTTCAGTCTGTAATTATCCCAAAGCAAAATCAGAGCAACATGGCAGTGAACAAGTCTCTACACTTATATAAGACTTACATATATCTGTATGTAAGGTATAATAAACTTATATAAGTTTCTTTGCATCTTGAACAATGTCTTAATTGGTTTATTAAGTCTTGCAGTAGCACTTGGCTGATTTTCAATATAACTTTATGCAAATTCTTTTAGAGGAATTTTTAATACCTAATTTCCTCCTGAAGTGTGTAGTCTACCACAAAACACATCTTTCAAAGATATCTTCCAAAGAGAATCTTGCCAGTCTGCAGCTCACTAAGGTTTCTTTTTTCATAGTTAGCAGGATGTACGGCCTCACTGCCTGTATTAATTTGATTTGTTCTTTATCTAATATAATTAATAAATTGCACCATCTTCTCCTCAGATGGACCAATCAATCAAAATAACTCCATGACTCTTAACTTCTGTTCTCTTCACTGAAGACTTGCTTCTTGTTTTCATCCCAGATGTATACATGGATGTTTTTATTACCGACAACCTAGACCGTCATATTTTGATAAACTGATAATCTGACAACCAGCATGTATAAAATACACAAATACATATCTTTTTTTTGAATAAAAATTTACAATCACTTTTTCACCAAACAATCTGCATACATTGTGTATAGTTCGATCAAATTCTACCATGCCTGTTTCAGGATGATGTCATGTCTGGAAAGAAATGTCTTCAACTTGAATTTTTCTAAGGTATAGAATATACCCAGAAGAGTTGGACCCTGCTTTAGCACTTGGTTGTGTACAATGAATGGGGCCTCGACAACCCAATTTAAAAGACTCCAACTGGGTTGAGGGCTTGTACCTTTCATATATACACAGCTTGTTGTGAGGCTGGAGCATCAGTTTGCACAGACCCCATTTTCCAACCCTTACACTTAGAATTCTCTATTCTCTTCAACCAGGTTTTCCAGAGCAGGAAAACCCAGGAGTATTGCATACCTTTCTTTACCATTTTATATTTCCAGTCCTTAAATATCGAAGAGCTGCTGAATCTAGAAAGAAGTAAACTTTCTGTCTTGTTTTTGGTGATTCTTGCAGGTTTTCCCACAGACTGTTGTGGTTTTGTCACCGGGAGTTGTATGGAGCATTCTGAATCTGTCAATATAATAAAATGTCATCTGCATTCAGAAAGATTGTGTGTGCTTTTTCCTCAAGTAATATCTTCCTTACATTAGTGTGCAATTTTATAGATATTTTCACACATGCTATTACACTAACAAATAACAAAGGAGAGACCAGTAAACTCCTCTTGTCTGGTACAGTGTAGGGCACTGAGCACTCATTAATATAGTGGCCATGACACAGTAATACAAAATTTTAAGTATGCTTAACATTTTATCCACACAGTTCATAATACTTAATGGCAGTGTTCCTTCAGCTCTCAAGTTTTGTCTGACTTGTGTGCACCATGCTCCTTCTGACAGTGCTGCCATCAGGATAACTTCTGCCTTCTTTCCCAGTATCCAGTGTGACAAAGCACAATGTGATGTTTGCTATGACTTTTGAGTCTAGATTAATCAAAGGTCACTGCAAACAAAACTTGTGTCCCAGGTTTCAAGTCCTTATTTAGATCAGAAGCTCTGACTGATGTGAGGTGCCAGCTCACCCCCATAAATAAGGCTATCTGCACACTCATACTTCCCAGCACTTGGTCACTAGAATTTAAACAAAGTTTGTTTCACATATTCTTGGAAAATTCTTGAGTCTGTGAATGTCACATGCACTTGCACTAGTGTGGGGCTTCATTCTGTAACTCCTCCTCCACAACTGATTTTCATTTAGCATTTCATTCTCCCAGTGGTTTGCCATCATTTTGATTTAATGCCTTCCATTAATTCTCCAGGGATGCTGGTCTGATGTAGGGAGCAGGTAGAAGGCAATGAGAATTCTACTGTTTCTTCTTGCTTCTGGACATTCCTCTCACCAAAGGAGTCCCAAAAAAACTAAAATGAAATTGTTGTAGAGTTGAATGTGTCTCAAAAGAGTTGTGGCTATCTCATCTATGGGATGCAAAGTTTATCCGTCTGCAGTGCAGGAAATGCTACAGAGTCAATCTCTTTCTTCTGGAAATTGCCCGACTTATTGTCCTACAGCAGAGTGATTTGAACCAGCTCTGTTAAGATTTCCAACAGCTGTTTTGGGAAATCAGAACTGCAACTGAATCAAATCTGGGGAAAACAGAAACAGTGTGGGATTCCTGTGGGGTGCAGCCTTCCTGAGACAGATGCTGGGCTGTGCTGTCTTGTCCTGGGGCTGGATAAGCCACTTTCCTGCACATAGAGCCCTAATGCCATGAAACGGTTGGTACCTGGAGCCATCTGTGTTTCACTTTTTTCTTCATGTACCTTTCCCAAACATTAAAGTATTTATTATATATATACACACCTATTTTCTGTATATACATAAAATACAACAGGGCTGAGACTGAACAGTAGGAGTGAGACACACCCATACAACAGGAAAGTCTGTTCTGTGGTCCTGCCAGTGCCCGCCAGGACTGCCTTGGTCTTGACTGCTGCAAAGCAGTAACAGATGGAGAACTGCACACACCATGAGACTAAGAAGAATGAGTTTGACTTTGAACAACATTTGACATCCTCAAGCAGTCATAAATTCAACTTGTTTTACAATGACTTGACTGCAAAATAGAACTGATGAATATTTTTGAAAACCAGCAACATTGCTCTCTTACTTTAAAATTATATGGAGGTTTTTGCAATTGCATCCCAAATTCTTTCCTCCAAAAGCATTAGCTGCTTTATGACTTGTATATGTACATCAGTTTGAGTAAAGAATATTTCTATCTATAGTCTTTCTTGGGACTGAATTTAAACAGTGTGATGCTAGACTAAGAACACAGTGATACAAATAAGCATAACAAAGCTGGAGAAGTCTTTGCTCAGATATTTTATCATTTAAGTAGATTGTCAAGGTCATTTACACTAGCAGATCCAGTCAGAAGATACTACATCTTAAATGCATCAGTGCCGGAAGGATGTCCCTGTCACCTTCCCTCATGTCTCAGAATGAAAGTGTCTCTTTTAAACTTTCCTAACTTCTACTTCAGACCTGGGAAGTTATTTGTACTGTAAATGCTACTAATGTGATTACTCTCAGGCAGGTATCACAAGGTTGGGTGCTGCAGTACACACAAATACTTCTTTGCACGAGTTATTTACAAGTGACCAAATTATTAACAATGAGAAAATATTAATGTTTCTTCCCCAAAACGTTTTCTTGTCACTGTTTTGACTTTCATTCACCTTTAACATTTTCTTCAGTTTGGGCAATAAACAGTTCTCTGCTGAAAATGTCACAAAAAGTTTAAACAGGGGAACAAAGAAAACCTGCACCATTTAAATCCAAAATAGGTGCATAAGATATTGTTTAAACAAATCAAACCGCAGGTTGTAAAAGGAAATAATGAAGTAATTTCCACAGTGCAGGACTGCTACCAGCTCCAGGTATAAGACAGCATAAGACTGTAACTGTTTCTCTGCTGTAATTATAACAAACACATTTGCTGTTATACATCATATTTTTCTGTGTCCCTGGGTGGCCAAGGAGTTTTCTAAAACCAGTACTGCATTCAGCTTCAGGCAGAATCGTATTTTTTTTAATATTTTTACTCCCACATCAGGAATTATTATTTTGTCTTGCACCCTCACAGTCATATTACAACCGAGAATTGGTGCAACAGACATATCAGCTTCAGATTAAAGGCACCTACACACTATGTAGTGGGCATATAGTTAATTTGACATCAGTGATAATGATGCTGAGAGCCAACACATAGGTATGCACTATGGTTTTCATTCTCAGAGCTCTTTTGACCAAAATACAAAGATGAAGGAATTCTGAAAACTGAGGACAGATGGACTTATGTTGAGCTTTGCCAGGTGATCTGACTGCTCCTTTATCAAGAAGAGGTTATCAGCAAGGAGTTAGCTCACTCTGTGCCCACTGTGAGGCTGGGACAGTCTCAGCTTTATTCTGCTCACAAACTGACTAAGGCTGGTGAGAAAAGGATCCACCAGAGAGGTGGTGAGTAGCTGACTGGTCTCTGGAAGCAATGCGGCATGGCTGAGGTGTGCTCTCAGGTGGTCCCGGACATGAACCTGTGAAACATGGGGCAAGGCAGCAGCAGCTTTCACACCAGGCGTGGGGACCTCCAAAGGCCAGGAACCACCACCCACAGGAGCACCTCCATTCCCAGGAGAGTGGAGTGGCAATGGGGAGACAGATACGTGGGGCTACCTTTTTCCAAAGGGTTTGGGCTGGACAGGGCACAGTAAGCCCAGGGATAATGCAGCTATCCCTAAAGATTGACCAGCAACTCTAACCAGGAGTCCAACTGCAGACTTCCAGAACAGCTGAGGATTTAAAAAAATAAATAAAACAGAGAACTGGAGAAGAAAACAAGACTCCAGCTGGCAGGATGATGATAAATGCTACAGAGAGAAGTATATTCATTTCCTCCTCCAACAAGAAGAAACAGAGAGAGCCTTTGAGATGCCATTAGACAAAGCACCTATTACAAAGGACTGAGTAGAGATCTTTGTTAAAGTTCTATTTGCATTGCTGCAAGTTACTTGCCTGCATTTTTTTAAAGACCAAATTCCAGAACTGTGTAATCAAGATGCATTCTTTGCATATGTAATTAATACAGTAATTTAGGTACCCAGCTTCTCTGATCTCATACATAAGAGTAACTGCTCATTAGGTAATTGCCTGCCTACCTGGTTTTTCCAGTGCAGTAGAATATATTTGGATGTTTACAGGCATGCTTGGTGCAGAGGAATGAAACCACAGGCAGAGTCAAAGAGAGAATGACAATCTTGACACTGTCAATGGGGCCCTGGAGTGACTGCCACTTCATTATATGTCCCTTAAAAAGGACACAACAGTGCTTTTCATTCTGCTGGAGACGTAAAAGCCAGTGTCATCTTCACTCCTCCTTCTGTTAACATCTGGACTACACTATGTTACTGGATACATAGTGTTGGCATCCAGATCATCCACACACTCTGGACATGAAACCAAGCTTTCAGTGGAACAATTACTAATGTAAACTATAAGCCTAGGTAGAAAGCAGTCATAAAAATGTCTATGCCCCATCCTGAAGAGGATTCTTTTAAATATGAACTTGAGACATGAAGAATTTCACTCCAGCTGAAGAAGGGCAAGCTTTTGCTTATAATGGATGGAACAGTTGCTAAGGAATGAGAAACATCTGTCTGCTCAAAGAGAGTCATAGACAACTTATTTGCAAAATTTTACTTGGGGAAAAATAAAATATTTGTGACAGTAAAGTTAATGAAGTTTCCAGGACAAGAAGATTCACATTATTTTTATGGAAAAGGTTCATAATGTTGAACCTTTATCAGGTTTTATTTTGGTTACATCAGCAAGTATGTGGACTAGGACAGTAAGTACCAAGAACACAGTAATGTAGTGAAACTCTTCTGAAGGAATAAGCAAATAAAGCAGAAGAAATATTGAACACTGTTCTCTAATTCACCAGTTCAAGAATAATGATGCCTAAACACATCATTCGGCAGCCTTTTGTCCTTATTTTGTGTGGGTTTCAATGACAGCTTGAAATACAGAGCAAAGGGAAGTTGGAAGTTTTGTTGTCTTAAAGCCCTTACCCTGGACGTTTGATCTGGGAAGAGACATGAGATGCTGAGGCATCAAGCAAAGGAATAATCAAGGTCTTCACTGAGCTTATTAAGACGATGATTCCAACTCTATCATCACTTCCTCTTGATGCACGAATGTTAACGTTGTCTTCATAATTACAGTCCAAAGCAATTAATAACATTTGCTTATTGCTTTGAGAATGCCAAATGTTAAGTGTTACTGCCTGCCAGACCCCTCATCCTTGACATGCGTCAGACAAATTTGCCTCTACCCCCTATTTAAGAGCAGAGCATTCTTACCTCATCACCTGCCTGGCTGAGGTAATAGAAGTCTGTCACCAAGGATCCCACAGAAGTGTTGCAATAATTACAGTACTTTGTGCTTTCATACAATCCTCCCACTGGGAATTTCTAGTGCTTCATAAACATTAGCTGAAACTTATGAATTTCCTATAATGTATGATCACTGTGATCTGTTCGCTTTAGGGGGACAGACACATGCCGATGAAGCCTCTTGAACAAAACGATAGAGCAAATCAATGACAGCTCCAGTAATAGATCCCAGACGCCCAGATCCCACATCCCATGTGCTAGATACTGGCTGGCTGTAGCACGCAGGCTGTTACCAGAACAGCCCTACGTGAGGTACCCCACACCCCAGCAATATTCTTGCCTGCCAATCACTAAAAATGTTCTAAAGAAGAAAATAAGGAAGGATTGAGTTTTCTGGGTTTTTTTAATCACACACAGCCCACCACATGAAAGGCATGTCAGTCATGGACATCCAGTTCCCACGTGGATAAGGGTCCTCTACCCCATTTTAAGTGATAACACAAGGAAAACAAAGCATTACCTTCCTCTCCAGCAGCAGAGTTTCTAACAGTCTCCCTTTCCTGGTCAGCTTGGTTGGAAACAGCGCTTCCACTTTTTGTCCTTCGAAGAACACTGAATGCCTTGTTTATTTTTTTAAAAGATCTGCTTCTTATAGTGGAGCGTTCAAAGTGTCGATCTGCAACAGCAGGAAAACCCAAATCAATACATTTCAGCAGTCCTGGGATAGAACCACATCATTTCTGCAGCTGTTGGCATAAAACAGGGCATAACATCAACAGCAAGGCTCCCTGCACTTCAGTTTTGTACCTGAGTCCAGCCGATACTCCAAGGTTGCACTCGCCTGAGTCTGAGTACAGTTATCCTACCTCTGTCCCACACCCTGGAATTGCCACCTTCCCTGTTTTGCCAGCCAAATACAGAAATCTCCTGTGAGTATTATAGCCTGGGAAAGAATAATCCTCAGTCAAGGCAGAATCAGCAGCAATCCTGTGAAAAACGCATATAAAAGGAAGAAGCATTGACCTTCCCAAGCTATGAAAAAAAAAAAAAAAAAAAAGGTGAAAATTGTTGTTAAAATCTCTTCTTGAAAAAAGATGCGCGCTACTGCCTTGAAATCCTGCAATGCTTCCAAAGCTGCCAACAATTTCAAAGATTATCAGGTGGGAGAGGCCAGCAATGCTTCCAAAGCTGCCAACGATAGCCAAAAATTTCAAAGATTATCAGGCAGGAGAGACCAGCTAAGTCACATCATCTAACCTGGGTAAGGCAATACAAAAATAAAGTCATCATACTTCCAAAACATGTCACTCTTCCACCCTGCTGAAGATATCTTCATGGCTGTTGCTGTTCTGTTTCTTGGAGATCTGCATGCTAGCCAAACGTTGTAAACTAATAATACGACATTCCCTCAAACCAGACTACAGCCTCTAAACTCAGTAAAACTCGAGGGATTTCATTTCATTCTGATGTTCTCCTCTTGCCCCCTCCCTTTCCTTGCTTCTCTAGCCCCATGCACACAAGAGGATAGCGCTGTTCATTTTCTAGTCTTCTTCAGGCTTTCATCCATTGTCCCAACATGCAGCTGGTGCAAAAAGGTGGGTGATTCATTTTGGCTTCAGAATCCTCAAATAAAAGTTTTAAACTCACCATTAATGTTTCTGAGTCTGCCTTTGGCCAGGTCACATTTTTCACATATGATACTCAGAGTCGGGTGTAGTGTCACAGGGTGAAGGATCAAGTCAGGGTTTCCTGGTGCCATCTGTCCCTGGCTGTGCAGGCCCAAGTCCTCCAAGCTACACCTCCCTGGGAGGGTGGAAAACATCCCCCAAGCCCCCAAGGCCCTTCTTAAAGTTTGTTTTCCTGCAAATACTTGGCAACTGCCAAACGCAGTTCCCAAAAGACTTTTGAGTATGGGTCTATGGCACAGTCTATGAATGTTACTTGGGCCACCATGTTTTGGTGAAGCCACTACACAGCTACAGCATCTCCCTGGCACATCACACATGCCATTTGCTCTTCCAACTGATCTGACTTTCCTAGATAATCTTTAGGACCTGCGGTTTGCATGTGTGCAGCTAGTTTGTTTTCAGCTTGATGCTGCACCCAGACATGTAAAATTAAAGCGTTCACTCTCCCCCTTTTTTTTTTTTAAGCCTTCAACAACATATGTTTCACAGAAAATGAATGTTAAAGAGTCTACCATGCTCTGAAAACATCACTTTCAGATCTTACTTCTGGTTTGGTTGCTGCAATGCAGGTCTCCCGGACTGCTGCCTGACTGGCTGTCCTCCGAGGTGGGGCTGAAGGCTGGATTCACCAGTCCCGGCTCATCTGTCATTAAGGCAATGGCCGCAGCTGCTGAGAGCTCAGGACCCAGGGCAGCTACTGCTAAGCTGGAGCCCTGGTCTGGAGAGCAGTCTTGGGAACGCCTCTTCCGTTCTTTAGTAAGTCCATAGTGGGATGCTCCTTTACATCTAAGGAGAAGAGAGGGAAAGAGAAACACGATAACAAGTTGTATTTAGATGTTGAGTACTTAGGGAAATCTTCTGTTGCCAAGGAATCACTTTGAGTACAAACTGTGATGATCATGATGGATGATGAAACATGGATGCTTAACAACAGGGAAAAATGCCATATCCATCATGTTACACAGAATCAGAAAGAAAACTGCCCTTCAAAGTAGCTGAGTTACCACTTTACATGGAAAGACTACTGCTGGTCAAGAAAACTAGAGAACTGCAGCCTTGCATGTGGCCTCGTGTATAAATAGTTAGTGCAGATGCAAGAGGACAGGAATAGCAGGTAGCTAATTAAGCCAGAGGCTACAGTCTGTAATTTCCCTGTCAATGAAGGAGAGTGGGCTTGAGACCTGATAGCTTCTCCAGGTCTGCTGGTGAAATAAAAGGTGTCTTATCCAGCCCTGTGCCCTGAAAAACATTCCTGGTCATCAAGGTGGTCACACTGGGATCACAGTGTTGTGATCTTTTGTGTAGGAGGCAGGGTCTGCCCTTCAGGTAGAGGCCAATGCAATCCACAAAGGGAGGGCTGCAGGCAGCAGTCGAATGGGGATCATGTCCCCACATGGTTCCCATACAGCCCATTTACTACTTGAACCGCGTCTGATGAACTGTTTTGAAATTCAACCAAGGAGATGGAGTTTTCAGCTCTGCTATACCAGCTCAGCTGAGACAGTAAATAGAGGTTTCATTGCCTTGATGGATGAAGAGGTGCAAGAGGTGGTGGGGTGTCACACTGACCCTGCAGCCCTGCCAGAGCCAAGAGGGGAGCACAGGGCTCCCACTGAAGGGCTGAGTGTGGGTCCTCAGACCAAGGTTCTTGGGACAGTCTGGGCCTTCATGAGTTTGGGGAACTCAAGGCTGGTTCTAAAAAATTCCAGAGGAAAATCCAAATTATCAATCCTGACTTGACCTCCTCAATGACAAAATCCTGTTTCTGGTGGAGACATGCATATTCCCAGAAGAGCTGAAGATACAGCATTACAAGAGGCAAATTGCAAGCCTGCTTTGAAACAACTTACTTACTGTCCCAACTATCTGCTCTAGATATCATCCTAGACAGCAGAAGCATGGCCATGCATGGCATTTCTTTCTTAAGACTTGTTAAAGAAAGTCACTTGAATGAAATTAAAGGTCGCTGTGCTCTTCATGAGTCAGTATTCAATTAAAGCTATTATTTTATATGAAGAGACAGAGTGGCCCAAGGACACAGCACCTGTGACTATTTGCCAGCACCACTTCTGCCCAGTGCCTACCCACTAGAACCTCATTCACTGCTTTAAAAAAAGAAAAATCTTCCTTTTAATCATAATTTAATGAGCTTGGCCTACTTTTGGTTACTGTTACCTCTTCATAGCAAAGGCTAACTGATAGCTTTCATAAAAGTGCCCTGTAGGACGAACTCACAGAAATAGCTTCAGAAACCCTTAGGGACAGAAAACTCTTCATCAGAAGGCAATGCATAATACATACAGTACACAATGCTAGTGGGTTAAGTGTCAGAAAAAGTAATAGTACACTGAACAGAGGCCTTGGAATAGAAGTGATTTATGGAAAGAGTTCCTGGGATAGAAAGACGAGATTGAGGACAAGTCACAGAGCGCTCTATCAGCTTTGGAGCAGCAGTTTAATTTCCCTTATGGTATTGGCTTTTTATGAGAGACAACTGAATTCAAAACTTTTTTTAGCACAAAATTATGATTGACCATAATTTACCATCATTTACCTCATACTAATTCTGACAACTTTTGTCTTAAAGAGGCAAAAGAAAACCAACACAAACTGTATCATATTGATGCAACTGTGTAAGGGCTTTGTATATGCTTTAAGGTTTGGATGGGAATGGTTGTGGCAGAAGTTATTTCTGATATCTTTCACAAGCAAAATGAAGTGTCTCAAAAGAAAATGTTTGATGTTCTCAAAAGACAATCTGCCTTACAGAGATGCTACAAAGATTCAGAATATAAGAGATATTCCTACTCCACATTTTATTTTATTTGTCTCTCTCTGTGCCAGCAAAGTTTCAGTAGCTGATGTTGGAACACCAGCCTTGTGAACGGGTCCTCAAAAGTAGATCTTCTCTATTTTTGGTGTGTTGCATGAAGATCAACATGAAGATGAGAAGTGACTCTGCCCAAAGATTCCTAGCTACACAGATTGATTCAACTGCTGCCTGGTGTCCATCTGCACCTCACCTTCCATGGAAATCCTCACTCACTGCTTCTGGCTGTGCTGCAGATACCCAGTCAACAGCAATGAACAGAAGACAGTCACTTTGAATGTAGAGAGGGCTGACACACTTTAAGATGTGGCTTATTGGAAAAGACAAGTTGTCATGATACAAAGCACAAGGCATATCTTTCTAACTCTGCCAGAAATAGTTAAAAGAGAACCAAAGCTCTTCAAGTATGAGCACTGAAGTTATTTCTCAAATAATTGTGGCAGGCATAAATGAACACAAATCAAGCCCTCTTTCAAAAAAAAAAAAAAAAAAAAAAGAGTCCCAATCCCTCAAACTTGTAATAAAATCCACAACAGCATCTCTTCACTTTCATTGTTTTCCTTATGCTGACACTGCTGTGATAACAGAAAACAGAAGAGATGACTAAGTGGAATCATATTTATAGTGTCTCAGCTACATTTTTCCATATGGTTGGATTTGGCTCCCAGAAAAGAGATATCCATAAACCAGCTACATGCCAGTACTAATTATCTCTTTCACTGTGATTATTAATCAGCTGTCTGATTTACAGCTGGAAGAGCAGGATAACTGATTAACATAGGCCAGTCAGAAAGAAAACCCAACATTGTCTGGTGATCAAGGTGAACTACAGATTTATGCTCCTTCTCAGTCACACTGGACAACGAGTACATCTGTGCAGCTATATGATACTGAAACAATTTGAAGGCCAAAACTGGGCCAGATGAACAGACATAAAGAATGTGTGTTGTACAGTTCAGTACAGTAGTGTCACTAGGTGCATCCAGGAAATACAGAAAATAGTTTCTTCTGCTTGCACAGCCTCTTTTATGAAATGTGCTGTCATAAATCCTGGATGTATGAGCTAACCACCAGGCAGTGGCAGGGCAGTGGTGGCTGATGAGACTCCACCCAGGGATGAAATTCTGACTGGCATCAACACAGGCGGCCACAGAGCAAGCCTTGCCCCATGCCCTGCTCCACATGTCAGGCTTCAGGAGCAGCACATCCCAGGTGCTGGAGCCAAGAAATCCATAACTTGGTTCTACCATTAGTAAAAACAAGCTTTGGTCAAGGACAGTAGAAACATTTCTATGTCGTTTGCAAATTCAGATGAAAACAGTCGTTTGAAAACAAAGATGTGTTTTCCTTGAAGCATCCTGGTAGGAAAGGAGGGCCTGAAAGTAACATTGACCTCAAGGATCTCCATTATACAGATGGACACAGGGGCAAAATGTAAAGACAAAACATAAACCAGGACAACTGTATGGATTTTTTCATTTCACTTTTAGTGATATAAATGAAAAAATATCACAGGTAAAAGATACATGTATGTATTTATAATGTATTTGCTCTTTTAAAAACACCCTGCTTTCTGTCTGTGTCACTTCACAGGCTATCCCTCTTTCTCCATGTCTCACACCTGACACCCTGGGCAGGAAATGGGAAAAAAGTGAATCTAGAGAGTGATGGTGCTTGTGAGCCAGGTCTGGCACAAATAAACAGAGCAGAAGCTCTCCCTGCTCAGTTCCAGCAGTGCTTTCCTAATCTCACTTCCAGCATCCTTGTATTTTTGTGCTGTTTTACTTTAGTGCAGCAGCAATGGACACATTGTCTGAGTGAAATTAAGAATAATGTATACAAAGCACTCAGAATTGCCCAGCAGAAGAAAATACTGCTTAATAGGCTGTCATCGCCGATCTGAAGCTAAACTCTGATCAGGGTAGATGAGTATGTTTCAGCTATGCCCTCACTGCAAGCAGGCTCATCCCTGTGTAATTTGGTCTTCATGCAAGCTGGGATCAGAAATACCAACAGTGTGTATCACACCCCAGCCCCACCACACAAACTCTCCTAACTATTCTGGTACCCCTGAACTGATCCAGTGGAAAGGCTGGTGAAGAAACTGAAGGTGACCAACAAGGAACATCCTGGATAACCTGGTGTTGATAACCTCACTTGTGAGACCCTGGTGAGAGACTCCTGCTGCATCTGGAAAGGAAGCTGGGGGATTTGGAGAGGTTGACTCACAAGAAGGTGTTGCCAATTCCTGCCCCACAGGAACCATTCACACTGTGTGTGCATCAGCAGTGACTGCAGCCCAAACATAACCCAAATATCAGCCATATGAATTTCAGGCCAAACGCCCAAACCCTAAAGATTTCTGCAGCTCCATCATAAAGGAGTGGACTGACTTGATGAATTTTTGGGCAGAGATGATACCAACTCTTCTGATCTTACTTTTGCCAAAAGAGCACTGGGAACTGGATCCAAAACTAAAAAGGAGAGAGGCACCTAAACTCCAACCAAATCCTATGTTACAGATTTAAGCTATAACATATCAAATGCACAGTCTTCCCTCCAGACCAACCATACTGGTGCTTAAGAGGTCAGAGACATCAACATCTCCAGCAGTGAAGGTGACCAATACTCTGATGCCGTTTAGACCCAGTGATGTTTTATCATCCTTGCTCAGAAATTCTGTGAACCCTGGTCCTATGTGCAAATTTCCTCTCTTTTGCCATACATGAAAATAAATTCTGGAACTGAGAGCTTAGCAGCAATGCTTTTTACTTGGTAACTCTGAGTTCTTGCAAGGATTAACCACTCATGAATGTTGCATATGAAAAAAGCTTCATAAATAGGTACCCGATTTGTTTTTTTTAAAATGCATTTGCCTTTTCTGCTTTTTATAAAGGATTGTGTCATGTCAAGCACATTCCTCAAGATACTGTAATCACCATCTTTGGCTAGGAAGGTTCTGCCTACATTAAACCTTCCTCAATATTCATAAAGAAGGGGATGAGCTGTCTAAAAAGCAAAGCTTAAACTCCTGGATTAGTTTCCAACCAAAATCAGGCTGCAAAAACCTTGTCTAAACTAAATGCAACTAGAAACCAGGCTGTTCTCTGCACCTTGGTTTAATGATTTAATTTTTTTTTTACCAATCTTAATTGGAAACCATTAAATTTCATAATGCCAGCAACATTTCTAGATGCTCACCACTGCTGTTCTGTGTACTCTGTACCCTTGGCATTGGTCCACTTGGGTATCCTTTCCCTGATGATCTTCCACTGTCAGAGGCTTACCATCTTGTTTGTGGGGGAAAAAAATCGTTCATTTTTTGCCTAAGTTGGAAATTGTACCAATTACTCTTATTCTTTCACTTCAATAGCCCTAAAACCAAAAGCCTTTTAGAGACTGCTTCCTGACACCTGGGGCATCGGGGCTGACCGGGAGGGAGATGCGGGCCAGAGGCTTGACCTCTGTTGCCTCCAGAGGGTTGAGGATGAGTGATCCTGTCCTACGCTTCCATAAACACCGCTCTGCTCTATGTCATGATGGAGATAGTTACAGTAGAAGTTCAGATGAGACAAATGGTTTCTCTGTCTAACTGTCAGAGAGATTTTCGCATGTTCTTTGCTCTCTATTGTCAGAGACCCTTGCTAAAGTATAAACATATAGTAGATTTAATGGTTCTATATTTCTGCATTACTACTCTACAAATATTTATAAAGGTACTCATAACATCTATTTCTGTAAGCTAAAGTTATTTAGCTTAAATACTTTCCCACAAGATAGGAAAAAACCTCTCAAATATCTATTTTTTTCAGTTTAATTTCTGCATATCCCTGTTACGGTTTCCTAAGGATTTTCCATGGGTTTTGTTTTAATGAAACCATCATAATTCAACAAACCCTGGAACTACCTGACTAGCAAAGCCTAAAGCTGTGCTGTGTCCTATCTGTAAAGATCTGACCCCAGAAAAGGGCTGTTATTTTAAAAATGTTTTTGCACTATGATGCTGTAAAACAAAATATATTTCTATGTTATATAAGGAATGCATGCAGGAGTATTTGTGTACTTACAGTTCCACGTCAGCTATGCTGTAGATATTTCAGTGCACCACTAATGAAAGGAGTTCTAGTTCCCACAGATTACGAAAAAAGGTTTTCTAAGCATATGAAGAAAATATATATTGAGTGTTCTTTATAATTACTATGTTAGTCATCAACTACAGTGATGTACTCCTATTTCAGTGATTTGGTTGCTGAGAAGGAGGGTCAAGCATGGCTAGTGATTTTGGTACAGGCCCTTGAAAGTATTTTGCATTGGTGAAGAATGGAACTGTAGTTCAGATTTTAGTTCCCACAGTTCCCAAAACTACTGATGGACAGACAGCCGGTGCCAGACAAAAACTGAACAAGAATTCAGTGGAAAACAATTCCCCATTTTAAATTTGACTGCTCATACTGAGGGAAGGGAGGAATCTCCAGATTTCTTACTAGTTTTCAGAAGAGTTGAAAGAACTTGGATCACATTTTTATTCTTAAATAAATCATAGAGATTAAACTTCATGTACAGGCTACCAAAGTATCATGTAACATGTGGTCATGTTTAAACTTTTTTCCCCCCCTTCTTTTTAAAAAAATCAAGAAGTTGTATTTCAACCACCATATATTATGACATCTTTAGTGGCCCATTAACCGCTATCATGGGAACAGGGAATTGGAAGAAATAGGTAAACAATACTAGTTGCCTGCAATTGTGGACAAAAATCATGACTGGGATTATTGTGCAATGATCTGAGTTGTTGTTGGGACTGTGTACAAACTGTTGGTCCAGTTCATGTTCTTTCTTTACCCTGACACTTCTTCCAGGCCATTACTCTGTCACTGATGATTTTGACACTACAACTGTACTGATTTCTTTTCAGGATTCAAGCACCATTTCAAGTTCTAGTCTTAAGCCATTCCAACAAATTGCAGCTGTCTTACATATAGGAGAACAGAATGGTAAATTGCTAGAGACAGCTGCTGGGGAAGTTAGCATACAGGCTGGAAATGCCAACTTTGTTTTTTATGGATTAACACAGCTTCTGTATTGTCCCTGATACAACTACTAGTTTAGAGAAGCTAATATTCACAGTTGACTTTGTGGCTTTACATCCTTTGCCCCTTCACCTGTGCCCAAGCCACCAATGCTCTGAGAATGCAGAAGGATGTCAGCAGCCTGTTTCCACTGCTCACATAAGACATGGCCTTGGGTTGCTGCTACAACTTCTACCTTTTCCAATGCTTCCTTTAAATGTAATGCTTTTAGAGCACAAGTAGACCTTGAGCAACAAAAATGAGGAACTAAGCAGGGTGGAAGACTGTAGTCAGCCTATCAGTCATTATTTGCTCCTAGATTACTATAAACAAATATTTGTCATCATAGGAAAGTTACTGGACAGAAGTACAGTACTAGAGTGATCTTGCGTGATGCAAAACAGAAGTATTTATTTACAGTGAACTTATTTAATAAAACACTGAAGCTCCCCAAGAGTAATCTACATATCTCATGCAGCCTACTTACACCATCTGACACAAACAGGGAAAACAGAGGAGTAGCACTCTTGGTGGGTGCTCAGGTACTGACACAGCAAGGAACCTATGAGTACCTGGGTAGGAGATTCAGAGCAAAGTAAGAGGGAAAAATAAGATACATGGGACTAGCATTTTTGAGCTGGTAAGAACCTGTAAACCTTCTAGTGCTTTTAGCATTTAGCATATAATATATCATTTAAACCCACTAATCCTGTTCAAGTGCTATATTAAAGTCCTAAAGTAATAAAAACTCCTCCTGACTTCAGCAAAGGTGGAGCTTGAAGAAAGCTTTACCATGTACTTTCATCACCTTCCAGAATTGCATCATTTTCTATATAACACACTTAAAAGCTTCAGACTTCCCACTCTTGAAGAAGAATAAAACTCAAACATTGTTCTGAAAGAAAGAAAACAAATTAGAAAGACCCTTGAGAGGTTTCTTCATGGAAAACTTGGATACTTATTGATAGCTGTATATTCTTTTATCTACAGATGGCATGCATGCGGGAGAAATCACATGCAATGATTGTCAGTTGGGTACTTGGGAAGCAACATAAGACCTGCCATCACCAACTGTCGGCTTCATATCTGGTTTTCAAGTCCACCCAAGACTGCTAGAACAGCAGCACTGGTACTCTGCAAGCGACCTTGACCACTGATTTTATCTGATACAAATAAAGCAATAATATTACCCTTTTACAGTAGGAATTGATATCATATGTTAACGAGACTGCAGCAGAATCACTGAATATATTCCGTATTTAGAACTTTAACTGAAAAACCAGCCTAAGGAAAATCACAGCATATATCTACAAATGCTCAAAAATGTTAATGCTGCTAAAATCTCGTTATTTCTGTCACAAATAACTTGTTCAAGGACAAAGACATTCTTAAAGCTTTGCAATGCTATACCTCATAATACTACACAATCCAATACACTGCATTTTTCAATCTGTGAATACACATATAATTAGCATTAAGAATAAGCATTCGATCTGTTGATTCATGTGTTTTTCATGTTTATGGTTCAGTGTTTTGATCGCCGGATTATATTCAACAGGTATAACTAGTCTCCCGGAACTTAGTATCTCACCATTGTCTTCCCTTCCTACCACCCCACCTATACTATAAAAACTTTATGATGCAGTGAGCAAAATATGCTTGCAATGGGACAAGGGGTCTTAGTTTTTTAACAAGAGTGACAGTATCAGCATAACCCAATTCTTGCAGCTATAGACAGAAGAGCCTGCCAGAGAGAAACTTTACATTTACACATACTTAGCACACATTTATTTTAAAAATAAAACTAATCACAATATCTGCTATGTCACGGACTCAACAAGCCAGCATTACTAAGAGCAGGTTTAAGGCTTCTCTTGGCACAAAGCAATGACACAGGCACAGTCTCTAGACCTAAAATAATTGAAGGGGAACACTGTGTTCAATTTTAAGATGTTTTCAATGAGGGCTTGGGTTTATTAATATGTTCCCTGTTGGAACTGAAATTATAGGAGACAATGGGGCTGCCGTCAGTAAAAAACAAATGCTGTCTTTATACCCTCTTATTGACAGAACATGCTATGGGCAGCCACCCACAGCTCTAGCTCTGGTGGCACTTGTCTCTGACCTCAGCAGCTCAAAAGTCACATAGGATCCCTTTTAGGTCAGCACGGGTGTCTACATTACATCTCTAACACATCCTGGTACACATCAAGATCTGAACATATACTTGCTTCCTCAGGTGGAAGGTCAGAAAAAGATTTCAGCACGCCTTCTCAGAATTTGAAAAACCAGAGATCCCTGTCAGATGCCCATCTGAGTGCTGAGAAAGCATCTCTGCCAACATGGCTAACTAGTGTCTTAAGATGTCACAATTTTTTTCCCATTTTAAAAAGCAGTTCTCCTGTCTTATCAAATCCAATGTCTGATATACAGCGAGGACACCAAATGAGTTCTATAAATGAACTGCATATGACCTATGAATCACCATGTCTTAAAACCCTAAAACATGGGCTCCTTGTAGGGTTGAGGAAGGAAGAGTACATTTCCTGGTGTATCTCAGAGCTCAGTTTCCAGAATTTAAGCCTAAATGAGTACTGACACTGGCATAAGTAGTACATGTGTTACGCTATTGACTAAATTTCTCATTACACTTTTTTTTTTGTGAAGATAACATAGCCAAGAGTACATTTCACTCGAGAAACATTATTCTGGCTTCTAATCCTCCTGACTCTGCAACCTTCTTTGCACATATGGCTGGAAGAGGATGGATCAGAGGGACATTATGAGCCAGTTTTCAGAACAAAACTCCCCAAACCCATTGGGCATGCAAAAATCTTCACTGCTTGTGGTTTTATGGGTTCCACCCAGTTGAATATAAAATATTTCAGTTAGATATTTCACCCTCCCATTAAAATAAGCACACATTGTAAAAACATTTAAAGGCTCCAGAAAGTCCATGTCCAGCCACAGCACAAATATGGCTGGAATGTTGTTTACAGTCATCTGAGAGCTCACATGGTAGGAAATGCTCACTTATGCTGTAAAAATTGTGAAAACCACTTTTTTCTAATCACTATTTCTTAACAGAACTATCAGAAATACTTTTAACCCAAATACCTGTATCCAAATCTGAAAAAAGACCAGTTCTCTCACTCATCTCCCTACACAGCTGCCTCTATAGGCAGTGCTGTGCTCAATATCACAGAAAGCATAAAAAACCACAGCAGTGCAGTTTCCCTCCTGTTGTACATGGACCACTGTCAGCTCTTGCTTGGCAAGGGAGAATGATGGAGCTCACACTCTCACACCTCAGTTTTCAAGAGTGCTCTAAACACTAAAGCTCAGGTCAGGTTGGGGTAAGGCTAATCTCTGCTCCTCCCACTGAACTTTATTCAGAGAGGCAGGTTAAGCAAGAGGGATCACAGTGCTGTCATCAAATGAAAAACCAGCACCTGGGGAAGGAGAGTCTGAGTCCTTCTTCAAAGGTTGCTGTGGCTTTTCACCTGAAGTTGGGAGAAGTTCTTAAGAAAAGGCACTGTTCTCTCTTAGTTCAGCCAGTATCTTGGGGAAAACTTGGCAATACCATCTAGGCACACAAGACTTTCTTCAGTCTGGAGCTGAAGAAACAACCTTAAAGGCTTCAGTTACAGGCTGAGAAACTCTCCATAAAATTGTGCCTTGTTTTCTTAGACCACCAGGATATAACTTATGAATCAAAGAATAAAATACATAAACTAGGGTGAAAGCTGGAATCCAACCCTGAAAACCCCTAATTACAAGAGATGCCTTCAAAGTGGGTACTGTATTACCAACACAATGGATTTCCCTGACAAAAGCAAGTATCCTAGAATCATAGAAGAGCCTAGGTTTGAAAGGACCCCAAAAGATCATGTGACCCAATCTTTCATGGGAAGGGAAGCCTAGATGGTATTATCTAACTCTCTCTCCAATCACATCTTGAAAACCTTAAGTGATGGGAACTCTACCACATCCCTGGGGAGGTTGTTCCAGTGAATGTTTGTTCTTACTGTAAAAAGGTAGAAAAAGGAGAAAACAACATTTGCACCATATCTTAATTCAAGCCCAAGTTGCTCAGGCTGCTGCTTCTTCATATTCCTTTACATGCAGATGCTATAGGTTTCTTTATATTTTCTTAGTCACTTCTACTCTCTCAGATTTCATGCTATTTTTGCACAGTATGAATTAAAAAAAAAAAAATCGCTTTCACTCTGGCTTTTCATTATTCAATTTATTAAGACAGCTTTCAGGGTAAGAGGCAGTCATCTCCTACTGTCCTGTTACAAAACACATTAACTTATGTACTCATCCTACTAAAATATGGGAAATAAAGAATATTTTGGGATTTATTTCTAAGAATTTATTTAATTCCCTTTTTATGCCACTGTAAACTTGGGAATTCTGATATTCAAGCTCTGATAACTATTTCTGCCTTTGAAATTAAAATATAAACATCATGCATGCAGCTGGGCACCTAGAACACCACGGGCAAACCTGGGCAGCAGGTTTGGAGAACTGACCCTTGAGCATGACTTGCAATTGTATTCCCCTGAATAATCCAAGACAGTGGCCTTCCCTCTGCTGTCCTAGGAGAGGGCACATCCTGCTTGACCTTGCTGTTCCCACAAAATGGGTTGGGGCTTCTGTGTGAGAAGCTGCCTTGAAATGAATCCAAACCATAAATGCTCTGTGACAGGTTGTGGCATCTGGGTGATTCAGCCAGCCTTCGCGCCCAAGGCTGTTCCAACCCAGACTGCGATTTTATTAACATCACAATTTAAGTGGGCTTGGGTCTCCTTAGCAGTGTTGATGGACCCCCTGAAGGAAAACCAAGGTGGCATAGGAAATGATGTCAGTTCATTATCGGCTGTGAAAGGAGAATGATTAATATCTGTCCTCTTCAAACTGAGATGGCACTGGTCCTTCAGAAGGGAGCTGACAATCTAATCTCCAGCAGAGTGCTCATGCTGTGACTCATGACCTGCTAATTTTCACAGCAAAGGCACTACCCACCTCATGACTCAAGGTGACCCAAGCCATCACCAACAGACAGGATCTCCAGCAGGACATCTACTCTACTGTCCAGTGGACAGCAGCACACTGAGGGGATTGGACATGTTGGCAGCCCAGATTCAGACATACATAAAATGAATCCTACTTGCTTCATGTAAATATTACTGCAATGGTCTGTCAATGCAGATGGCTCATTGAGCCAAACCGACCAGCTTTATAAAATTTATAAAATGAGAAAATTTTATCTGCTTCCAAAATATCTGCCCCAGTCTGACATGAACCTTGAGGATAAAAAAAAAAAAAAAAAAAGTAGGCAGACTAAACAAAACTGGTAGTGTATTTAAATATTTGTATTAGCAATTGAGACACGGGTCTCTGTTTTAGTATTTTTTTGCAACGCCTTAGACCAGTGGTTGGTGGTTTACTTCTCTTCACTAGTTCTACCTTCTGAGAAACTTCCTTAACTGCCCGTGAAACAAGTCTGCTTTCTGAAGGGCAAAGGCAGACACTCAGGACCATGTGTTTGTAAGGGTGCAATAGGGAGGGAGAAGGAGGAGGAGGAAGAAAGGGAAAGAAATACCTAACAATTTAGTGACTGTAAACAGAACAGACTCATGGCAAATTCTTATTTCCTTAAAAACTAATTGAAGATGCTACAACATCATGTAGGAGGGTTTACTGAATGCTTAGATACTGACATTAAGGAGACTTTCCAAAACTGAGCACTAATTGTTCTCAAAGGCTAACCACACCAGCCTCCAGAGATGGTGCTTCTTCCTAACGGGGTGTCTGCAACAGGGAATTACATAATTACTGCAGGAGTTGAGGAATGACACCTTAGCCACTCTATGTATATTATATGTGTAAAAACACACATTGAAGAATAGCTTCCCTGGAGACATCCCTGTTCCAGAGTAAGAGCATTCACCAGACAAGCTACCCTAGAGTAAGAACATTATTGTCACTTCACACCCAACTTTATAATAGATTAACTTCCCTGTGTTCTCAAACCATTTTTCTGGGATAATTTCTGCCCTTTCTTCTGCACACTAGATAGAAACTGTGGGAGCTCTTAGTGACAATTTAAGTGCTAGTTTCCCAGTGTCGTTGTTTCAGACTCTGCATCCCAATATCCTCTCTTCACACTAGGTAGTGGCCATGTATAATCAAGGTATCAGTAAAATTATGGCTTGTTTTTAAGTCTATAAAGGTACCTGACCATTTCTTTCACCCACGAAGAAGCAGGCACAATGAAGCACAAACATTCATGTCACTGATCATACATAACACAGGGAAGTGAATCAAGAGACCCTTCTGCTAGTGGAGGAAAAACAATTTTTTTTCTTTCATTTGGTAAATTGTTTTCTGTTAATTAACATGTTAAGAATATCATTTTAACACTGTTGCTCCAATAAAACTTTAGGGGTAAAAAAAGCTCTCCCAATTCAGTAGGCAGTCTTTTCTGGCAGCATCCTTTTGTTTTGCCAATTATTAGGCCTAGCATAAGGACACATCCAGCATGAAGATGAACCAATAATGAAATTGTATTTGATACAAAAGGGTCAGTACAGGGGTGAGCAGTGGGGGTACAAACAAGTCAGATTATACATAATCAACATCAATCCCACTGATCCCAACACCACCACACAACCAACAACGGGTGGGATAAATGGTGAAATGCAGTTTCCCATAGAAGGGACAGGAGACAACCAAGTCAACAAGCCAAATACATAAGACCACGGAAGCCACACACTGAACCCCTACACAGCCCACATTTACAAAGGCCAGACCTGACTGGAGCCCAGTCCCAGGAAGGAAGGAGGTCCCTCCACAACAGGGAGCTCTGCACAGAGACTCCACCTCACAGACAGACACTGCCCCTTCCTGCAAGGAGTCCCAGCTTTTATCCCTAAGTGGGACACCTGACCCTTGTTTACTTAATGCCAACACCTGGGGCTCATTTACCCAATGGCTCTGTCTGCCAGGCCGGCCGCACCCTGGAGGGAAGCCTAAAGGCAAACTCACCCCCCCTTTGTGAAGGGCTGTGGGAATCACCCCTATGTCAGTCTTAATTGGGGCTCGGGGTTGAAACCCCAGCATTTCACCTTTATAAAAGTACCTAACACCATAAAAGATTATTTATCTGATCCGCTGTGTTGAGCAATGGTTCAGGATCAGTTAAGAGTTGATATTGTACTGTAGTTCAAGCCCTGGAGCTCTGTGAGAGCCAGGGTCTACCCCTCAACATGCCACATCTTTAAAACCAGCTACAGATTCATTTTATTTCATGTATATTAAAAAGTCCTTAGGGCTTACTATGGTTTTATTCAATGTCTCCCACAGCATAGGTTTGGCTCATTTGTGGGTTCTTTAAATTACCATAGCACAAAAAGCAGTAAGAATAAAAGCAGTCCCATAGAGCCCTAACTGTAGGAATGAACTTTTATTCCCTGTCAGATACCTCAGCATCTCTAGCAAAAAGGAGAGGGGAATGAAAATTACAGACACTCATCTACCTTCTGAAAGCACAAAAGAGGTTGGGACTTGAAATAGAGTTTTGGCACTGTGTCCAAGTATTGTCAAAGATGCAGAATCGTGGGTCACGCAAATTTCTGTGCTCAGCTCTGGACCTGAGAGCTCACCATTGGCTTGCAAGGTCAAGGACCATTTCCCTTCCATGTGACTGTTTCAGAAGACCTGGAAGAAGAACTCTTTGCAAAGCAGTCAGAAGGGAGGAGAAAATACATCAGCAACTGCTTCCCTGGCACACAGGACCACAGACAGCACAGCTGTTCTTTGTGGAAATGTCAGAGAGGAAAATAAAGTGCCTAGGGAGTTGTCCTTGGCAGACGGTACAATAGGTGATCCCACAATAATGCTTCACACAGTCGTAATATTTTTTTTAAAACATTGGTCAGGAAGCCCAGGTCCGACTAACTTTACAAATAGCAAACACTGCTTGAAAAAATGACATGTGAATTATAAAATCACTTAGGATCCAGTTTCCCTGTTTCTCTCTGATGAAGGGGAACACAGGTGTGTCTCAGAAAGAATCTGCAGCTGAGATAGCCCTGTATCAGCCCTCTCCTGCCTAGTCACACCCATGTCCAGGGAATGCTAGCAGGCAGATTTCAGACTATATCCATAGCTCCACCTCTCTCCCTTCATCTGTCCTCTTTGCAAGCTGCCTGCCACATGGAAGGTCTGTGCAGGGCCAGTTATCCCATCAGCACCCACAGGAAATAGCAAAACCCTGTCCCTGGCCTCTGCAGTAAGCCACACACCTTTGGAGGCAAAACACAACCTCAGGACTGTTTTGAAATTCTGCCAATGTATGCCTACGCAGCAAGCCACGGCAGCTCTTAGATGGACATGGACTGCCTCCAGTCCTCCTTGGTGCCCAGCACCTCCCCAGGCGGGCAGATGGGGACAGAGGAAGGGAGAAGTGTCGTATGGTGCCAGACCTTTTCCACTCTTGAGCACTGCCAGGAGATGGGGAGTTTTTGGATGAAGATCCAAAATATAAGCCTTGAATTTCACAGAAGTCAACAGAAAAAAACAAAACCCGAACCCTCCACTTCCTTATGCCCAGGACACTGAGGTGAAATGGAGATGTTCAAATTGATTCCTACTTCATCTCCATCTCTGTGGTCAACCAGAGTTGTGGTGAGACGGGACCAGCATTCACCCCTAGCCTATAGCTACACCATTCAGCTTCCTCTTTAGGTTATGAGACAGGCAGCAATTCTGTTCACCCCTAAACCCCTTGAAGCCTTCTGTGGTGATGTGGATGACCTTTACAAGGACTAGCTTCGATGCTGGAAACAAACAGAGACCTTTCTGTAATCTTGCTCTTTACCTGCAGATCTGACTATTCAGCAATGAGTCATTGTTTTATCACCAGTCCTGCTACTCTCTTGAAAACATCCTGTTTCAAAGGAACTTTCTGGTCAGTGCTAAAGTCATGGGGTTTGTGTCTGCCAATGCGGGGAGATAAATTTCAACCAAAAAAAATCAGGAGAAAAGTCACAATTTTGTAAGATCTGTTGTCATGCAACTACCATTGTCACAAGGGACAGGAAAAGTGGAGTATGAGGTTTTCCAAAGCTCCCACACAGGAGTGTGTTTTTTTGGAGGGGGAAGGGTTGTCACGGAGATTGCAGAAGCTGGAGTCCATGATATTTTATTTGTATTGTTTCAACTCATTCACCCACACACCCTCAAGGGATATTTTGTTTTTTAAAATTGCTGTTTCTGCTAAAAAACTCATGGTGTGAATCAGAGTGGTTAGATGTTCCTTTCCCCAAAAATATTTTTTTGGATCTCTACTATTCGATATCTCTGCTACATAGGTGTAAAAAATAGAAGTTTGCCCATGTATGCAAAACCTCATTTTATTCCTAATTCATTCCAATAAAATCAAGAGAGCAATATGTTGAAGTCAATGCAATAATATCTGTACAGAACTAACCCAAGTGAGGAAAAAATCAAGCATGTTGATATTACTCTTTCATTACATCTTCCATCTTCCATAGCTGCTTCTGTCTGAGTATTGGAATAGCAGATAGAGTAACAACTAGAGACAAGGTCCTTGAATCAAGCAAATCAACTAGGTAAGAGGATATTAAACGATATAGGGGAGAACTTACAACCACTATTTTCTTGGCTGATTTTATTTTCACTTTTTGCTGTGGGTTTTGTAGGACAGTTTGCAACTCTTTTAAGGATTTCAGTCCAGGTGGTAATTTAACTAGGAAGAGGATCAGTTGATAGAATCCTTATTAGATGTTAGTTCTACAACTGAGCTATTTCATGGCCTGGGTTAACCTTTGTTTAGTCTAACAGATAAATGTTTAGAGTTCACCAAGACTGCTGAAGTGAAGTTAATATAAAGAGACTTTCACCAAACCTGGTCAATCCATAAAGCTTTCTTTGTTTTTAGCCTTGAGCTCTACATGTTTTGCTGAAGTTAAACTCTGCAGCTTAAATTCGCAATTTACTCATACATTATTCCATAAATTTAAAATAAGAAGCATAACCAGCTTAGAGTTTTGCAGCGCTGCAATAGTGCAAGGTGATGGAAGACACGTGGCTCAGTGTGCTCAGCACCATTGGAGTTAACCACAGGGGCCCTTGACAGACCAAGTCAGCCAGTTTCTCTCTTTCCCTTTCCTCCTTATTCTCCTTGAACAAGACAAGACAGTCACAGACTATTTCACTGTTTCACAGACCAGTCAGGTGCTTGGAGACAACAAGGGAGCAGACAAGATCTCACCACCACTACAACAAAGAGGACAGGGTTTGTGTAGCTCTGGCAGAAGTGTCTTTCCATGGACTGATTGAACTTACCAACTTCAAGTGACTTTGGAGTTACAGATGGGTGATCTCCATTCACCTATCACATTTACATCCAGGACCAGCACACTCTGTCCTATTTGATCTTGACTCTGTACATTTACTACAGTGGTGACAATGGAGTCTGTGTCTGAGAGCACCTTATATTCTTAATCCAGTTCAAGTCTCCTTTACCAGACAGAAGAAACATGCTGCCATCATGCCATGCAGTGTTCAAGGCCACACTTCCCTGATAACCTTGACCCCTTGGTATTGCTGTACCAAGAAGGGCATACGTCTGGGAGAGGCAAAAGCAGAGGTGTAAAGAAAACAAGAATTGAGAGGAAGCAAGAGAAAAAACAAAGATTTAGGGTAGCCAGGAGCAGCCAGGTGGAAAATGGCTAAAGAAACCAAAACACAGCCTGGCACTGGTGATGACAGCGCTGAATGAGCATTGCAAGTCATGTCATGGGAACCAACAGAAAGATTCCTATTTAAAGAGTTTCAAACCTGCATCTTCTCTCAAAACATACAGGGCAGAAGCAGTCAATTTGCACTTTGCAGGTAGTATCAAGAGAGTTTATGTAATACTGCAAAAAGACAAGCACTTATTTAAAAGCAAACGGTTATTTTTACCCAACACACAAGCAAATCAAGCTCTGTCATCACAGACAAAAAACCTTTATGCTGTCAGCTGCGAGTTCTCTTGGTATTATAAAGCACCACAGGGCACAAAATCACTACAGTATTTTTTTTTGCACTCGTTGTCAACCACTATTTGCTGGGGGTTTGAAAAACAGAGGAGACATGAAGCACAGGAACATCT
This sequence comes from Athene cunicularia, assembly GCF_003259725.1. Classification (NCBI taxonomy): domain Eukaryota; kingdom Metazoa; phylum Chordata; class Aves; order Strigiformes; family Strigidae; genus Athene; species Athene cunicularia. Next base: position 28,956,549 of record NW_020799098.1, read on the forward strand.
AGACAACAATTAGCAGACCTTAACAAAAAGCAAGGAGATCATCGCAAATCTGTGAAATGCATTTTCTTTTTAAGAAAGAAACTGTTAACCTCTCTGCAATACTGAATTATCAAGAATATGAGGGAAGGGAAGGGAAGGGAAGGGAAGGGAAGGGGAGACAGATTGTGTTGTGAGGTAGGTGGAACAGGACCAAATGCATTTTGAAAATATCTGGTATGGATTAGAGTTCATCAGCTCAAGAAGAGGGTTACTTGGTCTTGGCCTCCCTTTACAAATTTCTCTTGTTCACTTGGGTCATGTTACTGCTATTCAAGCCTAGATTACAAAAAAGGCAGGTCTGTGGGACTTTGCATTTATTTTCTTTGTCAGCTCAACATATTAAGTGCAAGTTTATACGTACAACATATATCTTATCAAATGCTCTGTCCTGTTTTGGTCTATTCTCTTCTGATATATTTTGAACTCAAAAACCATAACTGTAAGTGTCTTCAAACCTATGGATGCTTAGACCACTGGGGAAAGAGCAGAAAAAAGTGAAATACAACAACCATTACTGTCCAACCTCATTATACTCATGCCTTGGAAGGATAAAACAAGAATGTACTGGAATTTAATCTCCTCTGAGGGAAGAAACTAGCAGCAGCATGTTTGTTAAAAAAAATGTACACTCAATCCACTAAAAATCATCAAGATATGCAAAGTTTAAATACAATTTAAATATGGACACAAAGTTTACAGACACAGCACCAGGGAAAGTACATTTGTATTGCCATAGCCTTGACCCACAACAGCACAGAGCAGTTGGAAAGCAGATGTGGACAACACAGCACATCCCCAACACTGAAGGCTGTGCAGGGTGTGCAGGACTCCGCCAACCCTGTGCCAGTCCCAGGTTGAGGGTCACAAGGACAGCACAGATTTCAATAGCCACCACTGGATGCCCACAGCAGGATCTTCTCAGCATTTCTAGAATGATTTTAGACTGATTTTAGACTGATATTACCAGTATCAATATTCCATCACAGTCTGGGTTGGGACAAAGTAACAGCAGCTGGCACTTATGCTAACTATGCTAATCCCCACAACAGATCCCAATGACAACTGTAATCACAGCAGTGCCAAGAACAAAAAAGAAACACCGAAGTATACACACTGCATTTGGGAATGAATGGTATTCATCCTTTCTCCAGCAGTGCCATCTTCCTGCTGTAACTGCAAACTAGGTAGTAAATCTCAAAGGAGAGATGTGCCAAATGGTTAAATCAGAACCAGTGGCGAGGCTCCTTTAGGAGCTGATGGTGGCAAGTCACAACTCCCTCCTGGGATTCCCGCTCCCACTGCAAAACCTGTTTGGCAAAGGGTTGTGTTGCAACATGTGCTCTTCATATAGAGTGCTTATTTCTGACTGTAATTTAGCCTCTTGGCAGGAGATGTTCATACATATCAAGAGAAACAGCCTTGCTCATCCATATCAACCTACAGATCCTCATATAGCAGCAGCAGCACAGTGTATTCTCTGCTTTGAGTGGTCTCCTGTGGATCACAGGACAGATTTGGTTAATCATGTCAACTCTTCTCCATAAAATCCTGCTCCACAAGGGGCATTTTCTGGTCTTTATACTTTGACCTATAAAATCCACAAGTGAAGAGCCCTCTGTGGATGCTCCTATGAAGCCATTTCACTATTCATTTTACATGGGAAGGAAGGTTTAAAACAGTGAGACATCACCAGTACTAACCAAATGTTAAAAATAACATATAACTGTAATGCTTATTACATATGGGAGGAGACAAGAAGATACCTGAATTATGCTTTCAAAAATAGTACTGTATGTTCTTAATAAAACAAAAAACATAATGAGGCCATCAGTCTACTAATCTTACCAGTTCACTAAGTTCTGCAGAAGAGAGAGGAAATACGATCCTTAGAGCATGTCAGATTCCCCTTGTCCTCTATTTAAGAGGTTACTAAATTATTGAAATTCTACATTAAGGATCTATTACACACTGTCTAGTGGATGATGGGACTGCAATGCATAATATAGAGAGGTGTAAGCTTCCCAATACATGCACATGGAATGGCTTGCTCACCTAAAACACTTTCTTCTTGCCAATGTGATTTCAAAAGAGTCAAAGAGGGAAAAATAAATCCCAAAGTAATACACTGATGATTTAATTTTGTAGCTGAAATTTATACTACTAAAGACATTTCACTAATTTATTTACATTATTTAGGTAAATAATACACAATGAGTTAGTAGAAGAGCAAATGAAAAATGAGCACAGCTGCAGCAACTGTAAATATCTTGTCTTAACCTGACTTCATGCTATGTGTCACAGCAGTGTCATGGAGCAAGACAACTCCACAAGAACAGAGTTGTCAGTGGTGATTATCTCCTCCTTACCCAGGTGTCCATTATACTCAGCTCAGTGTCTTGATAAGAACTAGAGAATGAAAACCAGAGCAGACCTGACCATTTCAGTCAATGCTATGTGTGATCGTTACAAATCTGATTGTCTACCTGCACTTCTGAGAAGAACAAGACTTTATCAATAAAGTTTGATAATGCTGCCAACAGAAATTCAACAGAAAGGAGACAGAAACTTCCTAGAAATATGGCTTGACTTTCCCACTCTTTTCCTTCATATTAGCAGGACATGTTGTACAATATGTAGAACTTATGGATGCCTCACAGTTTAATTTTTTAATGTAGAAGTTGTACATCATCTGTTGCAATCTCCAGCTGTTTCATTAGATTGCTCCTGAACTTGCTTCAATCTATATTCAGAATCTGTTGTCAATTAATAAATTATATGAATGGATAAAGCATGTTCCAGAAAGAGCCCAGGGATTCACTGGCTAAATTCAGTCTTCACCAGCTGCAGCTTTGCTGAGGCCTAGGGGTGAATTCAACTTTCTAAAATGTTTGAAATAAAAGTTCACATTCTTAATCCCAAAACAGAGTTCAGCTCCAAGCTGGGAATTCTTCAGTGGCAGTGGGGTTTTAGTCATGAGATATGACATGTCACTGACTAATAGATACCTCACTAAGCTACCAGTTTAACACAGATGGACCAGCCTGGACCCTCCTTTTGAAAGAAGAAGACCAAAGCAGCCACATCTATTCTGTTTCACAGTCTATGATATTAGTTCCACATTGTCAGTGATGTTACTATAAAACCTCTGCTTATGTGTCTTGTACCGTTGGCATCCTCATGCACCCAGTCACTACATGGCTCAGGGAAGGGGCAGTTTGGACACCCAGTCACATGCCAAGATGCAGAAAAGCAGTTCTAGTTCCTGAACAATAGCTCTGCTCTTGAAGGTGGTCATGAAATGCAGCCAGCTCCTCTGTAGTCCGAGGACATTGAAAGCAGATTCCCCCAAAAGTCAAGAGTTTAAAAAAAAAAATCAAACAAAAAACCATGAAGACCCTCAGACCTACTAGTCTGCTTCCCTACAGTGAAGTGAGCTGCATTGCAGCTGGTCTCAGAACCAGTATTCAGAACAGGATTTAAGCTATGACAGGCATAAGAGCTCTGCAAGAGTAGTGTTTATCCTCACGTTGCAGGACAGCCCAGTTCTGCCAGATTTGTCAAAGAAATAGCTCAAGGGAAAATATCCTTGTCATGCTGCCAGTGCCAGTGCTAAACTAGGTTAATTGTCAGAGAGATGCAGAGGTCGGCCAAACTTGCAGCATGCGGCCTGTGTGGCTTAATGTCAGACAAGAAATGAGAATCTGTTGCTTCTGAGTAATCACTGACCTCCTGCAACTCCCATCACCTCAATCTTTCCTCCTACCCCACCAGCCACCTGGTGCTTTGCCCTCTCTGGTCGCAATCTCAAAGTGGGTCGCCTGTTGTGAAGCAGTCTCGTGGGATAAGATTTGCTCCTTCTGTGCTTGCATTACATGGGCAAGGAGTGCAAGCACATTTTGTCTGAGCAGCCTACACAAGAATCAGACATAACTGAGACATAACTCATTCATGAAAAGAAACCTTTCTGCCAACCATAATTGTTGCAATGCCTTTCCAGCTTGGCAGGGTTTCACTTTTCTTGGCTGGCTCAGCTTTACTTTTGGCAACAAAATTTATTTGTTGAGATTGACACTGGCCAACACCAGCCTTTTCCAAAGGTATAAGAAGGCTCCAGCCATGAAAAAACATTCCAGCAGACTAAAAGGTCTAATTCCGATCTCAAGTGTGTCTAGGTAGCCATAAATGAAGTAGACGACTTTCATGCATGCACAGAAGGACTGAAACAGGATCTTTCTCAAAGTATAACTGAAATGCCAACTTTCATTACACATAAAATTCCCAGGCACAATCAACAAATTCTTAAAACTCTCAAATGGTTTTTGGTTTCTGGAGTTGTCTCAGACAAATTTATTTCTGCACCTAGATTCACAGTGCTGGGGATGAAGATGCTAACCAGTAACACTTACTCATACCACAAAAACGCAGCACTCTCTAGCCTGGGTTGTGGAACCAGGCAGAATGTACAGGTAGGGAAACTACCGTGTTTGGGAGAGAGTGGCAGAAGGCCGGGGAGAGACCCAGTCCCCACCATGCTGCTAAGGAGAAACACTGCATATTTGGCAGATTGCAATTAGCCCTTGGTCAAAGAGTGACTGGACCCAGAACAGCCATGGTAATAGAAATGGCTAGTTTCTGCTGCATCTCCTATGCTAGCAGCATAATCTATATCGAACATTCCTGAATACAACACCTAATGTATTTAGAAAATTCAATTTGGGCACCTCAGCACTATGTGTTTAGACTGCAACTTATCCTGTATTTTTAAGAATAATACAGTATATCTGCACTTCACCTACATGGGTTTCTGCTTGGGGGCTTTCAGGCCATATTTGTACTAAAATTTCAAGCTCTACTGTGCAATTCTAAAGGCTGAAAATACAAAAGGACAAGAATGAGAGAGGAGAGTAATTAACAAAGTTAAGGACCGGAAGACATATGAAGCAGAGGGCAGGAGAGGAAGAGCAAGCAAGAGGGCTAGCGGAGTGAGGTCGGAAACAAGGCAGTAAGGAGACAGGCTGGGGAAGTGACTCTAGCTGTTGCTGGAGATTTTAGGAGACATCTCAGAAGTCTGAAGGAAAACCAGATCCTTGGAGGATCTGCTGCCCTTGCAGGGGTCTTGGGGAAAAACAAAGGGAGTCTGAAAGTGCCCAGTGCCTACTGCTCCCCTGCACCATGGTACCTGCTCAGACTTGATATAATATCCAGATCAGAAGCTTTCAGAGACAGGACGAGTCAGGAACTGAGAAGACTGTATTTCTTGCTTCCACACAAGATGTCAGTTTACCATGTTTCCATCCTGTCTCTTTGTTAAGCTGTAGTGCAGGGGTGAAGCTAACAGAGAGACCTTGATGCACCCATGCCTTTCTGTTTTACTTCACCTTAGTTCTGCTTTCCCCGAGAGACATCCATTTCTAGTACACTAGAAAAGACCCTTCGCTTTGTCCTGGCTATTTAATGCAGATATTCTAAACATTTCATTTAGATTTTCATTCAAGAATCTTTCCATTCAAGCCTTGCTTTCCAACACTTTCAGCTTTAATTAACCTCACAGCTTAACTCTGACACAGATTTCCATACATGCAGCTTTGCAGAGAGTAAGGAGGCCAACACGTGGCTTTTGCAGTGGACTAACACATGAGCCCAAAAGGTGCTCCAGGCTTATCAATTTTGTCATGAATAATGCATGCCCTGCACTCCCCAGCCTCCATGCATCTAATTTCACAAGGACAGACTTGAAGCCAGACACAAGTTTCCTCACTGAGTTGAACAGAAATGAAAAAAGTTGGTCACACAGTTAAGCTCAGTGCTGGAAGGGGGCTGGGAGGGTGTACTGTATAGCTTGAACTAAATTGTTCTTACTGTAAAAATGATGTGACCAAGGACACTAGAAGACAGCCGGTGCTTGCATCTCTTCTTTTTAAATTGAATAAACAGAGAAACTAAATTTTACTGGCTATTCCAGCCCAAAGTGCTGTTTTGAAATTTAAGAGAGTAGTTATCATATAAAAGTTATATGGGGAAACTTGATCCAGTTAATTTGGTGAGATGCCTTTGACTGTTTCACATAAAACCCAAGAGGGGTAAGAAAAAAAGAAGTAATTTTTTGCATGTGGGAGTAGGCTGCGCATTTAACTCTAACAAAAAAATATTATTTTTTTTTTAAATGGCTTGATTCAAATTAGTGGGGTGGATCTAGCTGGTGGATTACCAGCAGTGACTAAAGCCAGTTTAATCCTTGGAGGGAAGAAGCGCCAGCAAGTGTGGCTGCCCCAGGCTGCCCAGTGCTCAACCTGTGCTGAGCACACGCGATGGCCAGCACCCTCCTAGGTGCTTGCTCAGTCAGCGCGGACACGTGCTGGAGAGGGATTAGGTTGGAAACCACCCCACGCTCTGGGGTCCTCAGAGGGACAAGGTGAGGTTACTCACTGCCTAGTCTTGCAACCCCCATCCCCTCATAATTTTATTTCTAAAAGTGGCTCATTGAGCTCAAAGTGCAGAAAATCCTTCTATTGAGAAATACCATGCTTCACAGGTCCTGCTTTGAAGTGAAAGGAATAGAGATGGTGGCTGGCCTCCCTCAGTGCGAGCAGTGCCACCAGGTCCTCACACCCAGGGGAGCCTCCTGCAGTGGCCACAGGCTGCCTCTGCATCCACACACCTTGTATTTAACCAGAGGTAATAGCATACCCCGACTCAGAAGAATGTTTGGGCAAGTATTTGCTTTCTCAAGATATTTTAGATAAGGAAAAAAGATTGCAGGTGACTGTCAAAGCAGTTTTACAGGGATATAAAGGAGAAGGCATGGACCCTGGACTGGGACCTCTTCAAGACCCATGTAGACCCTTATGATGCCAAGAGCCATTGGGCTGGTGTGGCTACATCCCACCCCCTTGCAGAGGTTCCTTGAGGGACACCTCACAGATTTCTCTTGTCCTTCTGCCAGGTGTTTCTGTAGGCTTCCCCACAGGAGGGAGCACCCTGGTTTACCACAGGCTGCTCTTCATGATTTGGCTAAGAGCAAGGACATGAAGAGTATCTGTGCTGAGATCTTTGCTGGGGGCAAGGGAGGGACAACAGGCAATGGCCAGGGATGTGGTTTTAGTGCAGGTGACAGTTTCAGGAGATATGTACTTCCTTGCTGAGAATACCTATAATTATCAGACTGCTAATAGAAAACTAAAAATAGCTAAAAATATCTGTCCTATCAAGTGCCCCTACAACACATCCACAGAACTCTCTTTCCTACCTAGCTGAAGTGCAAAGGCCTGACACAGCCTTCCCCCAACTTCATTTCTCCACTTCAGCTCTCCTAAAATATCTTCTTTCTTAGATGGATTCCAAAGCCTGTATCTCCAGATGGGCTTTGGGCTATATTTTAATCCTTATTCCCCAAGTTGCCAGTTCCTCACTTATGAAAAGAAATGCCCTCGAACTAAAGCAAACCCTGCCAGTGCAACACAATTAACGTAACCTTTGTTTGAACAGGGTAGAAGGGAAGAGATGGGCTGTATGAGCAGGAGGACAGTGTGAACCTCAGTGCCCTTATTCTTCCTCTTGCGCCAGCACCAGTGATGGTAACTGCATCCCCCACAGTCCTCCAGCTCTTCCCTTGAGGCTCACACCCCCGCCAGCCCACTCCTCGTCCTCGACTGCTATCTCTGGTGGCTGCCAGCCAACAAAATAATGAGTCCTGACTGAGGCCAGTATTAGTACTGGCCAGCAACCAAAGATAGTGTGATAGTGGGGAAAAAAAAAAAAAAAAAAGTTTTCTGCTTACTACAGTCTAGTTTCAAGCCATGGGGCAAGCCATCAGATCCACTACACATGGCAGTGGCTTTTCACTTGCCTCTGAGAAAGGATTTATGAAACTATCTCTGTGAGGTTTGGGGTACAAAAGGGATGGGGCAGTAAACCTGTGCCCCCAGGAGCCAGGCTGCCCTGGACACTGGTGCCCATGCTGTCCTACTCACAAAACTTTGCATGAAAACCATCCTGCATGCAAGTGCCTGAGAAACCAAAGTAGCAATCTGTAGGTCATAACATTTGTATAAACTGATTAAACAGGACTGAAAACAGCATTTGTCCTTTTCTTTCAACTGCTGCTATTAGAGACAACCTTGAATCTGACCCATAGATTAGTACATCGGTGCCTTGTTCAGCATCCGGCAGCAGCCAGAGGCATCAAATACACGTGGAGGAGGAGAAATTCCTGAAACAAGCTCAAGCTGACCAGTACCCTTTTGGATTAAGTCAGCCCCAGCAAATCCTGCTTCCTGCTGCCCCAGCCAGAGACAGAGCAGTCCTGGAGGTCCTGAGCACCAGCTTCTGGCACCAGGTAGCATCCAGGGCTGGGCACAGGGGAGGGCATGTGTACCTCCCATTGCTGACAACCAAAGATGCACGTCCAAGCTCCAGCCCACACCCACTCCATTAAGAATGGCTGCTGACGTCCAGCAAGACTAACATCTCTGTGGGTTAGAAGGCTAAATAAATAAGAGACGAATAGCTACCGTACATCATAGCCCTTTAGCCTGGGAGAATCAGTGAACCTGAATTCCCCAAGAAAAGCAAGTAGGCTGCATCTGCGCCTGTGCTCTGATTAATCTCATGTTTGTTTTCCTGGAAACTAGATGTCCCAGATGCCATTGTTTCCATTCTAAGTGTTCATCTGCTCTGTTTTGAGCTTTATTGCTCCTGTAGCCTGCTTCACTTAGCTGATGTTTGTTTGTTTGCTTTAAATTAATGTTCTTAAACAAAATGCCAATAAATTAAAATGAGGACATAGCTGCAACCCTCAACACCAGATTTGTTAAATGCTTAAAAACACCTATGGCATTCAGAAATCCTGAGCTGTTGTACGCAGCATGATTCAATTATTAATATTTGCCATGCATATCACACAAGAATTTCAAAGGGGGACTTTGTGTTTCTGAAAAACACTGCTATTTTTGTCTGACAGTAGAGACAAAATCACTTGGAAATTAGTCTCATTGGTACTAATCACAACAGTTACTAAAACATTCTCACTGTAGGCACAATACAGTAATTTTTCTTTTTTGAGCAGAATTAGCCATTTCATTCATTATCTCAAGGAAGATCTTAATAGTTTATAATTTGTTAAAACACAAACAAAACATAATTAAAACATACTGGAACAAATCTTTCTTTCTAGTCATAAAGCCCTATTAACTAGTACAATTAACATTCAAGCCCAAATTAAACATTTACAGATGATACCATAGGATTTTTTTTTATGGTTTGGAAAGATCAGCTATGGGGTTGTTTGAGATGGGGGGCTTTTATAACATGAAGATAGATGAATGGATTGCTACATTTAAATTTAAGCTACAAAGAAAATAACATTCTGCTGTGGGCAAAAACAGAAATATGGGAATTTTCTCTCCTGTCTCAAGTGAATTATTTCTGGTGAGAGGCTTCTCAGCATTTTGCTACAGGCATGCAGCTTTACACACAGAACATGATGCATGTATACAAAGAGATGCTCTACCGAGGGTGTCTATCCTGATGCCCTCCTCTGTGCCCAGCTCCCCTGCAAAGCTATTTATGGAACAAAAAATAAAAATACAGATTCAGAAACTGAAAAAAAAAACCCAAACCCAACAACCACTGAAAATGTCAACACAGAAAAGAAGGTTGATAAGGAAAAGGGCAGCTTCACTCAGTATGTCTCAGCTTCTTCCAAAGCAGAAAGCAGTGGCGATGTACTGCTATTATTAGCCCTCCGGATGGGAAGCAGCTAGTTTGCAGCACGGTTTGAAGCTGTTGGCAAGACACTGAGGGATTTTCTTTCCACGTATGAACATGCACAGACACACAGGCAGACAGACAGACCCCCCAAAATGCTTGTGACGAGCCCTTTCCCGCCTCTCGGGTGAGACAGACAGACAGAGCACAACACCAGCGCGACTGTGTGTACTCACAGCTCAGAGTACAAGAAGTGCAGGTTGCCCACATTGTCTATGTAGTTTGCAGGACTTAGCCAAGGTAGGACCAGTAACAGGAGAGCCTTCATTTTCAGTGCAGAGTTGGCACTGCTGCTAGGTTTCCTCCTTCCCACCGTCTCTCTGTGCTGGTGGGACACACAACGTGAAGCTTTTGTGCCAGCCAAGCCCCTTCTAAGCAAGCCTTTCCATTTCAACGCAATGGTAGCACATTATGAATCGAGCTTAAATCCCTTAAACGAAGCTACACTGCAAAAATCATTGACCTGTAAGAGGATTACTCGATCTGACTCTCAGATGGGTAGATGTGAGGGTTTAGGGACAGCACAGCGTGGTTGGCGAGACAGTGACTTATGCTGCAGAGGAGAGCGATGCTCGGGGAAGAGACCTGCCTCCTGCAGGATTCAGAGTGGTTCTTCAGAGGCAGCTGGTACATTTACATCACTGCCCACGAGCAGATGGGTTACGAGCTAAACTGCATCATGGAAGGGTGTAGCTGTCTGACAAGGGGGGAAAAATATGCCCCCCGTGGAGTTTTGAAGCAGGCGATATCAGAAGACCACACCTTTTTAAAGTAAAACACTGCAAAAGATCACAGCCAACTGCTGGCTGTTTGCATTAGTCTGAATTCTCCAAATCCAGTCAAATGTTTTTGTGCCAACATAAATCATGTAATAATCCAAGGACATGACTCTTCTTGGGGGGGTTTGTGGTTTTTTTTTTTAAGGATGCAAGAGCAAACAGTTTAAATAAGGATGATTTCAATGGACTACTCCATGGTAACCGGTGTTTAAAAAAAAAAAAAAAAAAGTTCTCTCAGCAATTACAAAGCATAAAACAGCAAACTCACCTTGTCCCATCAGTGACCTTGTCTTTGATCGGGGCAAACTTTCATTTTCTCTCTGAGAACCAGGATTGGTCCAAGCCTGAATCATGCAAGAAATGTGAGCAGTGCTGACTGCCCTGGTGACTTTAGCAGAGTCTACTTTAATTTAGTCACTGAGAACACAGATCACGTTCAGTCGAGATTTCAGATGAGCTCTGAGTCATTCTCACCGCAGGGACCAGATTTTTTATGATTATTATTTTATTTTTTTATTAGCAAAGTTGCACACTTTCTCTCCCCTCTATTGATTCGCTGGAGTTAAAGAGAACAGTATCAGCTCAGTGTGCTCAACCTGTGCCTAGGCATGCCAGAGCACAATGTCCTTTTCATCTCCTAGCCTGCCACGAGTCAAAGGTGGGATGACAAGAGACATTTCTGTATTTCTGAGAATTAAATTAGGCAGAGGCATAAGATACCTTTGGCAATAACTAGTTAATGCTGTGCTTAAAAAAAATAAAGGTATTGCACAGTATGTGCAAGCACAAGGTTGCAGAATTCCCCCTTTAAGGGTCACTTGGAACGTTCCCTCCTAATTCTTCCCTCAAGTGGGAATGACAGTGAGGCTGCACTACCCATCCCCTGGAAATCTGAAACCCTCAGCAGCAAATATTCCCCACAGTTTTCTACTCCCCTGCCTCTGCCCTTTGGCCTTAAGGTAACTCAGCCCTCCAAACCACCTTGAGGAGGAAAAATCATGTCATGAGTGGCAAAGAAGCCACCCAGCCTATGTAGCCCTGCCTTAGAGGCTTTAGGTTTTGATGGGAAGAGAGACCACTGATCCATCTCTCCAGTCTCCTGCTCCCTGGGTTTGGAAAGCCAGGACTTGGCAGGAGAAGCCTGACACAGAGGAGGAAGGACAGCAAGAAGCTGTGGGAACACATTACTAAGCCAATTCTTCCTACACCCAGTTGGGCTCAGGCCAAGTGGGCCAGAGGCATAGGATCTTCAAGATCCTGAGGGGAAAATCCAGGCCACGGACATTCAATAATAAGCATTGGAATAAAACTTGCCAGGCTTTTACAGGACCACATTATGGTTTACAAGACTGCAATTCTGCAAGATATGTATGTGAAGGGTATCTTTACTACCACCTTAAGGAGATGAAACCAAGACACTGAAGTGACTTGCACATGTCCATGTAGGACAGTAGACACTAGAAATCAGGAATTATTCTAGTTGTGTGGCTTCTGTGTAAAAACCAATATTCCAACTTGCTTAGTTATTGTGTGGGGTTTTTTCCCCTGTTAGTTGTATGACCACAGCACCATCATGTCAAAAAAATGAAGACAAAATAGAGGATCTAAAATACATTAAAGTCAGCTACATGTATAGTAAAGGGAAAGGGTATTTGCACTAGGGACTCCAGATTTTGTGGTTGGAATCTGCAGAGAGACATAATCTCAGTGACAGCAGCTCACAGCAGACCTTTACCTGCATTACTACTGAAATTAGTATTTGAGGCCTGTCAGAGAAGTACTGACCGAAAACAGAGAGTAACTTTGCAACTTTGCTAATAATAAATAACCTTGCTAATTTTCCCCCTAGCATCAGAAAGCTAAACTTTCATAGCACCTCTGGCCTGGGCTGGAGGCTGCTGCCACTGCCTCTTACACTATGAGCCATGAGACAGCAGCATCCTCAACAGGGAAAGCCAGATCCAGAACTGGGTGGGCCAAGAGTATTCACAAACACCAAGCCTCTAGCATGTGAAAAGTGGGTTCTCGGCCTTTGCAAGGGATCAAGAAACCCTTTGCTTTTTTTTTTGTTGTTGTTGTTGTTTTGTTTTTGTTTCAGTAATGCAAAATGGTTACGTTTTTCAGTTGGTTAAATCACCATAACTGCAGTGAATATCTTCAGTGAATAAATTCCTCATGAGGATCCAGGTGCTCCAGGAAATTAGGTCACCAGTTCAAATGGGGACATGTGTGAATGGCAGGCTGCAGACTCATTTTCAGTTACATACTTCAAGATCATGAAGACTGCAGCCATGTGAACACACCCCCATGCTTTGGCTCACCAGCCTGCTCACCAGAGATGCTCTGACCCTCAGCATTACCATGTCTGTGCAGGAACATGTCCCCTGCATCAGTCTGGAGCCCTGCACTGGTTGCCCAGGGCTTCCTCTGCAATGCACAGGCGGAACTACACACACCTAGGAACACGACTCACACCTGCAAACAACAGGCAAAGTCATTTCACTGGACAACAGGTACAGGTGACAAAAAAAATGGCATCTCTTAGACTCCACCTCTCCTCAAATCCACGGTGCAGTTACCTGGACTATGCAAAAACATTAGTTTGCCATCAGAAATCACAGCCCTGAATGTATCTCTTTACTCTTCTGCCATCCTTTCAAAAGGTAGAAGATGCAAGACAAAGGCAGCAGCACATGTTTTTACCCTGCAAAACAGAGGATCATTCATCATCAGTTCTCTCTTCACAGAGGAACCAAACTGCTCCTGGTGAGGTCTCTCCTGGAGGCAGGAGATGGGGTGTCCTGGCCACCAGGAGAGGTAAGCCTAGAGGGCGAGTCCAGACAGGGAGCTCTTCCACACCACATTGCTCTGTGAGCCCCATGGCACAGTGCACAGGGTAAGTGCTCACCTGGAAGAAAGGAGCGCTCGGCTTCAAAGACCAATACCAAACCAGAATATTTTCTGCTCTACTTCTCATATAGGTCATTTGTGATTCAAATAAGGATTGAAGAGCAATTATAAAACCCTTAATGTACTACTAAAATATTTAGGATAGCTCAGCCTCACAAAACTCACAGATCTCTTCGCATGACTAAATACACACTTATATTATGTAGCTAACCACAAGGTATCTACCCAGAACTGCTAACAATAACATGAAGTACTTTGAATACATTTGGTTCTAAAAAAAAGAGTGAGATACCATCATATAAATTCAGCTCTAAATTAATGATACTGTAGGAGGTCATTAGGAGTCAAATCGATAAATCTTTCTTTATATTAACTGTCTATTTTAATCAGCATTAATAGAAAGTAATTTTTCCTCTCCTTAAGATAAAGAGTGGAAAAAAGGTCTATCAACAGCAACTTACTGGGTTTGGAAATGCTGTTCGAGCTGACCACGTTGCACAACCTCTGAGCAGTGTTCTGTGAAAGGGCAGCTAACCATTAGCTTGTCCAGGAGGTTATTCACTAGTATGCTGGACTTTCTGCATGTCTGGAGAATCACAAGCTTGCGGTCCATGGGGCAGAAGTCTTTTTCCAAGAGGAAGTTCGTAAGGCAGGCTGTGCAGAAGGTGTGACCACAGAGCGTGTCTAACGGCTGAAGCAAAGGTTGCAGGCAAATGTGGCATATCAGATCATCATCTACTTCTTCGGTGTAGCTGTACAAGTGGTTTTCTTCTGGTAAATGTGCTTGGCCACAGGTGACACAGAGTGGTGGGGAGCTATCCTCCATTTTTTCTTTCTGGCTCATTATCAGAATTGATACAATTCAAAAGAGGGCAGACAGGGATACCCGATCTGTTTTCTGTTTATGAGAGCCACAGCAAGACTTGTGTGCCATCAGATCTGTGAGGGAGAAAGGCAAAGGGTTAAGTTCTGGATTGTTTTCTCTTATTGTACTTACAGTTTGTATCTGGATATGAAGTACTCTAGCAGGTATTGGGGAAGAATTGCATCTTTGAAATGGGAGGGTGAAGCAAAGAAGGGGACAGGAAAAAAACAGAGAAAGTTAACTCCAGGGACTACTTTTCTCTTAAATCTAGCTCCATTTACACAATTACTCTAATTGTAAAGAAAGCTATCAAAATAGGGAGAAATACTACAGGCATTTAATGGTCGAAGACCTTAAATTAGCATGTAATTGCAGTTCCAGTCAGCTGATTTTGTGGTCACATTACTTCAGCTGGAAAAGCAACATCATGTGAAGGCAAACATTGCAAGACTCTGTGCAGAAATATAGGTAAAAGTAATGGTTACTGCCCAAGCTGCCTACTCTACTTAGCACACTAAGAGAAAGCAGCAACTTCACCTAACACACATGAGCATAGAGGCACTGTACACACAGCCAGAGGGAGGACAATTTGGGTCATGAGGATTTAGAGCTTGGGACCCTCTAGATCACCCTCATCCCACAGCAGCAATGGACCTGGGACCCTGCATTCAATACTTGTCTGCTTATCACCCCATGGCACAGCTCTGGATGCCTCAAGTCAAGCAGTTATACCCATCTGTACCAGCATAATGGGTTCAAAACTTCATTTTGTTTCCCCAAACACCAAATACTTCACACACTGAAGTCCACAGCATGATGATAAGTACTGTATTACTCAAAATTAGGTCTATTCCCTTCATAATTTGTATTATAGAAACCCAGTACATCCCTAACTACAGACCCAATTAACTCTAGCCAGAGCACCTGTCTGCTGGTATTTTAAAGATGTAAACTCTGTGGGTGGCAGCAAAACTGAAGGGTAATTCGTGGTTTTTACTTGATGAACCCTGACTGCTCACTGGAGAACTTAGGTCTCATTACTTCTATGCTTATTTTGATATACCTCTTTGAAAATAAACATGAAGATATAAAATATGCAATGCTCTAATTACTACCCTTGCTTGAAAATGTAAATGTTGCTGTTCTGCTGTAACACTGTACCCTTGCTTCCAGATTGGCTTAATTTGCTGAGACACTGTGTCAGCCTCAGACACCCACATTTGAGGGCAAATGAGGGAAAGAGAAAAAAAAAAAATTCTATGACAGAGCGCATTTTCATGTAAAATAAAACCTTATTTTTATCCAAAGCTCACGGGCTCTAAACCTGAGAAATTATACTTTAACATGGCAGGGTTTTTCCGACATAAAGGTAAAATGATAGCTCTGCTAACTCTAACCAGATGTTCAGATGTCAAACATTCACTTTAATGCTTTGCTAGATCCTATTCTTATGTAGCAATTATGCTAAGTGGCTGTATAATAATATTTTTTGCTTGTAAGACTGAGTTCTGTGTAAGCTCTGTCTCCTGATTAGCAGTGGCTTCATTTGAATTAAAATCATTGCCTAACAGAATTCTTGCAAATATTTTAAATCCTCTATACTGTGGCAAATACTTCCTTTTATAAAAACATTTATCAGAGCTCTTAGTGAAGAAACTAACATCTTTCTATAGTTCAGAAAACAGCTCTACCTGCTATCAGAATATAGGAATTAACAACAGTGTTATATGGTTCTACTAAGGTGACACAGAGCAAAATGAAACATGATTATGAGGCTGAAGTGGGGGCTGTTTGAGCACTGCAAGTGACTCTTGGTAGGTAGCTCTTAGCCAGCTTCTCAATGAATTGAGGTGGCTGCGACATGGTGTTTGATCTACCAGTAGCTGTGTTTTGCAGAGTAAGAGGGAGAGCATTCAGCTGGTCTCCGGATACCTCGCTCATGGAGCCCATCCAAAGTCAACAGAGATACTGCAAGAATGGCAATATGCAGCGTGGGAATTAGCAGGATTGTGGCATTAAAAAAGGCCATTAAATGAATTAGAAATTAATAAAACATGACAAAAATAACATTGCTTTATAAACTTTGTTCTTTCCTACATTTTTGAAATGCCTTGCACCAGGGGCGACCAGGGGAGTGGGCAATATCATACTGCTTCTCCACTCTCCTGCCATGTCCTCTTTAACCAGCACACACAGGCAGACCCATGTATCAGAATATGGACAATCCCAGTACTTTGTTGCCTCATGGATGTTATCAAGGACAGAAACCCTTCCTGCTGGCTACAGCTCCAAAGTGACTACAATTATTTCTGCAATGACAATAGAGAAACAGAGGCATTGCTGCCCTAAGGCCATGCTCTGCTGCAGCAAAAACTGTGAGAGAAGCCCCAGCTGATGCAAAGCCAGACTATTTGGCCACGTTACGGATACTCTTTATGAACCTGACATGTTAATAATGCATTGCTGGTGAAAAGGTGCAGGTGCAGGGAGCTGTACCTGAATCTTACCATTTTTACATAAATTACAAATACTTGCTACAGCACAGGGAAACAAAACCATACTTGTTAATTAGTAACAGGCATAGAATTTTTAGGAGGACATTTCAAGTCCTATGGCCTTAATTGTTTATAAAATTTATACTAGATAATTACATAAACTCTTAAAAAATATAAATCTATCAGCCTTTTCTGGCTAATCTGATCCATGTTCACCCATGATGAACCTTCTTAAATTGCTGGATATATCAAGCAATGAAATGATTGCCGTCTGTCTTTGGGAGGTGATTATACCACCAAAGGAGTTAGCACAGAAGGCATGCGATGGAGTTGTTGCACAGATTCAGTCGGGGCAGATGTTGTTTGAAATGTTTAGAGACATTTGTATTTATAACATTTATGCGCTGTCATAACAAGCTACTAAATTAATTTCATGTCCTTTAAGGAAGCTTAAAATCTCGGTTCCTCTTGATAATGTAGAAGAGAGGAAAAGGGGGATTTTAAATTGACTTGCTGATAGCCAGTGCACATTTCTACTTCTGTTAAGTACGAACAATAATATACACTTTGAGCAAGGAGTCTTGGGCAGGTAGATGGTAAACCACATCTAGGTGAATAAAGGCAATTATTACCTGGCTGAATGTCTCTTCTTCAAGGCCTGTGCTTGAGGGAGGATGAGAGAGGAAAGGAAGGGGGCCAAAACCTGTGTCCATTTGCATTTGGTATCAACACCACCAGTAACCTCAGCAGGGTGAGGATGTCACCTTGGCAGTCTCATGCTGGCTTACAGCAAGAGCCTTACTGACAGAAACCAGTTGCTTCATAGATGATTGACAGGAGGAGCTTTTAGGGGAGTGGTGCTGTCATGCCCAAGAATACAATACCAGCATTTGCTGCTCCGCTACTGTGCAGGATGTTTTCAACAACTCACTCCCCAGATTTAGCATAATTGTACAGCACCTAGCGCAGCTTGGCTTAGATAAATAAAATTAAATACTGATTTGTAAGAACTTCACAGTGTTGTGATACTGCAGTAAATAAAGCTCCAGTCCAAGCTAGAGACTTGAAGCTCAGGAACATGGTACAAATGATGAAGGAAGAACATTGTCATCCTGGATATCCATATAGCCCAACTTTCAGCCACAAGCTGGAATAAGAACGGTCACATCAGTGCATGAAATAAACCCCAAGGCTGTGACCACAGTGAAAGCCAGTATCATGGTAACACGGTTTTTTTTAAAAAAAGTTACCCAACAGATTGCACCTATTTAAAGGAGTTTGCATCTTATGTGTTTTCACTGCTTAGAAATTAACAGCCACCAGAAGTATTTAAGAGAATAACAAATCAAACCCAGACAAAGAGCATGGGCAGTAAACACAGAGAGTAGGTAGAGATAATGCCTTTCATCTCCCTGAACAGCAAAGCCTGTAGTTGTCCCATCCCAATGAAACATTTAACCAGCCTTGAGCTTAAACCCTGACTTACCATCACAGTTACACTGGCAGCAGTGTAGCAAGAGGAGGGCTCACTGAGCAGGGCAGCAAAGCCCCACCACCTCCACTCAGTCACACCATCAATTATTAACTCAGCAGTTCAGGAGGCTGCACTTGGGAGTAGCACGGCACAAAATGAAAGAAGATTCAGGTAGTAACCAAGTAAAAATGAGTAACTAAGGCTAAAAAAGAAAGAATTAAATGATGAAAGATAGTGAGGAAGCTGCTAACACAGGAAGGAAAAACTAGATGCCTAAACACCAGTGGAACAATGACACAGTCTGAAAGGGCAGCATCCAGCTTAAATCCCAAACAGTGAAAGGCAACCCAGTGAACAGGTGTCACTGGAAAACAGGAGTGACAGAGATGAGCTGCAAAACAGGTAGAGGAATTTAGCTCCAGTAGCTCTGCAGTATCATGGCTTGGGGATAATGAAATCCTCAGTCAAGGGAAAGGGTGGCCAGAATGTGAAGAGAAAATGGATTCCAAACAGTACAGTAAGATCACCAAAAATTAGTTGGTTTGGGGTTTTGATTGGTTTGCTTTTCTCTCTGTGTATTTATGTAACACATTTTAATAATGCTTCTGGCCTTGTTTTTGGACTCTAAGCACATGCATATCAAATCCTATATCTGCTGATTAAAAGAGGATGGATGCCTTTTCACGTCCTCTGCTGCACAACCCAGTAGGAGGTAGAGGTACTATCAACAGAGCGATTGTGCTCTTCTTAGATTGACTGTGATAACAAAGTTGTGTTGCATTCTTCCCCCAGACCCTACATCAGCTGTTATCTCCTGCGAATGAGCATCTCTAAATGAGTCACAACCATCCTTTTATGTGGTTCAGCACTGTATGGCCAAAGGGGCTGGTCTGCAGCTATGTGAGGAAACTTCAGGACAGCAGCATTGCCAGCTGCCAAGTAGTTAGAAGCTCATTATTCTTCCAGGGATGCTTTTACCTGGCCTTCTTTTCACCACATTAGCTGTGAGCATGCTGCAACTAACATCTGCCTTTCTTGATACTCAGCTTGTTTTGTCGAGAGCCCAGAGACTGCTATCTTGCTTGTTAATGTTAAAAAATACCCACATAAAATTGCTAGGAGACTTGGCACCTTTGACAGTCACAGAATTAACTCTTCAATGAAGGCTCAGCCCAGCTGACAGTAGCTAGATGTGGGCAGGTCAGGAGATGTGGGCATTGTCCCCATCTAGTGGCTCACCCACACCAGGAGAAGAGTGGATCACAGCCAGGAGGAAGCAGAGGTTCTTCTTCACCCTCAAGCAAGAGCGCAAAACCCTCAGTATGTGCAGAAGAGCATAGTCCTAACTACTCCTATGAGAATTCAGCTCACAAGATCACTCTCCCTATTTCATATTAATAGTTTTATAATGAGGCATCAGGTTAAATGCTTATACAAAACTATTTGCCATTAGTTAGAGAAATTTTAATGCTGTTTTAATATATTATCTTTCATCAAACTATCTTACCTGGTAGCAGGCCTCCCAGCTTTTCCCTTATTGAGATTTGTACCATTAGCCGCTTCTCTCCAACCAAAGTTTTTATAGATTACACTGACTTTATTGTTCAAAGTAGTACTTATTTTGGAGGCCATTGGGCAGCCTCCTTGTTTCAGAATACTCAACAACAGTTGTGGAAACATTATAGAGTGATCCATAGTCCAGTAATATGTATTATATAGTATTTTAGATTCAACAAGACAGTGATTCAAATTCCAAAGATCTGCCTAAAAAAAAGCATACAATAATTTCCACCAACCTTGGCTTAGTTGCACTAAATGCCAAAGGGGCGAGTCAGTTTGCCTAGATGTGAAACTTTGTTCAAAGGAAGGTTATAAAATACTAAGGTGCCTAAAACCTTATCATCACTCCTTAGGGCCAGTATTCCTCCTACATATATCTTTCTCTCTCCTTTTTTTTTTTTTTTTTTCCTTCCCCCCTTATTTTTAAATCTGTTCTACCTATAGAAAAGTCACAAAGTTTTCTTTCTGCCTGAGATGTTGGTAGACCATCTCCTGTGGAGATTTGTTATGGGCAGAGGTGTGACACATACCTCAGGGTAAAATGTTATTAGCTGGAGAAGAGACGGGAGATCCTGGAGCTACTGATTTAGCAGATAAGAATTCAACTTGACTTTTAAGATTATAGGAAAGACTGTTAGAACTGGCTCTTAGAGGAAAATAATTGTATTTGAAAGTTCAGTACATCAGTACAGAATGTCTCTGAGACAACAAACAGGAGCTCCAAAATCTTTCTTCTGCCAGGCCCCAGCTTAAAAACAGCTGTTTTTTCAAGTTACTATTAGTCAAAAAGTCCTTCTCAGAGTTTATAACAATCAAAGCACTTTGCAGAGCCTTTAGTGATGAAAGGCATTTCCAAATGAATAGAAAAATCCAACAGTACAGTAGGTGAATAACCCCAACTTTTTAAGTTGTAGCTCAAGCTGTGAAACCTAACAGAACTGTCATACTGTGCCTGCATGCATAATAACTTCAAAAACCAGAACCAGATTGTTTGGAAAAAAAAAAAAAAAGTTTTCTCTGTGGCTCATGCTGGAATTTACAGAATAAACCAAGGTTGGAAAAAGTTTTTTGTTGTGGAAATATGTATCTGAAATGTCTGTTAGGAATGTATGGAAATATATTCTGCTTTTTCGTCTGTTTCTCTCACACGCCCACGCAAACCTGATTTGCTCTTTCTGACGATTTCATGGATACAAAACTTTACTCAGCATGTTAAAATGAAAAAATTCGGCCCAGAAGTAATTTGAGAATATTAGAAACAGCTGGACGAGATTTGAGTGAAGACCTGAAATAGACAGTATGCAGGTTGACCTAAGCACACTACAAAGAATATGCCCTATGAATGAACTTACCTTAGCAGAAGGTAGTATTTCTGAGAAGACTTGTTGCTGGCATGCCTCTAGTTGTCAATTACTATGTTGTTTGAGGTAATAATTTCCATTTATTGTTTTTTTCAAAGTTCAGTAAATCCAGACTTGGACCAACAGCTTATGTCAGAACTACAAACTCAGACTCCAAGTGCAAAGACAAGTTGTAGCAAAATGGGCAGGCTGTGGGTAACTGCTTCTCAAAGGCACACAGTCTACCTGCTCAAAGGAAGTCAATCATGTGGCTGAAGCAAGGCTATGCGAGCAATTATGATTGACTCCTAAAGGGCTTCCTAAACATGTGCTCATCCTAATTGACATAATAAATGCCATCAGCATTTCACATACTAAATTATAAAATTGCATGGCTAGTTATGTAACAAAAGGTGCATTACCACTCTGATTTGGCTGATTGCTCTGGCTGACTTTGGCAAGACAGGCAACCTCACAAATACCACAAGCTTGCTTTCAGTCATTTGACCAAATGACAAAACTGTATTTGTGTGTCTGGATGCCTACATTCCCCAGCTGCCTTCCAAAATGCTGATAGCTAGGAATAGGTACAACAGTCCGTGCAAACTGCGTGAGGTAGTGCATCCCCCATCCTTGTTCCGAGTGCATCTGGCATTGTCTCTGCGTTGGAGGACACATGTCTGCCCACCCTCCTCCTGTGTTTCAGAGTGAGGAAATGTGGGCCTGCAGACCACTATGGAGCTATGGAGTGCCCCAGCCAGGTGCTCCTCAGTCCAGACAGCGTAGTGCCCAGGCATTTATGGACCCCCACTGGCTACATCACAACAATGAGACATTACACAGAGACCTTGCTGCTACAGAGTAAAGTGTAAAACTTGGAATAAAATTCATTTGGTTTAAAATTTAAAAAATAAAATTAAAAAATGCTCTGTACATTTAGCACAAATTTGGTTCTTGATATTAACTCCATGACACTGCTTCTGCCCTGTTTCCTAAAGAAAGAGAGTAGTTCTGCACATGTCCTCTCTCTGTAGTCTCTTTGTTCATCCCTGCTCTTTTGTTCCCCAGTTACACTTGAAACCGTTTTTCAGTTTCAGCCCACTCTGACAGAATGGCAGAAGCCTCCATATACATTAAATTATCACAGTTACTGTGAGAATAGGTGACTGGGTAGGAGAGAGAAAAAAATTAATGTTTCTGCAAAAAGTAAGGCTGCAGAGTGAACCCAAACTATACCAGATATCAGTGAAGACAGTCAGGAAAAAGGACCTATGCATAGGCAGCTCTCAAAAAAACCTAATTGGAGCTACACCATATTAGACAAAGCCACAGGGAAATAACATTCACTAATTCTGCCCACTGAACCCCAATATGTAATACAAAAAGTTTGCTCTTCTTCCCTTCCCCACTTCCAGCTTCCATGCCTTGCCATGGACAGCAGGACAGGCACTGAGACAGCCGATACTGTCAACAAAGTTACCTACCTGAACAAAAAAGTTTCTCCCTAGGCATGCCCCTTGCTTTCTGGCTTCCTAATGAGTGGATGCACTTTTTACTATGCTCTCAAGGCCAAATGTACTCAGCCTCTTTGAGAAGAGCAAAATACCCCTGCCTCCACCATGCATCGATTGTTCAGCTACTCCCTGGGCTGGCCTAGCTGAAAGAGCAAAAAAACCAACTCCTCATGACCCGAGTACATCAGGGGAAAAAATGACCTAGTGTGACTCTAAGCTGCTGCCAGTATGCAAGGGTAAGGGGCTAGGGGGTATTGGGGAGCAGGGATAAGGAGCTGATCGTGCTTGGGGTGGATGGAAGGCACGGCTGGATGGTGGCACTCTGGTTGCCAGTAGTGCCCATTTAGTCTCAGAGAAGACTTGCTTGTCCTGATTAAAATGTTTTGCTCACCACACTATGAAGATTATGTCTTCAGACAGCAGGTAAGTAATCTCTCAGACTTCCTGACCTGTGGAACCAAAAACAAAAAAAAAAAAAAAAAAAAATTAAAAAAAAAAAAAAATCAGCCTCACCATCAGTACTCTCTAAAATGCTTTAAAATCGTTTTTATCTCTTTTATGGTGCAAACTCCATTGTGGTTTTGCGGGATGACATTTATTCTGGTAAGGTTGAGGAACGACCTGCCCAACTCACTCGCAGCTTCATAACGTGCGAGTGGCTCAGCCAGCACAAACACATCCCAAGAGCACCTGTACATCCCCTGTTAAATGTTCTCTCCACACAGACAAACACAATACAACACAAAACTGCTGCAAAAGCTACAGCATCTGCATGAACAACCCAGCATGTGGACCACGTGTTCTCCATGGGGGCTTGCCCTACTTAACTTTAAAATAACAACACAATAGGCAGAGGGAAATGTACGGGAATGTGAAAATCTTAATACAGCTTCTTAATATCTCTTTGCAATCCTCTCCCAAGGCCCCAAGTGGGCCAGCAGGGCAGGTGGGCAATGCTACCTCCCTGCCCCCTCAGCAACAGGGGAGGGAAGAGATGCTGAAGAGGAAATAAAAGGGTAGGGGGCAAAAGCACCGTGGAGGACTTCTCCCCCAGAGACCACTGAAGTCTTACACCTCACACGGCTTCTCATTGCCATGGTGGCTGCCACTTTTAGACCACACAGCATGTCTCACATGTGATCATGAGATAACATTTAATAACTACAAAGTGCAGAACATGTGATGGATAACCCTGCTAATAACACATAATAAAGTAAGCCATGCTTTAATTACACTGTGTCTTTACAACTGCTCCTCTGATCCAGAAGTCTCTTAATGCTTGACAAACTACTTAATGAGTTCTCACAACACCCTATGGGGACCTTTTTTAGGAGCAGCCCTCAGTGTAGTTAGGTGAGTAGGGGAAGGGGCAGCTGGCTGCTCCCATGCCATGGGGCTGGGATCCTGTGATGCCTATGCCCAGCCTTCATCACAAGAGTCCTTCTGCAGCAATGTGGCCACAGAGTTGCTTCTCTCAGACATGATCTGATGGAAAGCTGTCCCAAACTCTTGACTTCTATGACTGCATCCTCTCCTTTATGAACATGCACCCATGCGGGGAAGCAGCAAGATGCAGCAGCTGGTTCCCAGTGTGACTTGTGCTTTGCATGAAGCCTCTAGCCCACTGCACTCAATGGCAAAATGAAGCAAATTCAATGGAGCAAGGATTTAATAATCTGTTTCTCAATTGTACTTATGTTGCACATAACTCCAGTACTGTATTTTATATATAAAATAATTGTTAGATTATTATTATTAAATATTATACATGTAGTCTATAATTTAAGTTATAGGTCTTTAAATGTCTGTAACTTAAATTATATCTGTATCTTACTGCTTCCTCCTCCTGTCACTTGGATCCACAAAACCCAACTGAATAAACAAATTCTAACCAGAATAAAACAGTCCCTGTTGAACAACCACAGGAAACAGTGATACTCTGCTCTTTAAAATAAAGCAATGCAAAAGTATTCCCTGCCACCCAGTCCCAGGGTGACAGCTGCCAGGGCCCAGTCCTATTCGGGAACCTGGAAAAAGGAGAGCAAAAGCCCAGGCGGAGTAGTCAACAAGTAAATTTCAACAGCTTAGGAGAGTGTTACAACCCAGAGGCAGCCTGCTAAATAATGGGCAGATACACAATATGCAGCTGGAAACAGAAATTTCAAGGGGCAAGGAGCAGAAGTTTGGATGAGCTTACAGGCATTTTGCAATGTAGAGTGCTGAAATTCACATTTAAGAAAAATGCACTGTTTGAAAGAGAGAAACATATTGCACGCTGAAGACGCTGAATCCAGCAGCCCAACTACTGTGGTCTGACTATCAGTTTTCTGGTGCTAACACTGGTTACTTTTTGGGTCTTGAACAAATAACACAGTCTTTCACTCAGTTATCTCTCTTATGGGGTAGTGCTGACAGCACCCATTTATATCTGCCGATAGTCCCTATTGCTCATTCGGGAGTGACCTCTGAGCTAGAGCTTATAACCGTCTTCCACATAGAAAGGACGGGAAACACAAAGTGGAAGCAGCTCTCTAGCTGAGGCTGTGCAATACTTTCCATTCCAGGGCATCTTTTGTAGGAGGATAATGACTAAGATCCCTGTCCAACAAATGTCTCAGCAAATAAATTTTGTTTATTAGTGGCCAAGCCCTCAGCTACCAAAACACATCCTCTAGTGTCTGTTTCTGCTCTCATCTGCTCAGTGCTGGGAAATAGCATCCCTGAGTATGGTACTACTCACTGGACTTGATTCATCGTTTAATTGGGGCTTTGTGGGAACTCCCCAATAAAGCCCATTGCTAATTAATGCGTATGTGTTGCTGATGGCCTTGTAACATTCTCCTTAAAATGAAGAGGCTTACAAAGGTTTTGTCAGCCAGGACACGCGAGTGACACTAGCCTAGGAAAGATAGTTATGTCTGTAGCTGAATTAATATCTGCTTCCAGAACCGGTTCTGTGGGTGTGGAGACCAACTGTGTGCTGCTTAATCCTGTGATGAGAAACCAATTAGGAACTACATGCTCAAACTGTCCTGCTTCCTGCATCCTTCCACACGGTCATATGTAATCTGCTGCATGCAGGCAGGCGAGGGGATTTTTTTAATTCTTTGAAATTCCTCCTACAAGTCATAGCTATTTCAGTGCCTCAGACCCTTTTTGACTGGATCTAAACTGTGACATTCTTTTAAATAACAGTAGTGTGATTAGATGACTCCTCAAGACTGAAACTATGAAAACCCAAAGCAATGTTACAAGATACTTTCCAGCACTTTCTACTTGTAAAACTTGTGTGAACTGATACTGTTAAATATATAGTACAAAGAGCTACAAACAAAAATCATCTTTGAAGGAGAACAGCAAATAAAATAACAGCATCACCCAGATTTTTTAACATCAGCATCTCAACAGTATCTATACCTTGTAGATGGAAATCAAAAAAAAAACTAGGGAAAAGACAAGGGAAAAGGGCACTAGAATTATATCCAAAATCAGACAAAAATGTATCTGCTTTCAGACAAGGCATTTTTTGAAATGATGCATCAATCGGAGAAGTAATTGTCATCCCTTAATAAGAAATTACTGGCACATGGAAACATTGTTTCATTGAAACTTGCCATTTTAGTAAGAATGTTGCAGGTGTATTGGAGTAAAACCTGGGGAGGGAGGAGAGAAGCCTCTAGACAGGTGGGGCATTTCAGGGTGTTTAGCTCCTTGATTTCCTTGTAAAGGAGTAATTGATGTTTACTCAGAGGGATGGCAACAGTTGGAGGCAGTTGTACATGACAGGAGCTGCCAACTAACCATACCCTGAACATTTACCAAAGGTGAAAGTTTCTGTTTGTGTTGAGTACCCTCAAATCACATGATTCAGGTAATGATCGTTTTTACAGATTCAGCCTGAGCCTCTGGTGAAAGCCCAGGAAAAATCAACTGCACTGTTGCACATCCCAGTTTCTAGGAGCAAAAATTCCAGTGGAAGAACCGGGCATGCATTGCAAACAAGTGCCAAATCAAGCAGCCTTGCATGATACTAGTGTCTGGCCATTTTAACCAGTGAGGGGCTTCATTAGCTTCCCAAAATGCTCTGGCCACAGTCCCTCAGAATCAGCTGCACGCCTACATCTGCCCTTGCAGTGAGAGGAGCCACGAAGGCCAGGCAGCAGCACCCAGCCTGCAGACAGGACTGACATGTGCTTCCTCCAGCAGCCAGCCTGGAGGAGAATCTCTGCATTTGAAAGCCTTTGCTAATTTACCTTCCTGCTGGAAACGATGTTCCTTGATTTCCTGGTTTGCAGTGAAATGAAGCTAATCTATCATATAATCCTGCATGCAAGATTTATTCATGTTTTGCAAAAGAAAAGCGATGCTAGGGGGAAGACGCCAGTGCCTTCAAACTTCTTCCAAAAGACAATGAAATTTTCTCTTCTGATAAGCAATCACAACCCTGAGCCAGGAACATTCTTCTTTCGAACTCTGTGCTACAATGAAGTCCTGATACAGTTAATGCTCAAACACATGGGCTTGGAACAGCCTTCCAAAAAGCAGAACTTTTGTGAGTGAAGGGGAGGACACTTGTACAGGGCCATGAAGAAATAAAAGAAATTAGCAGCAAGAGAAAGAATATTTTCAGGTGGCAAGAAAAAGATAATGAAGAGACAAGCTTCCCCAGACTGATTCAATTTATATTTTGGGAAAAAGATACATAGGCTCTGGGGTTTGGGGTGGAAGAATGTTAAATAGCAAAGTAGTAACAGATTACTTCCTTAAGAAGAATTTTCAGTCTTACGAAAGTGGATGGGAGTACTGAGGATACAAGTCTTATCAATGCAACAGCTTTCCAAATGCCTGACGGTGAATCCTGACTTGCATTTACAGATCAGCATTTGTGCTTTTCCAACAACAGCAGACAACAGACAGTGCTGTTTCAGTAAAGCGGTGGAGCTGCCTTGTAATTGTTCTGCATGAACCTGAATGAGGAAATGAAAAGCACTTTGGAGAGTGGGATGAAAAGGGAGCTCCATTTCTACAGGAAACTGGGAGAACAAGCACCTTGTGTAGTGCCCAGTACAGTCACCTATGCTACTCTTGCTTTTCCTGCTGTTGGAACTCTTTCCTAGTCATCAGGCACCTGGAGAAAGCATGATTACAAGTCTAATAAGCACAGCTTTCCTGGTTTTTATATTTTTCCCTGGTAGATGTCAAAGTAGCTGCGAGCTCAATATGAGGACTCCACACCTCGTCATTAAAAACACCCCAAAACATTCTTAGTTTTAAACATTTAAATGGGTCCTGATGATTTATGTACTTGGTCTACTAAGAACTTTTAAGTATACACTTCAGTGTGTGAGGACATCCACGTATCCTCATATCAGTCCTGGGTTCTATCTTGGCACGTCTGTGTATATACATGTTCTCACATGAACGATCAGGCTCACTGGTAGAAATGAAACCAATAAGAAGTTATGTGTATTCATATATCTTCACAGGTTTGCAACCATTGCATATATCTGTACTGAATTACAAGACGATTTGAGTTAAGAACTAAATTATAAGTTTAATTAAGTGGAGGAGAACATGAGCAAAGATAAAAACTAAACCAAGTTCTCTTTCTCACCTCAGCTGCAGTTATATGCATAAAATCAAGCTGCAAGATACAGCAGGGGCGAACATACCCTAAATTTACCTCCTACAGCTGCAGCCAGACTTTGTGGGTTTTAACCTGGGGGAGGGGAAGAAATAGGTTTTCAGAGGATTAATAAAATGATGGGCTAAAGCAGCTGCAGTGCTAATGGCACCTCTCTACAGATAACCAGTTGAATTTTAACACACTTTACTGAAGAAATAGACCTTTTTAGCAAAAGGAAGACAGAAACCAAACACATCTAGCTAACAAAAGGTAATGAACTAAGCATGGCACTTTTGCATACTAACAGGTAGTATGTATTTTAACACTATCTACCGAGAAACACAGCAACCTACAGGTACACTATATGGCCTTCTCTGTGAGATTATGAAAATAATCCCTGCATTAGATTATGGGAAAATTGAATCACTAATGACAGACACAGTAAATGTTTATCACTGCCTTGCTGTGTGGCACTCCTGGGGATGCAGGCTGAGGATCAGATCTGCTCTGTCGGGACACAAACCAGGGCTTGGTTTGTTTGCCAGAGCATTTCGTTCCACCTTTGCTCCTCTGGAACAACTCGCGCCCAACCAAAGGGTAAAAGCAGGAACATCATAAAAACCAGTGCAATTCTTTTAACTCACCTGTCTGGCTTTACTGTGTCTCTTATCCACTGCTGGCAGAGTCCTACAGGCGTAAAATCACTGGGCTCGGGCAGGCGCTGCTGGGCAGGGGAACCACACTCAGCCTTCAGCCCTGTTTCTGCAGTCGGAGAGCGGCCGGTGGATGTGTCAGATGGGGAAGCCTATGGCATGACAGAAGGCACAAAGAAAAGCTGAATTGCATAAACCTGAGCAATTTAACGTTTAGAAAACCACACCCTCCCGGTCATTTCTCCCGCAGGCAGATAAGCATGTGCAGGCTGCTCAGACAACAGTGTTATTTGAAGCTTTTACTTTTCTTTCCAGCATATATCAAAGTTCATTTTCAGTTTGGCTCTTCCTTGTATTTCTTCTCTTCTTTCAGCTTTGCAATCAGCATGGTTCAAATTTAATAAAGTCAAATGGACCATCCTAAAAATTGCTTCAAGACAAAAAATTTGTGTTGGCTTTCCCATTGAAAAAGGAAGATGAGGCCTACAAGCTCTAATCCTGTGTCCATGCTTTTCAAGTTGGATCTTCACATTGTTCCTGTGCATTTAAACCATGTAACAGCATAAAAACTTGAGCCATGTAAGGGCAATTTGGAATCAGCTGGCTGAAAATACGAGCTCTGCCAATTTGCTGAACATTGCAAAATAAAGACTACTTTAAACCCTCTTATCCAGTAATTTTCAGTTTTAAAAGTAACCAAGAAAGGGATAAGACGTACTGCAGATAAGGTGTTGTACTACTACACTGTAATGCAACAGCTGAGTGTGAATGTTAATTATGAAAGCAGAGGCAGCAAAAAAAGATATTTTAAAAAAATATATTTTCAATGGAGGAGAAGAAATGCTGATCTTCCAACTACATGAATCACTAATTAATGTAATGACTTCAGCCATCATAAACATTTGCTCCTAAGGAAGGAAGTGTTATTCAGGAAGTAAGGCAACTTTGGAGATGGACTTGGAGCAAGCAACTGCAGTATATATGCTGTAAAGAGGTGTAAGGAAATCCCTAGCTTCTGATATAAACATCTATGGCTACCAGGTCTTGGTCTCCAACTCATTCTTATGCAAGTTTGTTTCCCTTCAAACATTTTAAGAGCATACTTGCTAATTGGGATTATAAAATCTCTTTTTAAATATTTATTTTAAGAAATCATCAAGGGACCTGTCAAGTCCTACCAGCAAGTGTGACAGTCATGCCCTTAGCCTGATGGATACTTGTTTGCAGCAGTATTTTCCTTTCCTGCCATGACAGCACAGCACCTCTTCTCCGAGTTCCTCGAGGAAACCTGGGATGGGTCCCTGCTGAGCCAGCCTGCTGGTGCTCAGTGCACAGTTGCCCAAAACCCTGGTGTGTGCCAGCAGTTCCATGCTGGACCTAGGGCACTGTGCAGAGATGAAATGCTGCTGCTTTTCCCTCAGCATGGGTGCAACATGGAGAGACACAGCCTGCACAGGACCAGAAGTCCATGGCAGTCACAAGGCCAGATATGCAAGCCTCATGCATCAGCTGCCTGCAAAATTGAACTATGCATATGTAATGCACTTTTTAAAAACATACTTAAGTTACAGAAGCTTAAACATTAGCAAATACATCCCCACAGAGCAAAGAGTGTGTTTAAATCCTTCCTCGCATGGGAGGTCTCTCCAAGGCAGATCACTGTAGATCAGAAGCCCAGAGCCTTGCTGTCACAGGTGACCACATCAGACACTCTCAGTTATAGACTTAATTTCCATTTTAGAAACTAGCCAAGTGTTCACCCCCTCCCACTGCCAAGAGGCTTTTCTAAGTTTCCAAACTAAGGGCCAGTTCAAACTAATTTTTTCTCACACTAATCTTCCTGGATTGCTTAAATTGCCTTTCCCATCTTATGACATGTTTTCCTATTTTCATTTCCACTCAAACTCTCTAAGACTCTTCTGAGAAGAAAGGCTCTCCACTCTCCTGCTCACCCAAACAGCCCTCTTAGGCACTGATTCCTGTCCCAATTCTTCACTCTGGAATATGGCATTAATACATCCTTACACATACCAAGCAAATAATTTCCCCAGAAGGTAAGTTATTTATTGGCTCTGAACCAAAGGGCTGGTGAGCTGTACCTGTGGATGGAAGATTCTATGCTGAACCTGTCTTTCATCTGCTGGGGAGGAACACAGAATGATCTCCTCTGAACTGCAGCCTGGGTACTGAATTATTTACAGATTCCTTCCTTTGCCTACAGCTGGCTAAAGGCTCTGGCAGTTTTCCTTCATCAACAGCACAAAAAAGTGAGATTCTCCTACTACAATTCATTCTTTTGCTTAGAAATTACAGCAGCGTCTCATAGATCTGACTGGTACAATGACACCTTCTTAATAAATTTCTAATTCCCTAGTATAACTTTATAAACTGGAGGTGAGAAAGGTTACATATTTGGTTCTGGTTAATTTTAAAACAAATTTATAGTCTGTCTCAACCTGTGCAAATACAGGTATAAGGACAGACCTTTCCAGTTGCAGATATTCCATACTGCACTACTGTTGAAATTATTTCCAGGAGGACAACATGCCATAAATTCTGTTGTATTAGACTTACTCATTTACTTTGACTAAATGATTTCAGCATATATTGTAATCATTGGCAGTACACACTGTGCAAGCTAAATTAGAAGATTAGTCAAGTCAAATTATGGGAAATTGTAATAATCAAATGTTAGGTGATAACATGGTAATGGATGTCATCTGTGCTGTGTTGAAAAGATCACTGTGTCCTGCAAACAGAGAGGCCCATGCAGCCTTCTGTGAAGCCCTGTGAAACCTGAGAAGATGAGGTAGGGGGCAGTTCAGCCCTCTGTCTGCTGCTGACCCGTCTCTTCCAGCCCCTGGGCCAGGCAAGCTAGCACACTTCTTGCAAAAAATGGAAATAAAAGACCTATCTCCAGTGCATGTTACATTCCTGTCCACACATCTGGCAGGGGGCTGAGCTATGCTGTCTCTTTCAAGTACACAATTAATGTCCAGTGCTGTTGAGTATTTCTGTTATGTCCCCACAATGGTAAAATATACCCTTGTCCCTGACCCCCATGGATGGACAGTAGAATGGTCACCGGAAGGTGGAGGGCAGGTAGCCCTGGCTGGCACTCAGCTTGGTGGAGGAGCAGCGAGAAGGGGGAGCCAGGGAAGGAGCACCAAGAGCTGTGGCTCATGGCTCGGGGTAGTGTGGACAGACCAGTCAGGAGAAGATGGCATCCCCCAGGATGAAACTGTCTCCCTTGACCTCGATGATGGCAGGTCACATCCACATCTGGCATGGGCATTTGATTCAATAGTCTCATGTGGAATTGTGCCATATATATACCTCAGCTTGGAGAGGCATAACAGAGAACAGGAACAAACTCTAGGGGAAGGAAGATCAGATTTAGAAACAACTCAGAATGAAGACCAGTGTTTCCATGGCAGTTGCCTCTCTCCTTGCTTCCTCTTTGTGGAAAATCAGCAATCTGAATTGGATCACAAAAGGAAAGATTGCCAAGCACTTGTACTGTGGACTCTGGAGACTACTGAGTGCCACTGACAGTCTGCTTGGAAATGAGACTATGGACTCTGCAGTCATTAATCACCAGTGTTAAACTAGCAATTCTGTACAGTGTGACAGTTTACATAGGATGTTGACTTCCAAAGTTGACCTACTTGGTGCAATTTACAGATGGCAAGCATCTTCCAGAGTGTATGTTACTCTGGGAAGTCATGTTTCATTTGTCATAAAAATTTACTGTATCTCCTGAATCTTGTACCTTTACATTTTCTAGAAGACTCCTGTGAAGGAAAACCTAAGCATAATGAAGAAAATAAAACCACAGGATTAAAATAATCTCTTGTCCTCAATTAATGAACCAATAATAGTATCAGATTTGCAACTACTGTTTTCTGAAATAGACAGCTTTCATGGGCTCAGAGAACACAGAATTAAATACAGCCCTACTGGGGAAAAACAAACAAACAAACAAACAAACAAACAAAACCACCACATACACACACAAAAAAACCCAAACCAAAAAACAAAAAAAAAAAATCCCAGCAACTTGTGCTATACCAGCAACTAAAATCATCCCACCAAAGATCTCACATGGCATTGTTCAGGAAGGGCTCCAACTAGGAAAGCCTGCAGACCCAGCTGTACAGTCTCAAGTGAAGCTTGGGGTCCTTCCACCTCCTCCAGAAAAATCTGTGAACACATGAGCTGTACATACATAAGCAAAACAAACATTCAAGTGGCCAAATCACTCTGGCTGTTGGGAGAGGATAATATTACAGATAGTCAGGCTCTATGTTTTCCCTTGGGAGAAATTGTTGAAGTTAAAAGATTAATCTGGGCTCTCAGCACACTCATTAATTAAATTGCAAAGCAAGCTCGTTACATAACCAATCTCAGGACGACTATATTCATCTCATCAAGTTTCACAGTGGGGGTGGATTGCTGACCAAGGTAATGCAAATACCTTTTGTGGTATGGAAGCTCTCTGATCCGTTAGAAACATCAATTCTATGACCTACCCCAGTTTTTTGATTACCTGTGTCTTTTTAGAAGAATATGTTTATGTAGTAACTCCCAGAGGTCTTTCTAGCATGGACGGAGGGGATGAGGAAAGTTGGGTTCACTCTAGAAGTGGGTAAACTGAGGCACTTAAGTGACTTGCTCCTAATTACAGAATAGAGAGGACCTGAGGAAAGCTGGGTTCCATCTAGAAGTGGGTAAAAGTGACTTGTTCCTAATTAACAAGGAAGTCTCTGGCATAAAGAGCATTTCACTAATTCTCCCTTACTTTGTTATACACAGTAAAGGGCCTGTTTGAGGTGAAGTAAAATGTCTGTACTAAAAGCATGCACAAATATGTAGCATGAACAGTACATCCTTGAATTAACTTTTACAGCCAGGTTTATATCCTGGGAGCAGTTCACAGAGTTCAATATTAGAAGAGAGAAGGATGTCATCTAGCCCAACTTCTTGCATGACACAGGCTGCTATATCCCCTACTCTGTGCCTTTTATGGGCACCACTGCCTGGGTTTAGCCCCATCAGCAATCTTTCTAGAAACGCATCCCACCCTGGTTTGAAGAACCAAAAGGTGGGGAATCCACTGGTCTCTTTGGTAGCTTGTTCTGAGAATTAATCATTCATACTTTTAAAAGCACATGGATAATTTATTGCTAATTTGATGACACTGCCACAGATTATCATCATCAATTCATGTTACACACTTCCTAACTGACTGAAAGAGCCCTTCCTAAACTGGTATCTGCATCTTGTACCACTACCTGCATTACACTGCTGCTATCACCCCCTTATATTTTTTATGTGGACCAAGAAAAACACACTCCAACTAGCAGGTATATTACCTAGCACTTAGGTAAGATTTTTGCTATTCCTTACATTCTCCTCCAATCTTTAAATCATATTTTAAAGTGCTGTCTGTGATGTGATTGATGTTACTCCACATGAGTCCCCCCGTATGCATACATGCTGTAAACACAGATAAAATCAGACGCTTGGTCTGACTTGACTCTCCTGCATGTGTACTCAAGGATCACACTAGACATTTTGCCCTGCCATAGGACTAACACTACATGCTGAGGTTGTCCATTAAGAAACCCAGAGTCTTTCCGAAGTCTCTACTTTTTTCCTAAGCTATCTTCTCTATTTCTGTAGATATGCTACATGTTCTCTGCTTCCAGGTTTATAATTTTTCATTTGGCTGTATTAATGCAGTCTTTTCTTTTGTCTGAACTCCACTTTTTAGATAGTTCAGATTCCCTTTGCTGTAGCACCATGCATGATCAGTGAGTGATCCAATATTTTTCCTGCAAGACCAAGAAGTGCAAGACCATTACAGAAGTGGGCTGAGTCCTGATCTGGCACTAGAATCTCACTAGAAATATCCTGACAAGTGTGATTCTGCATCAACTGGTTTTGATACACCAGTTCTTAGCCACTTGACATGTGCTTACACAAGAATGTAAAATGCCTAATTTTTGATTAAATTATGTTAGGATATTGAGTTGAACACTTTCAGATTCTATTCTGTCTATATAGTTACTTTATTAACCAAGCGGGTAATCTTACATAAAAAAAGCAAACCAAGCTTACCTGACAAAACTGATGTTCAATGAAAACATCATTGTCTGCCACTAATAGTATTCCCATTCTTTATTACTTCAGTTCCCATATCAGATTCTCTATTTTTTACTAGAAGTGAGATCAGGCTAGCTGCCCTGCCGTTATCAGAATTATTCTGTTTCTGGTGTTAGGACATTGGCAAAAAAATAAGGATGCTTTCAGTCCTGGAAAATTTCTCTAGTATCCCCAAATTTATTAAAAGTTCACATCAGTGTGTCAGACAATTTCTCAGCCAATTTTTTTTTTTTTAATTTTTAGGATGCATAACTGCAGGTTATACAGGGTCTACTGCTTTAAAGCTGTGTTCCCAAAGCAGGAGCTGTCTAACATTCTCTTAATAACAGATGGGCTGGAAAAGAATTCTCACATGGTAGATGTACATCATCTTGTTTCTTTCCAAACATAAACCAGAAATATTTTATGAACATTTCAGCCATCTATGCATTTCTTATTAACAGTTCTATTACCTTCAACCCTTGTTTGGCCTCCACAACTGCTACATTTTTTTTCCTTATGGAAACACATATTCACAACACCATTTTCTTGCCAAAAATAGATTTTTTTAGCCTTTGCTAGTGATTTCCATACTTCATAACATATAAACAAGAACTTATATCTTATATCTCCCTTTTTCTAGCCCTTTTTTTTCCAATATACAGCCACACAGCTTATTTAAATACATAAGTACTGTATATTCATGTCCACATATGTGTCTATAGATATGTATACATAGATAGCCCCCTATATAGGTATGTGTGGACAAATATATGCCTATTTAAAACACATGTGTATGCATGTGTAAGCACATTTCTACTTTCTGTATTCTTTTGCCACACATGTTGTCTAAACAATGTTTTTCCCATTTAACAAACTCCTCTTGAAAATTTTGCAGTTTTCGTTCATAACTTTCTCTTCCTAGTCTATTTTATTAAGGGCTGTCCTTGGCTTTGGGGAATTGGCCTTTTCAAAACAGAGTGTATAAATACTAGTGTTTGGGACTGTTTCTCTTCAACTATATTGAATGTAATCAGGTCATGATTACTTCTTCCTGAGACAACCCCTGATTTCCAGTCTAGTGGATTAATTAATTTTTATCTATTATCAGTCTGCCTGAAAGCAGAATTCTTCCACACCAGGTTTGACAACGTTTGTTTTGCAGAACTACTGTCTAGTATTTAATGCTTCTCTAGTGATGTTTCACAGGGAGCTGAATGAAATCTTCAGCACGTCTCCAATAATCACACAGTTCTCTTCCCACATGCAGTGGCAGCTCATCCTGCCTTTATCACCTCTGCCCACTCCTGCTTTCTCCTGGGCTTTGTTAATCAGCATGTTGCACTACATTTCTTAAGATCATGCACTTCCCATTTCTAAGTTAGACAGATATAAGTCACTGGGTCATATGCAAAGTCATTCCTCTCACACAATCTATTTTATCTCCCTTAGTCTGTTTAAACAGCTTATACAATATTCTGACATACTGGTCCCTCTAGCACTGAAGTCTGAGACAATTACACTGAATTTAACTTGATTATTGAGAAATTCCAGTTCCTCTTGCTTATCACCCAGACTCCCAACTTCAATGTTCCCAAATGCATTTGTCTTTGGATCCTCTACCATGCTGATTTAATTTGTTTCTGACATCGTGAATTTGAACCACATTTACTTTCTTAACACCCTTCTGCAGGTTGTTACTTTAAATACAGCTGTGGCAGTTCCTAATAGTCAAGAATTTTTGTCCCCCACCACACCTATTCAATCTCTCCATCATTTAGTACTGCATATATTACAAGCCAATAGGTGGTTTTGCTCTGTGGTATGTAGTCAGTACAAAACCAATGGAGATATTTTGTGCTGACCCATGGGATGCTGACACAGGCTGGCTGAGACACTGTATCTGCAGCACTATTTAAATAATGACATTCAGCATCGTTCTTTCTGTGTTGGAGCATCCTGTTTTTGCAGGTGGCTTTGCAATATAATTCAGCAAAAGCAATTTTTAGTATCAGTGAAAGTACTCCACTTAGGTCACACAGGCACGACTTACCAAGGAATTGCAGTCTGCTGCAATACTTACAATACTTTGCAGTCACCGGACTATGTGCTGGCCTGTGGAAACTCCCTGAAGAGACACAGATGTGTTTCACCCAGGAGGAAGAAAGGCATTAGTATCTGCACATGTCTGACAGTTACCCACTCATAGCTGCTCTTTTTCACACAGTGCAAACTACAAAGTTCTGCAGAGCCTTTCTGGGAACAGGCAGGGTCCATGCCAGTGCCCACAGTCATCTCAGACATCCCTGGTCACTGTGCTAGTACCTGCCTTTCCATAAGAGGACAAAACTCTTTGGGAAAGCAGGTTTCACTCAGCACCACTGACTCAGACTGAACTGAACACTCTATTGTCCCTTAAACCCTGTGCAATTTAGCTAAAGGAAATCAGGGCCCTTTTTACCAAGTATGTTACTTCCATACATAACATAGGAACTTGCAAAGATGTAAATTCAACTCAGGATGCTATGGGCCCTCTGCTCTTATCTCATAGAGGTAAGAGATCTTCTCCTTGTGTGAAAAGGTTGTATCTTTTATTAGATTAATTGCTACAACTGCAAGAATTATGTGCTTTTGAATGTGCAAGTGTTCCTTTGGTCAAACACACTGTAAATTCTAGTATATCCACACAGAAAACCAAAAAAGGTATCAGCTGGCGGGACAGACCACAGAGGAAGAGGTCACTCTGAAGAAGGTGAGATGTTTTCAATACACTGGTTCACGAGCAGCCCAGCATGTTCAGTCTGAATGTGTTATTGCTTGGAGATTGAGGCACAGAGTGTTGCTGACCCAGCAAGATCAGCAAACAGGGAATAGCGCACATCTTGCAAATAACCTCTCTTTGTTTTACTAAATGAGTTGAGCACCAGTCTAAGCACAACTCCTTTCACCTGCCAATTACTTAAAATGCTAATTTGTTTATCCAAGGGAGAGTGCAACTGCACAAAGTATAGATTGCATCAGAAACAAAATTGTAAGGACACAAAAACATATTTACTTATGGACAATTTAAGTATATAAGATGTTATACATACACATAAAGAACCTCCTTAGCAATGCCCATTGCAAACTGGGAGATAGTGTTAAGTGAAGACATTTAGCTCAGGGATGTAATTTAAAGCTCAGATGAGTAAATGCTATTTTATCCTAAAGTGGTCTACTTACAAAGCCAAAGGTCTAAAAACAGTGGATAGAAGAGCAGCTGCTTTGCTGACCTCCCCCATGTAGTGCAAGCCCTGACCTTTCATGGGCTTCTGCCCTCATTCTGTAACACAGAAAAAGCATTTTAAGTTTCCAGCAACTCATGTAACTGTGCTTGTGTACCTGTCAGTATCCCAGAACCCACAATAACTTTTGGATTCAAGGAACAATTTCAACCACTTCTGAGAGATGAGAAGGGCTCTCAACAGCAAGTAATCAAGTTTGGTGAAAGCAGGTAAGTTTTCAGGTGGAGAAGAAAGTCTAATAGCATTTTCACAGGGAGAAAACTCTCACTGAGAATGTCTTACTAAAATGCAGAGATCCCATTCCTAGCATGAGAAAGAATCGTCTTAAATGTCCAAACAGCAGGAAAATCTCCCCCTGGAGCTCACAGCTCATGAATCTATAGTAAAATACGATTCTTTGGTGCTCATGGATCTGTTTGTTTAACTGTACCTGTTTTCAGATCTTGCATGTTTTCAATAACCATAACAAATGGATATATAAGTGTATAATATATTATATATAATGTATATAGAATTCAAGAAAATGTTGAATAAAATTTGAACAGTCTCTAATGGAAATTTTTATTATTATTATTACTATCATAATGAATTCTTTTGTCTGTGGACCACAATGTGAATGGATAAGTATCATTTCAAATGAAGGTTTCTTGAGAAAACATTTTTTTTTCTGCATTGCACCATAAAATGCCTTAAAAGTGACAACTCTATCAAAACTTTTAAAAAAGAAAATAAGGAAGTCCATTTAAAAATCTCATACTATTGGGTCAGTATTGTAATGCGCTTCCCTTTTCTATGTCCTATAGCTTGCATCAAAACCACAGAAAGCTCTTCAGCAAAGTAGGGAAGATAAGACTTGAATGACATTACAAAACCATAAACTCCTCTTTTAGTGCCTGGTGATGTCTTCAGTAATATTTTGTGTGCTTTTTCTAGCATAATTATACCCAGAAAATCTCTACTGAACACCTTTAACTGCTAAAAAGGTAAAAACAAAGGTCTGACCCAGTCATATGAAGCAGAAGCTTTTTTAAAAGCACTTTGACCACAGCTCCACTACTTCACAGAATCACAAATCATCTAGGTGGAAAAGACCTTGAAGATCATCCAGTCCAACCATTAACCCGACACTGACAGTTCCCAACTACACCATGTCCCTAAGCCTTATGTCAACCCGACTCTCAAACACCTCCAGGGATGGGGACTCCACTGCTGCCCTGGGCAGCCCATTCCAACACCTAACAACCCGTGCTGGAAAGAAATGCTTCCTAATATCCAGTCTAAATCTTGCCTGATGCAACTTGAGGCCATTCCCTCTTGTCCTATCACTTGTTACTTGGTTAAAGAGGCTCATCCCCAGCTCTCTGCAACCTCCTTTCAGGCAGCTGTAGAGGGCGATGAGGTCTCCCCTCAGCCTCCTCTTCTCCAGACTAAACACCCCCAGTTCCCTCAGCCGCTCCCTGTACAACCTGTGCTCCAGACCCTGCACCAGCTTCGTTGCCCTTCTCTGGACACACTTGAGTCATTCAATGTCCTTTTTGTAGTGAGGGGCCCAAAACTGAACACAGGAATCGAGGGGCGGCCTCACCAGTGCCGAGTACAGGGGTCAGATCCCTTCCCTGTCCCTGCTGGCATCTCATCCCTACTTGAATCTCATTTGATAACATTGACATAATAATTTACTGTTGTAGTTTTAGGCCTCTGCAGACCATGTATGTTGAAACATTCCAGATCTGGGACAGCAAAGTCACCAAACTATTTCTGTATAGGATATGATGGCAGGAATTGAACCCAAATCTCCACAGGTTCAATGTTGACATACCCATGCTTCATGCTACCAACTTTCTCTTATTGCTTGCTGGGGAGCACTTGCTGAGAGCCTACACTATATGAGATACTAAGTGTATATAAATGGGGTTGCTACTATACGCCAAAGGCTTCAGGCTGAAGCAGTTGTTCAGAGCATCCCTGACACGTATCCCTGCTGCTGACAGAACAAGTGCCCTACAGACAAAATTGCCATTCGTATTTAGATTTGCACCATGTTCACAAAGTTCCTTGGGAGATCTGTTCGCTTTGTATGTGGGAAAATGGATCAGAAAATACTGACAATTTTCAAAATGCTTGCTCTGAATTTCAATGTCTCCTCCTTGTACTGGCTAACAGTGAGCTACTGTTGGTACACACTAAGTCCCTCACACCACACGTAAAGTACATTGACTTGCCGAGTGTGTGGAGACTGCAAACTCCCTTGCCTACCCCTCCCCTTCCCAAAACACCAGCAATGGACCATTATCTTTGATTTTGACATCTGAAGAGAGAATGCAAATGCCAGGAAGGAAGTTTTTAGAATCTGTAAAAAAATACTCTCTGAAAGACCTTCCAAAGGGAATATTACAACAGGATATAGTAAAGGAAAACAGGAGAAGAATTTGAGGGGGAGAAGCTCACACTATAAATGAAAAATACTTCTGAGAATAAACAAAAACAAAATCACATCCAAACTTACTCTGCTTAACAGAAAATTAGTGAATTTTCTG
Source organism: Athene cunicularia (assembly GCF_003259725.1). Taxonomy (NCBI): domain Eukaryota; kingdom Metazoa; phylum Chordata; class Aves; order Strigiformes; family Strigidae; genus Athene; species Athene cunicularia. Next base: position 28,997,537 of record NW_020799098.1, read on the forward strand.
CTTAAAATAGACTAAGCACGTTAGAGGAATACTTTAATATGTCTAATTTATACCTTCCGGACTGTGCAGTGTAGTACAAGGAAGATGAAAGTACACTCAGAATTGATGTTGGGGCCGCCCCCGCTGGACCACCAAGGCAGAAGGTGAAATGCAGAGGCTGCAAGCTGAGTACTAGCAGTCAAATTCTTTGAAAAATTTCCTTTACATCACCAGGGTATCTCCTCAAGAATCTGGAAAAATTTATCTCTAAAGTCACTGAAATGAAGATTAGGAAACCCCAGTCTTTATGAGCATCTTGGTAATAGCTGGTCATTATAAAATTGTCATGACTTACTACATTTTGGAGACTCTGACTAGCTGGAGGCTATCTATATTCTACACTAGAACAACATTAATAGAAAACAAACATTACCCTAATTGCAGCCCCTCTCCTCCCCCAATTCCTTTTGCTAAACACTGTCAGGGTAGACTGTGCTGTGCAAGCTATGCAGACAGTCTGCACATCAAAGAATTTGCAAGCTAAGCAGCTGGGATCAGGAGATCAGCTCTGCACAAGGAAATCCAGAACAGCTCAACATTACATGGATCTGCACAGGGCTTTGTGCATGACATGAAAGCCATGCTGGAAAGGCTGACTCTCAACAAAGATAGGGGATGGTGACTTGCTGAAGAAGGCTAAAAAGCTCTGAACTTCTGTACACTGTGAAGTACAGCTGACTTTCAAACAAATTTCTGAGCAGATGAGAAGCTATCCTAGGGAAGAACATGACAGAGCACTTCAAAGCAGTAACACTGACTTGGCTTGTGGTTTCTTCTCTATTATCAAGGCAGCAGGTTTTATTTCAGAACGCTTTCTAGGCCCAAGGACTTTACAACAAACTCAGAACAGACTTTTGTTGGTCTACAGGAAGAAGGGCAGATTTGTTACAAAATAAAATTTGCTGGTTTAAACTGAAATTGCAACAAATGATCATGGAAGAGTAAATTAAATTGAAAGTATTAAGCTTATGGTTGGTATGATGCTGTGGTCTGAAAGGAAAAAATGTACAGAACCTTTTGCTGGTGTTTTCATAAGCTGGGGGAATTGCACCAGGAGCAGAGCTTGAGCAGCCCTCACAAGGCTCTGGGTGCGTGACAGGACAGTGCTCTGTAACCTGAACTACCAAAAGCTACCCTAGAAAGAAAAAGGTTTTCACACCAAAAAGAGAGGGTATAGAGAAGAACAATCCTTTCAAGAAGAAATTTGTCTGCCAATCTAATTTTAATTAAGAAATTAGAAAAATACTTAGCATCGCAGCTTTAAATTTGCCTTCTCCCTAATTAATAATTTATCCTTAACCCAATTTCCTACAGAAACAAAGCTGAGGCGATCACAGCTTTGTCTGTGCCTGCCTGCCTCCTTCTGTATCTTCAGAGTCCAGTGGCTATTTCCAGTAGTCTAACTTTGACAAAGGATAACTATGTCAAAGATATTATGTGCCCATAAGTATAAGGAAAATAAGGCAGAGTGGTAGAAGACAGAGACCCCATTAAACATTCACACAGAGAAGAAAGTTGAAGCATAAATACATCCCTTATTAGACACTGAAGAATCAACAAAAGTCTTGAAATACTTGAATGCTTCATGGGAAACACTTCAATTGAACTCACGCCTTTCTAAACATCAGGAAATCCAGCTGCCAGACACAAAATCTGTAAGAAACCAGGCTTCACTGGCTCAGCTGCTCGCCCAGCAACTTCGCTTCAGCAAGCAAACTGATTACTACAATAGCAAAATACCCATATTTGCGCAGAAAACTGGCTCTTGGTGAATAATCTAGTCATGAAAAACGTCAAGTAAGCAGTTTCCAATTAGCAGTTCTCACCAAAATAAAGCCTCCCTCCCTTCAGGGCAGCATTTTTGGGAGCCCATGGGAAGGGGCACTTGGAGGCTGGAGGGACATGAGGCTGGGGCTGCTGCGTAGGGAGGGCTCCTTCACTCAAGGGGAAGCGCAGTTGTGAACCCAAGAACAACAAAGCAGCATTACACTTAATCCACTGCCATCTGGCTTCATTTTGACAATCCACAAAATCAGACACAACATTCTTCCACAAAATCCCTGAAAAACAACACAGAACTAGTGTCAAACCCAGAGTCACCTCCCTCCCCAGCCCCTCTGAGGGCTTGAAAGAGAGGTTTCTTATAAAATGAAGAGCAATTCCCCCAAGTGACATTTCTGCAGGAGCATTCAGGCTACAGATGTTTCCACTGTGGCAGAAGAGTTTGTATAATGCAGCACTGCTTGTCATATTTATGGAGAGAGGGAGGGGGAAGGGGATGAGAAACACAAAACAGGACAGGCTGCGAGCAGTAGTGTTGATCCATAGGCAAGAACCACCTGAAAGAGGCAATCGACTCTGTGTGTGTTAGCTCAGCTCTCAACCTGACCGAGGGAGAGTGAGGACCATCCATCTTCTCCAAGCAGAAACCAAATGGCTATCCCTGAGGGGACAAGGCAAGCCACAGCCTTTAAACTAGCTGGGAACACAGTCCTGCAAACCAGCAAGACAAATCCCCTTATTATTATTTCAAAACAGTGTGTTGCAGAAACCTTGGCTTGCAACACTTGCATTGTTACTGAGGCATTATCATAGGCTACATGGCCTGCTAAGTGTGCTCAAATATTGCCTTGTAGCTGATAGCTCTCATGACTACATAACAGAGATGTTTCTTTCCACAACAGAAGGCAAAAAGACAATCAAAAATCCTGAAATAATTCCTGATTCAGGCTAAAGTGTGTTCCCATTGACAGTAACTGATTATCTACAGAAAACTACTTGCCAAGGACTGAATCATATTTTCGTTGTTGCCTCCTGGCTTAGGGGTGCATCTCAGCTCCAGGGCTTCTTGTGCCCTTTCAGACACTTGAGCCTTGGAGATGCCTGGCCTCCATCATGACACAGACCTTCTGTAGTTCCTGTGTTATTGCTGCCAGCTCTGTGCAAATGTCTTAGATATTCTGGGACACCTACGCTACCACTAGATGCCTAGATTTAGGCACCTGCATGAGATTGCTGGAGTTACCCTGCAGAGGCTATGCCCTCTGTTCCAGCATCCTCATGTAGTCCATAATCATGTATCTCCCTGGGTGCTACCTATGAAGGGAGCAAGCATATGTGGGTGTCTTCCCAGTTGCCAAAACAAGTGCACTAGCAAGAAAAACGTTTACACTCATGAATGATACTTTGTTCAGCTTTCATAAAAAACTGTCAGGACAGAAAGCAAGGCAGACTCCATTCACATGCCTGCCTTAGGGCTGAACACCACTGGGATGTCCCTAGGCACAGCCTTGTGTTTTACTTCTGAGCATGGCTGAGTGTCCTGTCTTCCAGAAAGCTCATTACTGACAGCAGCATTAATGTTAACCAGGCACATCTCTGCAGAGCGCTACGTGTGCACATGCATTAATCAGGCATCTTTCTTAATGTTCAAGATTATGCCAGGGTATGACCTTGCCTGGCTTTCACACATGGATTAGAAGAAGTGAGGAGAAACGGAAAGAGTAAGTTCCCTATGTTACAACAGTGCCACCTGCAAGGGACACGTAACTTCATAAAAATTTATCCCATTGAAACTCCCAAATGTTTCCAGTTGTAACATACCAAAGTCGACATTCATATCATGGCCTGAGAGGAGGAAATGGCACACTTGAGCTAAATACTGAGGGACTGGTTTTACAACAAATGTTGTATCTGCAAGAGCTTCAACATTGTAGATAGAAAAGCTGTGCTCTCACACACCAGCAGCTCAAGCACGTACACACCCAAAAGGAGGGGAAGAGAGAACATAATCTCCTGTAAAACCAGAACTGTAAGCAATACAAACACTTATCTTGAGGAGGACAGTAAGGAAACAATGAGAAAACAAGATCTCTAATATTTAAGCAAAAGCTACAGAAAACTTGATTATGACCCAGGCTAAAAGGACTGGGGAACCTACACTATGATGAATAATGTTAATTTGTGATTTTTGATGCCAACAGATTTTTATGGTAGTCAAAGATATAAAAGACAAATAGTGGGACTAGTAACAGACTTCAAGCTGAAATTATAGACTACTGTGATGTTGCTGTTTGACTATCTAGATGTTTCATGAAATTGTATATTTTGCAGGTTTGATCATTATATGCTGTAGGCTTCTGTCTCCCCTCACAATGTACATCCTTCAAGGATGCTACAGCAGCTTCCTCACTCCAGATGGAAAGTTAGATGTGCAGCTCCCCTTTACAGCCAAAGAATCTTTAGAATGATGGTGGTGGAGTTTGAATTACAGGTTTTTACTGATAGCGGCAGTCTTCAGTTTACTATTTCTTTTTGCACAGACACACCTGGTACCTCTCTCTCTCTCTCTCTCTCTCTGTCTTCTAATCCTTTCTGCACACCATGACTAAGTAGTCACTCACCTTAGAGATAGGTTGAGTTCCTGATGGCATTAAACAGGTTTCTCTCAGAACTGAGAGCAAACAGATATGTAAGGGCAAGATGATGGAATTGCTGGATTTTGAGGGGGTATTTCTGTTTGTTTTTTTCTGAAAGATAAACTCCAGTTTGTTCCACTTTCATACAGGGGCAGCTCAATGCTTCTTAGTGATCACAATGAGATCTGACTTGGCTTTTGGTCAAAACTATATTCTCTGTATAATCAACAAGTGAGAGATCTGCATGTCAAATGTTTGCAGTGCTTTCTTCACAATAGAAGCAGAAAAGCTCTTCACCGTCTATCCCAAGAGGTCCCTTTTTCCACCCCAGGAGCTTGTGAGGGCTCACAAAAAACAAGTTTACATGCTCCTATGCTCATTTAGCCACACCTGGGGCAGCAGCTACTTTTTCAGCATTGTTGTTAGAAAGACAACAGCAGAAATCTTTCATGTGCCTGCAGTAGGAAGAAGGAGTTTTTTCTTAACTGTATCTGTGAAGAAAATTAAGGCTGAATATTACAACATTTCAAGAAAGAAAAAAAAAATCCAACAATAAAACACCACTGAAACATGCCCTCCATATTCAGGTCACTGCTAAATTTCACCTTTCCTCCATCTTATTGGACATACACAGCAATGAGTTTCCCTGTGCCATCGGTATTATCACAAGCCTACCAGTGGTTTGTCAACAGGGGTTGAAATTATCAGTCAGGAGTTACAAAACATACATATTCAGAACCAGGCACTTTGAGTACAGCTTCTTCCCACTCCCCTTGCTATCCTCTGCCTTTTCACTTGTTGAACTGGAGCTTCTCCAGGCAACTTGAACCAATAAGTATTTTCAGTTGATAATAATGGATACCTGACAGGAGTCTGCAGCATTACTCATGCCCCAAACTATATAATTTCAAAACTGTCCCACTGTACCCTAAATTTATTCCTTTACTGGAGTACAATCAGACTCTTAAATGGAAAGAGGGGCTTTGTTTTAAGGATGTTTCCTTTGCTTAAGTATTGTCTTTCCCTGTATTGCAAACTGGCAATAATCTTGGAAATCTTTGCTGAGAGAGGGTATCCTATAGCAATTAAGGTGTCTCAAAGGAGCTATATAAAATGCTTGAAGAAAATGGAGTAAAAATTGTGAAAGACTGAAATATTCATCTCCTGCCATCTGCTAACAGGATATATGCTATTTTACTGTTTCAGTGCCCATAATCTCTCTATATACAGCAGTTTAAAGTTCTGTTCTCTTTTAAAATAGAAAGGTAAAACTTTTATTCACACTCCATTTACTGGCCAGCTGGAACTGCAACGCCTGTTCCTGCTCATTTAAGAGAGTTCAGAAGATAGGGTGGTGAGCAGCACCCCAGTTTAGCCTCTCTGTGAAAAAATGTTGAGAGGAAACAAGGGGAAAACCAGCTGTAAAGGTCTTCTTCAAAAGGCAAGAGAGGTCTTAAGAATGAGAACTGCTCTTCTTAACTTCATTCCACAAACAAGGCCAAAATCACTCTTTCGGAAAGGATCTCAGAGACCAACCAGAACATGTTGCATGGCCTCACAGTGTCGTTCTCACCACGGGTGGGAAGCTGCAGTAGAGCCACAGTCTCAAAACCCAGGCCGAAATATCATTAGAATGCAATTACAGGGTATAGCACAACAATCATGGAAAAGGAAAGTGCGTAACAGCAGAAAATAAATCACAGATAATTGAAACATCATTTTAGAAACTATTGTGGCTCACATACTAAAAACACAACAAAGTATTCTTGCTCTTTTTTAATGGAGAGGGTTTTTTTGTTTTAGTTTTTAAAGGGCAAACTTAATACTCTATCCGCTTTATACTGTGTAGTGTTATTTTTTCTGTCTGTTTATTTAATCATCCTTCAACCACTGTCTTTCAGTCACTTCTTCACAGAGTGCTAGCTTAATGTCAACAAGAGGTAAGTTGAGTGGAGATTAAATATTTCTGGCATTTTATCATTAGTATTGCCAAAATCCTTTAAAAAATTGTCCCTTTGATTGTCTCTAAAAAAAGACCTCCAGATTTCTAACCCAAGTGCTAGCTCAAGGCAGTAACAGGCTGCTTTTTGGCTCATCTGCCAGCCAGAATGACAACTTACCAAACACTGTTTATCTGGATAGCGATTGCTATAACCACCTTTCTGCATTAATTTTTTGCCCTTCTTTGATTATGGGAAGACCTGTTCTATTTTGATCTAACAACCTATTTTAAATAAGCAAAGATTCTCCTTAGGTCTTTTCTAGTCTACATTGAAGTCAGCTTGGCTGCAGTTGAAGGAAGAGGTCTTACACTCTGGACTTGGCCTTGGAGCTGTTGAAATGGCACTGTTGGCCAATGTTACTTCAACAAAGGAGGAGATGATACCTTCCCAAGGAAGGAGAGGGTCAGCAGCAAACTTGTCATCCTTCTCTCCTCCATCTGGTGGAACTTCAGCCTTGTCTTAGTTGAACTACAGCCAGAGGGTCTGCTCCTCACTGCTCGCTGCCCATTGAGATGGGGAAATATCTTCAGCTTAGCAGATTGCATTAATGCAGAAATAGGTACATGGGCAAGAATTGCTGACATATTCTTGGCTGTGAAACCCATGGTGCCTCAAATTGGTTTAGATGTCTCTTTAAGTTATTGGAGAGAACAAATATATAAAACCAAAGCCACCAGATGAAAAAGCTTTTGGAAAAGAGTATAAAGTTGCTTTTCATTAACCTCATTGAGAGAGGAAGGACAGGATTTGCCACGGTGCTCTCCCATCTGCTCTGCAGCATGGCTGAGTTGGAGCACAAGTTGTTCAGGCAGCAGTGTGTGTCACTGTCCTTTAGCTCTATGAGACCTGCTTGTACCACAGTCAGTGTGGGGCATGGACAGACCACCAAACTGCCCCTGTTTTCTGCAGAAGTTCATCCATGCAGATTAAGAACCACAGCAGCAACCAGAATTTCCTTTATCTGTCAGGGAAAACACAGTTGATGAAACATCTGTGGTGTTTCTGCTCTTCAGAGAAGAAAGTCTATTAAGTGAGAATATTTTCCTCTAAGAGGCGTCTGATTTGCTTCAAACCCAGCATTTTGATTTGCCTGTTCACTGCTGTTATGAAACACGGGAAAAATACTCTTCAGAGTACCTTGGCATGCTGAAGACAATCTTCTGAAACCAAGTTACCACATGTTCAGACGGAAATGGAAAGTACTCACGGAACGTGTCCCATAGGCTCATAAAAATGTAGTCATTTACAAAGATTAAAAAAAAAGAGTTAAAGTGTGACAGTTACAACGAGATCTGGACCTGGATCTGGAAAAACAGAAAAAAACTACTTAAGAGCGGAAAGAATATGAAAGCTATTTCTTTCAACTTTTAGCAGAAAAATCCTAAAATATCTGCTACTTGAAAAGTTTTTAAGTTAAGAAAAGACTAGGAAGCATCCTGAAAGCAGCTGCAAATTACACTTCCACCATAGTCCCGCGAGCTGGTGCAGAGCAGCCTCCTTTCCAGCCCCGCTGGCTCACAGATCCTCAGATGAGAGCCTGAATGAGTCACAGCTGTATCTTTCTAACTGCATTTCCATTACTGAAAGGGAAGACTTGAGTTTGGCCTGTGCATGAAAAACACCAGCTTCCCAAAATGTTTCCCCCACTGGGTGTTTCTTCTTTTTTTTTTTAAAAAAAAGCACATTCTAAGTCTCTAATGAAAAATGGGAATTTTATACCCTGCTGGTGGCATAATAATTTCAATTTGCCTGGATCTGGTAGGCTCCACAAGGAGATTATATTATTAGGAAAAGAGAGGCTAAGACTTCTGTAAAGACACAAAAACAGCAGTAGGGTTCTGGTGGAGACAGAGATGCTTCATGAGTTAAATTGACTGGAAGCTTCAGGCTCAACAGCCCAGTTGCACCACTCAAAAGGGACCTGGGTTTCAACCCAACATCTAAACTCCCGGCTGCGTCATACACAGAGGCATGCTGCGAGGCTAGTGGTGGGAGACAGCCTGTGCATCTCCGCTCCCAAAACACATCCAAGTCAGCCAAGCAACAGTAGGGACCAGATGTGCAAAAACTGCAGGTGGGCTGTATTTTGCACAGACCAAACGAAAGCCAGCAAGGCAGTACAACATGGGTTTACATGAGAAAATCATCAGAGATTGTTTCAGTTTGGTCTCATTGTTCATGCTTCTCAAAGTGACCATCACCTCTCTCAACAAGGGCTATGTAACTCAGAGTTTTCTTTCCTTAGCTGAGGGCTACTAGGCTGTAATTTCCCCATCCTGAAGAGGGATGTGGAAGACTTAGAGGTGGCATTGCTTGGCTTTTCTTACAGAATAGTCTCTGCACAATCACACCTAGGAGAGACTTAAGTGACACTTGTAATAAAAACTCCCAGGTTCTTTAGTGTCTTTGGCACCTTTACAAAGTAACTAATAAAAACATTGGCAAAACAGAAGGCAAATGGCAGCTGGTGAGTTTTGGAGGGAACATTGGCTACGGTTTTCAAAAGTGGAATGACTTTTCCTTCTTACTGTGTTTCCTGTCAGATCCTGCCCTTTAACCTAGCACTAAATCTCAATGTAATTACATCATTCATTTTCTTTCCCTACCATGGCAAAACTTAGCCTAAACAGACTTGGATAGTATAACCTGAATTTATTTTGCATTGCCCAAGTTAGCTCAAATGATACTTGGGATAAAAGAAATCCATATGCAATAGTGGAAACTGTAGTAGGGTGTGTTACAGATTTGCCTGTAAGAGGGAATTTATTCAGACAGACAAGAAGTAGAGTTTACACTGGTGGTGGAGGGAGGGTGCAGGGGTACTCACAAAACAACAAAACTGAGAAAGCAGATCAATAAAAAAAAAAAAAAAAAAAAGTAAGTCTAGACTTGAGGTCAATTTGCAAAGACATATACAGGAGGCAGCAGGCACCTCAAGTTTGTAAAGCCAGGTAAGAAATGTACAGCCTGACGTTACTTTGAATCATGAAAATCAACTTGCTGTACACAAAGAACAGCATAACATGAAACCCCCTTTAAATAACATGAAACCCCCTTTTACCAAGATGAATCAAAGCAGTTGGTGCAAATGGTCTGAGATGTGAGCATTCGTGCTGGCATTACTCACATTCCTCTCCCCTCACTGCACAGTGGGCAACTGGAATTTACAATTTACAACAGGCAGACTGCTTGCATGTTCTCCCAATATGTTAACTGTTGTCTTGATTTGTATTGTTTTTTCCTAACATCACAGCTCCTTCGCTAGGCTTTGTTGTGGGCAAGGTTATGTACATGGCAAAGCTTCCCATATGGAAAGGTTTAATGACTCTGGGATATCAATGCGATCACTGCGGTTTGCAACAGATGGGGCTTGGTTAGACAAGGAGCCAGTTACCATGGGTGTTTTTATAATTGTTTTACGCAGCTCTCCTATCACCACATGGCGGTAAAGCAGATGAGAGACATCTTCAGGGATGGAACATGTTGGCCAAAAGACAGAAGGAATGAAAGAAAGCAGAGGCTTAACGAATAATGTTCATGGCTGTATTTGAATTTGAATTAGTGACCAGACCTGTAAGTGGCACTTAGCCACTGATCTTACTATTAACCATTGGGTGGCCATTAATTCTCCTCCAGGTTGCAACTGATCCAACCAGTCAGGCCAACAGCCAGTGCAGAGGCAACAGCTTTGTCTCCTTCAGCTGTTTCAGCCCTTCTTCAACTTTTTTCATCTGCCTCCAGTCCCAGAAATCAGGATATGTCATGCAACAGCACACATATTAATTCACCGTGTGGGAAGAGAAATGTATCTAAAACCTCAGCACAAAACCCCGGGTTGAAACATCACAGCCCAAGTTACAGCTTGCAGTCATGAAAAGCAGTTGGAAATCCCTAATGGTTTGCATGTGGGATTCAGGTTATATTCAGGTTTAAGATGGGATTATATTCCACAGAGTAAAGGTGTTTTATAGGTCCTCATTTTAGGATTTTTCTCAGGGTTTTTCCCTTTGTGAAACAATGCGGCTTGACCCCACTGCCCATGCGTGCTGGTTACCACCTGTAATTTGTGTCCCTCAGGAAAACTGCCATCCCTGGCTTCAAAACCAACCTGAGAGAGGCAGAAGGTGGACACCGGTGCAAACAGGTCTGTTGAGGGCTGAATGCACCCCTCCACTTCTGCTAATTTCCAAAGCAGGCTGCTAGGAAGTGCCAAGTGTCTGCAGCCCTGTCAAGTGTCCGTGAAGCATGCCAGGCAAGGGTCAATATGGTCCAAATGCCTGGGGAGATGGTGCGGATATGGGAACACTATAGCCCTCTCCATCTTAATTCAGAGGAAAACCTATCTTCTGCTCTTCCACAGATTCAGCTAATCTCAAATATAATGAACCACACATCTCCTACTCTCAGGGTCAAGGAGCAAAGGAGAGGGCAGGGTCCAGGCAAGGAACAAAACAAAAATCAACTGAAACAAAGAAGGGCATTTAGATGAAGGAGTTGTGCAAGACCAATGACATTTTTGATGGAACAAAAAGCATATTAGCTGAAAGCCAAGTATTGGATCCAAGGAGGAGATTTGAATCATCCCTTTGGATCTGCTCCACTCTTAATAAAACATTAACTATTCATTGAGAGAGCACACGTGTGTGCCTGAATCAGTAGCCTGGCGGGTTTTCTTTGAGAAATTAGACTTCCTGAGCACCAGTCCCTCGTCTAGTAAATGTTAATTGTTTATCCAAAGTAGAACAACTTCAACAGAAGAGGCTGATAGCTTCCTGACTGCCTCCTCCTTGGGCAAGGTAGAACAGGAGAACTGGACAAGTTCCTTAACTGCTCCATCATTCAGTAAAGAGGACACACTCACTAACCTCTTCCTCCTTTTCTCGCCAAATAGAAATATTTTGGGGTTTGGTCAGAAAAAAACCCTGGAAACCAGAGTCCCTCTTAGTACTATCTGACTTGGATTTACCCTTGCATTTTTTCAGCTGCAGAGCAGCCCCGGTGCTGACCTGAGGGAAGGAGCCCTTTCCAGCCCCAGCTCTCCCTGTGGTCCCCAGCCCCATAACTACAATCACGCACCTGCCAGAAGATTTGTGCTCTCATTCAGATCATAAGCTGACTACATACCACACAGAGGAAAACAGATTTTTACAAGCACTTCTGAAAGCAGCACCTCTAATAGTATCAAGGAATGGCTCCCCCATAACAGCCAGACACCCATCTTGGACTTTGCTGCAGCCACAAAGTCAAGAGCAGTAGCAAGCCTGTTTTAATTAATAATATCAGCTGGTCACAGTCAGCTCCTAGCTAGTATGTTTTCAAAACTTTTTGATACTTCACATCAGCTGTTTCCCGCAGGATCAATCCCTGCTAGCAGGCTGAATGCTTAAAAGCAGTGTTTCTCAGGCATTTGAAAATCAAAGGACAACATACCATTGTGGGGGAAGAGAAGCTACTGTCCTTCTTGTATCTCTTTTTGTTATTAGTTGCACACTTTCACTTGGGTACTGCCAGTCAAGAAAGTTACGTTCCCATTGCCACGACCAGAGGGTTGGACGTTTTGTTTCCATCATGTGTCCCATCACATTCCTATGTCTCATGAATCAGCCATGGACTGCAAACCACAGGCTGCACAAGACTGCTCTATGGCAAATACTGCCAGCCTGTCATCGTTTACTTTTTCTTATACCTGGGGAAAACAAAGATTTGGCTCAATCTGTGACAGGACTGTACTGCTTATCCTGATTTATACCTCAGGATGTAAAGCACATGCATAGAAAGAGGGTTCTGCCCTAACTCATACATGTCCTGAGCTTCAGAGGACCCAGTGCTGCAGTGTTCCCAAGCCAGAGGAAAGGCAGCAGAGCACAGGGGTGAGAAGGAAACAAGGGTGACAGCCCCAACAGCAGAGGACCTGGACCCGAGACACAGACCAGTGCCAGAGCCCCCACAAGAGACTCTGATTTCCAGTGCGTAGGGTGGTCTCCGAGTCCTCCTGGTTCCTATTGCAGAGATCCCTTGCTTACTCTTGGCACTGGGATGAGGAGAGAGCACACCTAGAAAATTCCTCTGCAGTAGTTGCTTTGCAACTCATAAAGTTATATATAGAACTCAAAGGGGCAAAATTTCACTGACGGGATAAGGATTTGGGGATCCCAGGTTCACAGGAACAGGCATGGGCAATGAGACCATGCAGATTATTTGCAGGCCAAGATGAAACGCACCAGATGGATTGGTTTCCTGTTATATTGGAGCTCTTCCCCACACACTGTGCAGTGCCAATGTTGTCTGGGTGCTTCACATTCCTTTCCAATTCATAAAATTCAACTTTGTGAGTCATTCAAGTGGATGACTGAGCTAGATCAAATACAAGGCATGCCTTGCTAAGATAATTAAGAAGTTAGTAGAAAGAAGCTTACACCAGGCCCTAGGAATTGCCTGGCATATCTCTGCTAGACAGAAAGCAGCAGCAACTTCCACATGAATAATCCTCATGTTGGAAGGCCTGCCATTAGTCCTGAGCAAATCAAATCCAGGCAGCAACAGCAAAGAAGATATATCAACAGACTAAATTATGCTGAGGGTTCACGTCTTCCTAGAAAACAATTTTCATTCCTTTACTTACTGCTTTTTATGGGAATGCTTAAAAACTAGGGGAAGTTCTTTAAGTCTTGCTAAACAAGAACAGGCACAAACCAGCTCCAGTGTGGAGCAGAATCACAAAACCATGGACTGGCTGAGGTTGGAAGGGACCTATGGAGGTCATCTGGTTCAATTCCCCTTCCCAAGCAGGGCCACCTAGGACTGGTTGCCCAGGACCATGTCCAGACAGCTTCTGAATACCTCCAAGGCCCACAGCCTCTCTGGGCAACCTGTGCCAGTGATCAGTCATCCTTTCATTAAAAAAAAAGGTGTTTCCTGATGTTCAGGAACATGCTGATGATGTTTATTTGGGACCAAAAAATGATAGCACTAAGAGCAACTGCTACCATAATGAATTTCCCAGAATTTCAGAGCTAGTCTTGAACATTTGCAAGAGTTACCTAGAAAACACCAGTCTGACAACAACACAAAGTACAGGCTGGGGCAATTCTTTGACTGTATCTACAATAAACACATACTATCCATCACAAAAGCATATGAATGAGAACAGAAATTATACCCACATTCCAAATATGCATCAATATATATGTTCTAGTATCATATATACAAACCCCACATATTTTACATATAATTATGTTTATATGGGTTATATAAATGTTGACATGTATCTTCTCCCACCTTTCTCAACCACACTGAAAACAAAAGCAGTCCCTTTCTCCAAAGCAAAAAAAACTCTCTTAGAGGAAATGAAGTAGACTTAGCAGTCTGGCTTTCAGGCACTTGTATAAAACTAGCCACAAGCTACACTAAAAATCTCCTAATTGTTATGGGAAAGAGGAATATTCACAATTAAGCATACTGATGTAAAAAAAAAGAGATCAAATCAAACTTTAAGCATCATATCAAAGTGCATCTGATGTATTCATGGCATCCCAGGAAACCTGTAATTACTGTGCAGAAAAATAACAAATTCCCTGTTCCTTGGAAGCAAACTGCTAAAATAATTAAAACTTCCTAGAATAACAACGTATACCCTCGTGCCTTAGCTAGACCTGTCAACAACAGGAGCCCTGAGGAATCCCCCATGTTTGCTGGGGTCCTTACATCACATTGAGATGTTCATCTCCTGGGAAGAGCACAGCTGGCTGTAGCTTCCTCTGGACCCTACAAGGACTGTTCCTCAAACAACCCCACAGCCGCAGAGGGGCAAATCAGCCACGCCACTGCACTATGCGAGATGGTTACCTTGGACATCTGGGGCCCTCCGCAGGACACGGTCATCCTCCCCTGCATCCTCCTTGTCCCTTGGACATACATCCCTTTCTTCTCTTCCTTAATGTGCGCACTTACCTCTTCTAAAGCATACTTTGCCCTTATTTATTGTCATCACACACATAGCCTTCATCTCCTTTTTCTCCTCTTCCCTCTTATCTGTAGCCACCTGATCACCTTCCCCATGAGAGTAGCTCTGTTCAGAGGGAATGGAGCAGGACTAGCAAACTACTCTCATGTTGCAGAACATACTTACAGCATGGGCAGAGATGCCCAAGAGAAGAACTGAATAATGAGACAATTTAGAAAAACAAGGCACCTGGGAGTTCTGTGTCAGCACAACACGATACTGCTAGGCCTGACCTAGCATTTGTACATGTACTTGCAGAACTATTTCAACACACTTGGATGACTGAGTTACTATCTCCTTGCAACAGGACATTTGTCTTTCAGCCGTCAGGCAATCTGTGTAAAATATTAATTTGTGTCATCAAAAATGTAATTACTTGAATTAATGAAGTTAAATTAAATTATAATTAGAGTTAATCACACTTCAATTAAAATAAATATTAGTTTTAATCAAGAAAAAGTTCTTAATATTTTCAAATGTTTTCTTTTTTTTTATGGCATTTTCAGAAATAATGACAGCTCTGAGAAGATTATGTTAACAAACTGAAAAACAAAGGAAAGCACTTAATAGTTTTAGTTATATTTAAATTTTCCTAGAAGAATGGCTTGAACAGAAATCTAATTTTTTGGTTTTTGACAAACCAAACATAGATCCTTTTCCAACCTCTGCAACTGGATCTATACGACCATCAGTAGAAATATTACAGTTGTTAGTAAATCATCAAGCATATAGGGAGAGTACATAGTTTTTGGGTGATGCTACTCCCTGTATTTTTTTTTCCTCCAATCAAATCTCTTTTAGGTTAAAAAAAAAAAATCATAACAATGCTTTCCATAGACTTCATGATTGTTTAACTGCTACTAAGCAGATGAGGCCACAGTTGTGATGTATTACTCTCCTAAAGCACAGAACATAGATGAAGTTACAGAATAACGGTGATTCCAACCTTGCAAATACTATTCAGGGTAGCTTGGATCCACGGCTAAATTTGAACTTAAAAGACAGCTCCTACCTTCACAATGAGCTAAACCAAGTGAAGCCAAGTGAATCTTTATTCCTGAGCAGATTGAAAACAATGACTTGGGAACCACCTAAGACACTCAGAGACAAAAAGTTTTCATCTCCATGAATTTTTGCTTTTGAAAACACACTTCCTTCCAGACCAGCTGATTCTAGAGATGGAAACCACATCCCGATTTCAACTTTGCCTGTCCATACTGGAACAAGGTCCTGAGAATGGGAAGGCCTAAGAAATGAAGTCCTACTCCAGTGGTTCAAAGTCTGGCAGCAATGCCTGAGAAAATTTGACTGTAATCCATTTGAGAGTGTTTGGCTTCAGGACGAACACATTACTGACTGACCTGCTCAAATTATTTTTGCTTGTAAGTACTGAGTTAAGAACAGTATTCTTGTCCACCTCTTGTGTTACATTACTGTAACTTTACAAATCAAGTGGTGACATAAATGTAAAGCCAAAAAGAACTAGAAATTATACGTAGTTTGAGAATTTACAGTTCTTTAATTTTCTGTTAGGATGGCATCATATTTTCCTGAAAACTCTTCACAATCTAGGCCATTAGATTATACATATAATTAAACCTGCATTATGCCTGTATTGACATAAAATATGTTGACTCTAAGCAACCACAATATGCAAACAACGTGCAACCACGTGGTAAGCACAGAAAGCACAAAGAATCGCCAAGTCAACCATTGGAGTCTTTAAGTAATAATCCCTCAACCAGCACTGCATCTAGGCCTCTTTTCTCTGATTTTGGCTGATATTTGGTGCTATGTGTATTTGTGTGCCTCCATGCACATATATATGGACTAATACCAACTGCGTCAGCTCTCAGTATTGGCTTTGAAGAGGAACGTGTCTCCATTTTGGGATGGTTTCACATTTTAAGACATGTTTGTCTTTACTGGTCATAGACACAAAGCAAACTAGCAGCCATATGCAGGTCATATGTCTTTTAGAAAGATACGTACTACATCCTGCCAGCCCCTACTGTACCATACTGAGCCAGAAAGCCTGGGTACACACTTCCCTTCAAAGGCAGATATAAAACGCTTTATTTATTTCTTCCAGGGCTGGTATTAGACATACACAGGCAGAGTAGCACTGTTTGCACATCTAAAAGAAGAGCATACTGCTCTCACCTGCTTGGCTCTCAGCTCATCTCCATTCACCCAGGCAGTCCAGGAGAAAGGGGTTCCTTCCTGCTCACTTCCAGACATCTCTACCCAAAATTTTCCAAATACACAAAAACCTATAATCCAACCTGCAAAAACAGGAGCAAAAAGAAACTTTCCATGAAGCTTTAGCACGATCTACAGTGGCAGTCGGCAAAGACTTTCGCTGACGGAAAACAGCATAACGAGCACATTAAGTATTTTCTACATCTTTATACATGCAAGTCTCTTACCCTCAGGCACGCTGTCAATAAATGCAACTGCAGCTCTGTCGTGACAGTCCCACATTCAATAGCACCTTTGTCAGGGGAAAAATGTCAGGGTTTTCAGGCAAACTGTAATAGCCGGTCATTGCTTACAAGCCCTGAGTCTAATTACTGGCAAAACAGTATTTGAAGATTTAGCTTTAGTTTGCACTATGCTCGTTCTCTGGTCAGTAGCAAGTATTTAAATAGAATTAATTGGCTACTTGCAAAGTAATTTCAATAACTTGTGCAACAAACCTGGTGACTTGTTGCACATACAAGGTAAATGGCACACACAGATCAACCCGCCAGCAGGGAAGTGTGCAACACGCAGCTTTGGTGACCGAGTTCAGGATTTCAGCCAATTACTCAGATTAGTGATCCCTCTTGTCTATGCAGAACTACATATAAGAAGTCCCTTTATATATTCATCCTAATCGCTTTATATTTAGGGCTCAAACTGTTGAGAGAAACAGCAACAGAACAAGCAAGGTGGAGGAAGGCGAGAAAGAAAGGAATTGAATATTGCTGATAATTGCAAACTGCTGTTTTGTTTCGGTTTGGGTTGGGGTTTTTGTTTGTTTGGTTGGTTTTTTGTTTTTTTTTTCTCCCCACCAAAAGTACACGTTTGTCTCTGGAGAAAATCATGGTTCAGTAACACAGCCATGCCCTCTGAGATTGCTTTTAAAAAATACTCCTAGTCTAGAGACAGTATTTCTCTGAGGTACATGCTGCTTTGTCAGGAGGGAATTTAAACTCTCATTCCTTCGTAGTTAACAGCTGCATCAAACAATTCAGCTAGCACCATAAATTATACAATTAGTGATCTATTGTGCTTGAGCCAGCCCTAATTTATGTGCCAATTTGTAGCTTCCTTGGGTAGCTTGCATAATTAACACAACACGTGTTCTAAATCTTATCTTTGCTCACAAAGTTGCAACAAAATGCAGACCAAGAATTACTTAATGGAGATCGTGAACTTCTCAAATGCATTTATTAAACTCTTGACAGAAAATTAAGAAAAAATCGTCAGGGAAAAAAGAAATCAGAGAAAAAAAGGAATAGGCACATTACTCCTATATATGTTCACATAAAAAAAAAAAAAAAAAAAAAAAAAAAAAGACATGGCATACTCAAGCACTTGTGAACAGTGATATTGTATGCTTGTCCAAGGAGGCAAGTTGCAGCTTGTAATAGCTGAATCAAAATGGATAATCAGAGTTATGGCATATTACCAGGTAAAAGTAAAAGAAAGCCATACTTTGTCATGGAATGATACATAATTTTTTCAGAACTAGTATAGGTTAGTGTCTTGATAATGTAGCTTTGTTATGTTACAGTTGGTATTGGTACATTAGAAGTAGTGTAAATTACCCTACCTGTACCTGTACTAGGCTCTAAAGTAGCCATTACCAGTCAGAAAAGAGGTGTTGGGAACACTGGGAAAACATTAACAGTGCTCTGGAGAGACTATATGAAACAGCAGAAGTTATTTAATGAAGAAAATGTTTTCTCACTACATTAATCTGTGGATATATTCAGAGATTTTATTTTATTTTATTTTTTACCTGAAGGAAATAGTAGAACTACAAGAGAAACCAGGACAGCACAGGAGATGCAATGAAAATCTATTAAATCATGAAAGATACAGCCAAAACAAAGAGGGGATGATTATTCCCTTTTCCTTAACGCAGAGCAAATAGGCAGCAATCAATTAGGTTATCATGTATCATGCTTAAAACCAACAAAAGGAAATACATTTCCAACCTCTGCAAAAGGTCCAAAGCACATTTTGATGAAAAAAATAAACTGATCAGAGCTACAGAGGGTTAATCTTCTATGTATCTTAAGCATGATAGCTTTTATTCAACTTGTGGCTGGAGATTTCCAAACCTGGAGATGTTCCTGAATGTGCCTTCAGGCACTCTATACATCAATTCTTTTATCCTTTCCAATGGTTTTGTTACTGTCCATTTCTGAATATAGAATACTCGCCTATATGGACTGTTATGGAGAGCTCTTGTGCACAGCAACTAGCCCTGGTGTAGACACAGCTATAAATAATTTTCCTATCAGTAGAAGGTACACTGGTTCGGAGAAGGAAAAGGAGTCAAGTTAATGTGAGGACCTTGAAGCTGCATCTTCAGTAGAGTGCTTCTTCACATAACAATACTGGCAAAATAATTTTATAGACTAGACTTAGTCTATGTTTCCATGGTCATGGCGATGTGAGAAAATTAATATGTGCTGGCATCAAGACATTCAGGGACCTACAAGCCTATCCTTGGCTTAATACTGAGTGTACCCACAATAGGAACAGAAACAGTATTATATAATTTTAACTGGTCACAACCAACATTTCATATGTGGAACTCAACATTCTCAAAATATTTGATCAAACTTGAGCTAGAATAAAAATCCATTGAGTCCATTTGTTCTGCAGAAAAAGGCAGCAGATTGTTTGAATTAATGTTGCCACTGTGGCTTCTTTATTGAAATCTCTTAAATAAGTAAGCCATTAAACTAGTTCACAAAACCATGTATGATGTCACACAGGAATCAAAACTGAAAAGTTCTGTGACCAAAACCTGTGCTCATATATTGTCATAACAGTCATGTTTTGTCCATGAACTCCCTCTGCAACTGCAGGTTTGCACATTCGTATGTGAGAGAAGTGACGGTGCTTGAGCTTGCACGTGTGCCTTGTTCTCCAAGCAGTTTACATCAAAACAGATGACTTTTGCGGTCAACTCTCTAGAATTAATTGAAAAGAAAGAAACTGAACCTCTTTCAAGACTTTATGAAGTCCATCATTTGAAATATCTTATTTGGTTATTTACTTAAAGAGCTTTTAAGATTATATTACCTTATCTGAAAGAGCTTGGTAATGAAAGGAAGAAAACACAGTCCTTTCAACTAACTCCTTCTATCAACATCAGACAGCTTATCTATTCAATGGGTTCTACATTTGGGTGGTTTTTAAAAACAGACCCAGCACCAAAATGCACTAATCAATGTATCAATTTAAAAATGTCTCAGAAGCAAGGTAAGCACCCCTTGAGTGCCAAACACTGTCATACTCCATACGGTGTGGTGGTTTAAGCTTGCAGAGAGCATTTACATAGCGTCTCCTGAGTGCAATATGAAGGCAATGTTGTCTGAGTGCTGCCAGGTACAGTAAGTAAGGCAGTAGCCTGAGGCCTTGTTGCCAGGAATACCCATCAGCATCAGTCATGCCCTGGTTTTCTTCTTTTAGACTTCTTAATTGTGCAAGTTTTTGTATTTGGTGGGCTAGAAGAAAGCAAATACCATTGCAACCCTGTGTGCACCCAAGTGCTGTACCAGTAGTGCTTTGGGATGCAGGATAACAGGACCTCTCTGAAGGAGAAACAAAGCTTCAGTTGCTTTCAGATAAATTAGAATCCAAGAAGGAAAAATATATGCCATTTTTTTTTATGCTAGCCTTGCTTTTTCAAATCTTTTATGTCTAAAAAAGATCTTTCCTCCTCCATCCCTACACAGGAGAAAGAAAAGAACTGACAGTTTTCACAAAGGAGGAAAATGCAATAAAGCCACTTTATTTAGGGTGAGTAGAGGGGATAGCCTGAACTCCAAGTACCACAGAAGAATACACGACCACATACAACAGAGAGCAATGGTAAACACAGTAATGGTGAGGTGGGATAGAATACACTCCAGTGCCTCCTACAAATGTCTCTTAAACATCCCTTTCCCCAGTGTGAGTTCCTGACCTGGCCTAACCCTTGTCCAGGACTTTTCCCCTGAGGTCCATGGGTTTCACCCACCTACTGCATTGCACAGAGTGCAAGAGAAGCAAGGGTATTTCGCTGTTTGGACCATGCCAGTGTAGTTCATTTCCTGATCTCTTTGGGAATATAACTATTCCCACCAACCTTGAACAAGACTGTTTCTGCTTTCAGTACATAACTGTGGAAAACAAAACTTCTGCATCTTGGGGAAAGACCACATTATATGGGGACCAGGAGATCTTGTCTGGTGGCTAGAATTACCAGCTTGTGAAGAGTTATTTTCAAGCATGAATCACTTACAGTGAGCACTGGAAAATCCCATAGCAAGCAGCAGAATGTCTGCAGCATTGAGACCAATGGGTACTGTTTATTCCTAACTGATTTCCTTTCTCTGACTCCAGGCTGAATTTTTGTCCAGGATTTTGTCCTGTCCAGCAGAGTATAATGTTCCTGCTGACAGTAGTGAAGCCCATGCATAGAAAGAAACAGTCACACAAAGCCAAAAAGAGGCAGCATTTCTTCAGCTCTTGCTTACATAGACTTTGCTTATATTTTTTCCAAATTACCACTTTAAAGGATGCACATATTTATTCTTTGCTAGAAAGGACAGGATGAGGTGGAAACTCAGTCTGAGCACTCTACCACAAAGCAGTTGATGGGAGCTTCCTGCCTCCTTGGTTTAGCTCAATAGATTAACAACTTCTACAGCTACCACTTCATACCTTCCAAAAAGCCTCAGAATAGACTTGCTAGACACCCCAAATAATGATTTTTCCTGTTTTCTACTTTTCTTTTTTGAAGGATTAATAGTCTGTCAACTTGACTCCAGGATGTCATACCTACATACCCTCTAAGCCATTCAGCAGAGACCTCAGAGCCTCAGGACTGCTCTACAGCACTCTACTGGGACTCTCCATGCTACTGCAAACCAACTGGGCTGGGTTTCAAAGAAAGACAGAATAGGACCCAAAAAAACCCCTCCAGAAGCCAGCAAAATTATCAGGCCCCATAAAGAACTAGTCCTGTAAAGAGGACCACCCATTTCCTGTGTGAGTAACTGCATGAGAAAGTTAGGGGGAGGATTCTGAAGGGACTGAGGAGCCTGCTGGTATAAGAAAATGCCAAGCTGGGTATTCAGAAGTTTATTGCTACTGTCCTCAACTTTTGGTATCTTCACACATCTTAAAATGTGGCCCTCTGTCAGTTCACAGAGATACAATCAGGAATGAAAATCAAGCTCCAGCTCCAACAAGAAGACAAACGTGACTGCCACCAGGCTGCAAGGCTGGCCCTTCTGTTACTCTTAGCTAACACTTTGTGGGTGGTTGATGTAAACTCATAAATAAATCAGTAGGCTTTTCTAGCTGAGGGTTGTTAGGAGCAGGCTGCCTTGGATTTGGGGCAAGTGTGAGCAGTGCTACTGCCGCTGCTGCTCCAGGGTCTGGGTACCACACTGCTGCAGTTGTCACTGGCTCAGTCCTCACTATGCTGGGCTGGTGGGAGCACCTCTGCCAAGGTGGCCAGGGCCGGTGCCACGAGGGCTGTGCCACAGCTCTGGACTCATGAGGAACGTGCCTGCAGGCTCCTGGGAGGTGGCACAGAGGAGAGGGACATGTTTTATTACACATGCAGGCTTAAACTAAGATTAAATTACCTGTGTGTTCTCTAAGCAGATGTTTAATTTATCTAGCTAGCCCAGCCATGCGGGCAAATCCCAGGCAGAGAGCCACACGGCACTGTGCTGTCCTGCCACTTGCAGACTGCTGCAGTTAGAGCAATGTCTGCTTTTGCAATTTGCTTTGCACATGATTTCTTCCATGAGTTAACCAAGGCTGGACTGATACATTTTTAATTTTTTTTTTAATATTTCAAGGATTATTTACATAACCAAAGGAAAATAAATCTCATAAGGAGGAATCCTATTGCAAAGGGTGAAAACTTTAACTTGTTCACAGCAGTGAAACCCGTGGAGCTAAGCCAGTGTAGAACAGCTGAGTTTCTGTCCCTTCATGTTTAATGATGGAGGTAAAGACCTGGTCCAGAGCTTTATGATACAAAAATGCTTTGTAATGCAAAACAGACCAACTCCATACAAATGTTCCCAACATTGTTCTTATTTCCATAGCAGACCTTCAGAAGAGAGCAGCACAATAGTGTGACTTGAGAAACCTTTATTAGACTTAGAACATGAAAAAACAAACAGAAAACAACCATTAATGTCCAGGATAATTTTCAAAACCTCTTTGGCGATTTCCTCTCCCCTTCTTTTTTGCAAATGTGGGAACAGTTAACCGCTCAGGAAGAACACTTCGTAAATTTGGAAACCTGAATTCCCCTGTTAGACTCAACCCACATTAAAACAAAGATTTTTTATTTTTTTTTTTTAATCTAATGGAGAGTAAACATAGTATTTTGTGTGCTGAAATATGAAACAGGCTTTCCCCCTTCCCCCCACTTTAGTCAGCTGAGATTTAAAATAGTTCTTAAAAAGTGTCATGTAACAACCAGGCTATTAGCACTGCAGTGAAAAACTAAGGAAAAACTTTCTGACTATTTACACACAGCACACCAAAAGCAGAAACCCAGCCCGTAAGAGATCACATCTTACACCCCCTCTGTGGGATGAAAGGACTTTGTTACAACTACAAGAAGTCAGTACAGTAGTCATCTTGTCAGCCAGAGTAAGACTAACCAGAAATGTCAAATGTCTTCTCCCTTCCAGCCAGCAAGACTCCTTGGCCAGCCAGGGAGACTTTGCACGGCTCACAGGGTGAGCCCTGCTGCCCACTGCCCTGCTGGGAAAGAATGTCTGTGAAACTTGGAGGCGGTTTGGTCAGAAACTTGTGACTCAGCTCTGTTTCTCAGCTTTCTTTGATGCTCAAACTCCCTCCCTCCTTCTCCAGCTTCCTCTGGTACTCACCTCCAGACCCTTGACAGTGGGCCTGTCTGATCAGACATTTTTTTGTGTGTGTGTGTCAAAACCCATCTCCTTTTTGATGGATTCACACACCATCGTAATATCTTCAGGGGATAAAATATGCCTGGATTCAGAGAGGCCAGATGTGACCACGAATCGACCAGCCTTCCCTGTAGTAAGAGCAGCAAGTACAAAGAGATACTATGCAGTACCCAGCTATTTTTAGCGATGCCAAGAAAAGTGGAAGGGACAGCATCTCCTGCCTAGAAGCGATCTGATGGCTCAGACAGCAGGTGTCTTAACGATTTTTGTCCAAAAATATTTGTGGATGAAGATGCAGCAAGGTGCCTGCCATGTGCACATGCACCTATCCATAGCGGTATCTGCACCTGAGGAGCTCTTTAGAGACTTCAGAAATAAAAATCTCTGCAAGGCTTGGCAAATACAGAGCTTCTCAAAACAGATGACTTGTATCGTGTTAAAAAAGGGCTTTTTTGTGAACTTTTATTTAAGTTGAACATTTTAGGGCGTGTTGGGCTGATAAGGCAAGACAAAAAAAGAATTTTAAAAATGACCAAAACAAACAAAAAATACAAAAAGAAAAAAAAAAGCATCTCTCTCAACTGCACAAACTGTTTCAGCCTAAACACAGAATGGAATAATTTTATGTTCACATGTCTGCACATCTTCTTAACAATGTTGCATCTGGAGGAAAAGATCTTTTTTGACCAGTGAAATCCATGGGCAATGCAATCACAAAACTTGTCATTTTCGTGCTGTCCTGTATCCACATGCATACTAGTTTGCTTTTACCTGTACAGCTGTTGTATGTTGGAAAACTAAAAAAAAACAGATCCATCTGGATATAGATCAAACATCTTTACTACATGCAAAACCAAGCACTCTATCCCTATTAAAATTCAGAAGGGGTGATGTATCAAAAATCTTGCAGACTGCAGTGAAAATTTACCTTCAGGGAAGCTGACGTCTTTTATAGCCATGAAGAAGATTTCTCACAAAAAGCTCACTTTATTACTACAACTGAAAATCTTCCCATGGTCCCATGAGATGA
The DNA here is from genome assembly GCF_003259725.1 of Athene cunicularia. Taxonomy (NCBI): domain Eukaryota; kingdom Metazoa; phylum Chordata; class Aves; order Strigiformes; family Strigidae; genus Athene; species Athene cunicularia. The sequence continues at coordinate 29,022,199 of NW_020799098.1, forward strand.
TTACATTGCATGTTATCCTGGAGACAAAGATTGCAGGACAGACTTGACAAATCCAGACATTAAAAGTAAGGGGATGATGATTTATCTGCTGGGAGAAATACAGCAAGTTCTAGACTTGTTTACTAGCCCCAGACTAGAACAGCTCATCAAACTGCAGTACTTAAAACCAGAGTTGAAGCTCAAATATTTAAAAGTGTGTTTTGGAAACATTCTGTGTACACTGAAAATCTTGGTTTGGATTCAAAAGTTGTATTTGAAACTGCCTTATCCTAATTAAAACAGTATATTCTTAAATGCTTACTTCAAATGATGCCTTAAGCCCATCTTGTGGATTGAATTTGTTTAGTGAATGGAGATAGGAAAATTTCCTCACAACTAATTTTCATTTATTTAAATGTCTAAACAATTTTACAGTCTCATGTTTCCTTGAACAGCCTGATTAAACTGACTTACAAATACTAAAGATTGGGGTACAGTTTATTCAATGTCTTCCAGATTTTTGGCTGCATGATTCTATAAATGATGGGCTGATACTGAATGGGAGTTTCAGTGTTTGAATCACTTAAAGTTGGTCAAGGCTTTAATAAAAACTCGTGAAGAGAAAAAGAAATACTCACACCTTATTTAAAGGTGTTGAAGATTTTAATAATGAATTTCCTTTAAAAATGAATGCCTGAGTTCCCCATAAAAATTGCAGAGTTTCAGAACTTTCAAAGGAAAAACAATCTAGATGTATTCTAAAGAGGATTTTGTTGTCCACACAGTGTTACATCCAATAGCTTTCATTGAACATAAGCTTGTTAAGAATATTCTCCAGATAATGGAAATGTAATTCAAAATAAAATTAAATGCAAACTTAGATGACCCTGAAGTCTACACGCAATGTTTCTGAGGACACCGATGAACATCTGGCACCATGTATGTAGGACCTCAGGCAAGCCACCACTTTTTTCCCTGTTGCAGATCAGTGAATTATGGAAGCTGAACAGATTTCTTCCAAAAGATAATTACATTATCCTTAGTGCTATCTTATAAGCAGTTTATTAATGATGTAATTGCTATCTCTCATATATGATCCAATGTCTTCATTTCTCTTATGTTGCAGGGTGTTTATGTGCCTCAATGAAAAGATGTACCATGGCATTTTACATCAGTAGAAGCAAATAAAAAATAATTATCAGTTTAGACTAAGATGACTAAAAGCTTGTTGCAATGCTGAGAAGACCAAGGTGGCCATATAGAGTGATGTGGAAAACTCCATACGTTTTATCAGAGACAGTATGTCCAGAGCCAAGCATGACCATGATGACAGGAACAGGAAACACAGCCTCTGTTTGTAGAACTGGGTAGGCACTAGGTTAGCAATCACCAGCTACAAAGACTAGTTGGGGTTCATGACAGACAAGTAACATTCACATTTCAAAGCTGCAATAAGAAAAGCTGGAAGGTTTTGAAGAAAGGAGAAAGTAAAGGTGTGAACAAGGCACTGTTAAGACCAATAATAGACTTCTACATACAGTCTGATGATACTCATACTTCATGTGCTGAAAAACCTGGAGAGGGTAAAACAGAAAGACAAGAAGGCACAGGGGACTCGAGGGCAGAAGAAAATGTCACTGAAAATCTTAATGAGTGAAAATAGATTAATTTTACAATGAATTATAATTTACAAATGTCATGTGGGCAACAGAATTCCTGATGTTTGAGTTCATATCAGTTTTTTGTGGAAAGGGGCTTGAGGGAAACAAAACTGAAGGGAAACTCTCCCTAGTTTCAATGTCTCTTATGAACCCTCTACTAGACATGAGATGACACACAGTGCAGGTAGTCTGTAAATACATTCACGCTGACTGGCTGGCCCTGTGCTGCCAGACAATGTGTGTGACAGCTGAGCTCTCCCTTCTCTGAGTCTCATTCCTCTACCCAGGCAAATTTTTCATCAAGCCAGCTCTTCTTTGAGACTTCTACACTCTTTAAAATTTGTTTGAAATCAGCAAGTATTCCAAATATGTTAGGTAAGAGAAGCTGATGGACAAAATGAGATCACAAATCTTGTCACTGCAGGAGCCAGATGCAAAATAAGGCTGACTTGATGACAGGGTGGACATGCATGTACCTTCACTAAGAAAAGGTATTTGGGACTAAGAGTGCTCTTTAAAAAAGCATAACACCTTTTTAATCTGAAAAAGCTTGCCAAATTAAAGGAAGAAAGGCAGACTTTTTCTTAACAAGCAAAGGCAATAATTCACCATGTGAATAAGTCACCAAAGAGCTGATTCTATGTCTCTTACATGTTCAACACTAGATGCTGATCTGAAAAAAATATATTTTAGCCAAAGTGGATGAAGTATGATGGCCTAATGTAAATAGGGCAGATAGTGGTCCCTCAGGTCTTAAACTCTGTGAACTAGTCCCCAGTGTGACAGAGCAAGAGTAGACATCCTTTAGTCACAAATGCTATCATGCAATAAGTCGGTGTCAGTCAGGACTCCATGAGTAGTCCTAAAAAATGGGCTTAATGGACCAACTGTGAACATGGGTCTTCAACCAGCAGAAACTGCAAACTCTTTTAGATGCTTTTCTTTGCATTAGCAGCCCAAGCACCACCCTGCTTGAGTTCTCTGTCTAACAAAAGACTATAATCCATCAACCTACACAGGTAAGTACAGTTCATGGTATGCCATTGGAAGTGATTGTTTTTCCTAGACATAAATAGTAACTCACGCTTTCTACTCAGGAATGCTTCAGCACTTCACAACTGGCTGCACTGCTCAGGGCGGGTAAGGGCTGAAAGGACTCGACACAGCAAAGTTCTGTGTGTGGCAGCCTGTGCCAACTGTGGTGCAGGATCGCCCTGTATTTTCAAACAGGGTGATGCCACAGGAGAAACACAGGGAGAGAGAGTGATTATTCCAGTTGGAATGATCTATTTCAGCCAACACTTGCCTCCTTTTAAAAAACAGTTATGAGACCAAAGAGTGGTCTAGACCTCATTCCATGTCTTTGTTAGACAAGATGCCTGGTACCTGTGGCCCCCGCTGCCTGGGAGCGTTTCTGCAATTCGAGCTCAGAAGGACAAACACCAACTTCCAAGCCTCTCCATCTTTACCACATGCTTCCTTGAGGATTCAACCAATAACTGGCCTTGCTTGGCTCAGGAGCATTTGGTGCAGCAGATACAAACAGAGCTGTAAGCGGAACACTTCCTCTGGGATTGTGTTACCCCTCCACGCTGAGTCTCACAGGACAGTTTTGGTCAGTGCTTGCTTAGGCAGGGCTATCGGCTAGGAGTATCCCACTGTAAACATTTGCAGAGCAAGTCTGGTGGAACCTCATGCTCCATAATGAGACTACTGCAGCAAAATGCATCTGACAGGAGGAGATAACTTGCAAAAAACGAGGGTGAGAAGAGTTGAGTGTTGGCAACCCGAAGGAGCTGGATTCCCAAAACGAACTTGAAGGATTTGGCAGAACTCAAATTACATTTTTAAACAGTTACTGTAAGTGTAAATGTTATTTTATCCGCCCCCTTGAACTGTATCATCCTGGCCAGCCACCAGGCAACCACACCCACGCTCTTACTTTTACAGCTGCAGAGATGGGGTCAAGATTGTCTGTGTTCTGTATAATTCAAAACCTATTATTAAAGTAATTCACTTACAAATAAATCATCCCTCATGCAGCTCCAAGTAAAGAAGGAATAAAATAAGAGCTTCTGAGCTTGAGCTCATTTGCTGAATGAAAATCCTACTCCCTTTCCTGACCACATTTAAACAGTAAATAACAATTTTGTCACCAAGGCACCTCTCCTTATTTCATTCAAATCTGAGGAAGTTGATAATTAATCATTAAAGAAATGCAAAAAGAAGGAAAAAAAAAACCCAAAAAACCCTAAGGTTTACCATGTGATGACTCTTCACAATAAAACAGAAAAGGTCAAATGGTCTTACAGCATTCAAAGGCCCAACACTGAGCCAGGATGTGACCAGGAACATTATTTCTTCTTATTTCCAGCACTACTTTTAGTATGAGCATGTGAGTGTAAACCTGGCAGCAGCTGAGTCAGTGTAATGCCCCACTGACTGATGGAGGCAGGATCTCAGCTACTGTGGACAGCTTCAAAACTGTCAAGCAATTTCTGATAGGAAACAAGTAGTCTTATTTTCAGAAGCACTTTGCATGATCAGGCTTTAAATACTCAGGGGTCCAGTTCTGCATCCATTCAGGGCCTTGCATCTACATCAACCTGCTCAACAGCTGTCTGTTGGAGTAGTAATTTTTTTACTCTCCACTTTTCCTTTCTTACAGGTCCATGTTTGGAATGGTTTTTTTGATTTACAGAAATATCACCAAATCTTTTGAACGATAGGCCAGAAGCATAACACATTTTCTTTTAGTCTTTAGGTAAAAATTTAAGATTTGTTTACTTCTGCAAGTCTGTACATGGTTACAGTTTTTTCCAGTACCTTCTTCTGTGTTTATGTAAGATACAGGATATGCATGAGAACTGCAAACAAATTTATTGTTAATCAAACCTGGCCTGCCAGATTCATTATATCTTTAAACAAAACAAATGAAGGAATTACTTGTTATTAAGCACAATGTTATTTTATGCCTGCTGCAATATTCACAAATATACATAAAGATTATTCAGCTTTCATGTGATGAATTAAAGCCACAGGATGAGCTTTAAAGTGATACCACATCCAGAAAAATATTATGCTGAAACTGAAACAGCCAGAATCAAACTTTTGTCTTACATTATGGTATAAATAATTCTGAAAGAAATTTCCACACTGTGTATTCTATGATTTAAAGTAAGCATTTCTAATCCAGTCTACCTTCTTTGACCTTGTATTTTAGGGGCTCTGATGATCTAGCCACACACTTGCTGCTGTGACTATAGACTAGATCTTGACCAATATCCAAGTTGAAATATTTTTTTATTTCTACTTCTATTTTTATTTTTATATAGATGATGTATTTAGATTCACACAGTTTTGTAATAACTACTTGAATAAATCCCACCTGGAAGATTGAATTACATTTACTTAAATTCTTTACTGTTTACAAAAGGATAAGTTTCATTATGGATGTTTCTAAAGATGCGATGTTTCTTCTCACTATGTGGCCGTATGGCCTATAAACTGGAAGCAGCCTTTTTCTATAGGAAGATTATACTTCCAGTAATTTTTTTCTTTGCTTTAAACTTACACTTTAACACACACACAAAAGTATTTTTATGTACTATATTAGTGTTGCCATATCTGGAAGTCATCACATTTTCTGAGTCATAGAATCATGGAATGCTTGGTGTTGGAAGGGACCCTAAAGATCATCTAGTTCCAACCCCCTGCCATGGGCAGGGACACCTTCAACTAGACCAGGTTGCTCAAAGCCCCGTCCAACCTGGCCTTGAACGCTGCCAGGGAGGGGGCAGCCACAGCTTCTCTGGGCAACCTGTGCCAGTGTCTCACCACCCTCAGAGTGAAGAATTTCTTCCTAATATCTAATCTGAATCTACTCTCTTTCAGTTTAAAACCATTACCCCTTGTTCTGTCCCCAAGATTCCCTCCCCATCTCTCCTGTAGCCCCCTTTAAGTACTGGAAAGCTGCTGTAAGGTCTCCCTGGAGCCTTCTCTTCTCCAGGCTGAACAACCCCAACTCTCTCAGCCTGTCCTCATAGGGGAGGTGCTCCAGCCCCCTGATCATCTTCATGGACCGCTCAAGCAGGTCCATGTCCTTCTTATAATGGGGCCCCAGAGCTAGACACTATTCCATGTGGGGTCTCATGAGAGCAGAGGAGGAGAATCACCTCCCTCGGCCTGCTAGCCACAGTTCTCTTGATACAGCCCAGGATATGGTTGGATTTCTGGGCTGTGAGTGCATATTGCTGGCTCAGGGTCAGTTTTCCATCCATTAATTACAGCCAAGTCCCTCTCCACAGGGCTGTTCTCAATCCATTCATCACCCAGCCTGTATTTGTGCTTGGGATAGCAAGCACAAATAGAATCACAAACTAAAATTGAAGAGCACCAAGTAGAAACAGCAAGCGTATTTTTGGATGCTACATATTAAGCCCCACTGCTTTTTTTCCTGCCTGTGGTCTACATGACTCAGACCTCCGGTCCTTCACAGTCAGAGCGTGCATGTTGTAAAGTGCCTTTATGAAATTAATGATGTGTTTTTCTGCTCAGAAATTTCTTAGCAGTTTACAGGAGAGAAACAATAAAGACATCTGTCATGCAAAGTATGGGATGTTACAACCAAAGGTTGAATTGAATGAAAAAAATATGAACAAGCAGAACAGACTTTGTGAGTAATTCACTGTTTTCCTCCACCTCCCCTTCTTTTTCTCTCCATGGGACCTACCTCATACGTCTATCAAGCACAACTGTGGTAACAACTTGTGAGGAGACCATTCACACCGCCATCTCTCCTGCCACTGTTACAGCACTTGCCATCCAGCATCTGGAAATTACCTCATCCTTCATCAACATGTGTCTAATTGTGAGAGACTTGGGAATCTAGAAGTGATGCTCCCTGGCTTTGCTAGGGAATAGACTTATTTGCTGAGTCTCAGGATAAAATTAGCCATAGTAACAATAGTGTTGGTATTCATTGCTCCTCCCCGCTTTTTGGCTCCTCAAATATGCAAAAAGCAAAATGGCACATTATTTTTATGCTTTGGAGAGAGATGTGCCAGGCAAAGGACACATGTGAGATATGGGGAAGAAAAAGAGGAAAAAAGTATCAATGGTCTTTTATTCACTCTTCTTCCAAAAACCAGCACCACCAAAACAAAGGCACAACTGTTCCCACACAATAAAGGGTGCATTGATAGTGCTCCTAAAAACAAGCTAGTGTACTCCTGATGTTCCTGTCTTGTTGAATCTTCACAAAACTGTTACAACTACTAAATTTCAATTTGTCTGTTCCTGTCATGATCACTGACAATTCAAATTGCCATAAGAGCCAAGGAAATGCCATGACAACTTGGGCAGTCTCCATGCACAAGTGCCTAAGGAGCTATTAGAAGGAGGACAGGGTATATATAACGTGGAAATTTTAAGTAAATTATCTATTGCATCTGACTAATACTTTTTGAATAATATTACCTTTTTGGTCTTTACAAAAGTCTGTAGCACTATGTCCTACATTTTAGCTAGAGGAGCATGCACAAAGGCAGCAGGGTTACAGAAAGTCACATGGGACCAAGTATCCCAATAGAGGACAAACCTTATCCAGGCAAAATTAGAAACAAAACTGAAAAAAATTTTCAGCATCATTACAATTATACACCTTCTTGTAATTTTGACAGTGACATAAATATGAGGCCAAAGGCTGATGTAACTGATTATCTGATATGTGGCAGTTCTGATAAAAAAAATTGTTTATTTTTCAAAGTTTCCAGTAATCCAAAAAAAAATTTCAGTTAAGAAGTGTTAGTTATAAATATTTTGTTGATATTTTTAAGATGGTACAGAGGCTTTTAAAACTACGTCCTATCTTTTCCCAGTAGAAATAATTTGCTGTGATAAACCCATTTTTTTCAATTGCTGCCTAGGTACACTAAGGAAGTTTGAACTAAAATATTTCACTCAACCCTTACTCTCTCAATCTTGTTTAGACTGAGATTTGTTAATCTAAGGGAATAGCACTGGTATATTCTTGTCATATTATCAGCCAATAACATTTGGAAAAAATGCATGCTGTTTAAAAAAAAAAGTAAATAACTGTAGCAAGCACTCAGGGAAAGTGATATCTCTATACAAATTACAAAGGGTGAAAAAAGAGAGATAGATTATTCCTAATCTACAGGAATGATGAAAGCTGAAACATAAAGAGATACTTTCCAAGTACTCAGAACAAGAATGATACTAAGTTTATCCCATGGAGCTGATATACCCTAGCATGATAAAAGTGACAGTAACTCGGTTGTCTTTATTGAGAGGAGTGCCTGTGATCTTATAGAAAAAAATGTATCAAACAGAGTCTAAGAAACTGTTCATTCTGCCTGCTGCTCTACATGCTAAATGTATTGTTTTTTTCTTTACGTTAACCTAGCGGCAACAACTTTCCAATTTTAACTTTTAGGGCCTGGAAGAATTTTCTGTACAGTAATGCTGAAGCTGCTCTGCCTGGCTATAGCATGACAAAATGTGAACAGAAGGGAAGTATGTGTCCTGGCGAACAGATATCTGGCCCAGGAAGGATCTAGAGAATACAGCAATAAATATATTCTTAAAGAAAAAAGAACTTCTGAAATATGAAAATTGAGTGAATATTTAAAAACACAGCTACAAGCTTCAACAAAGGTGAAAAACTGCAACGGATTTCAGAGACCAGAAGCTGATAATAACATTCCACATAGATGCATGGACACAAGTTGAGCAGTGATGAGTCCTAAAGAGATGCAGAATATTAAACATCAGTGTTTATTAATACTAAATAATGATTAGTGATTTGTCTTTTTTATTAACAAACTCCAGAATATGCTTCCATATGGCTCTTTTTATTTTGTTCTTGTGCACCAAATTCTACTACCAGTTTGTGCTTATAATATTTATTTTTACTGAATTAAAAAAAAAAAAATAAAAAAAGGACAGGTGTTTTTAGTTTTCCTCTATATGGATGACAACATAGAAATGTATTGTGGAATTTGGCACTGACTGGTTCTTGAAGTAGAGTTACCACATGTCCCAGTCACAAAACAGCAACACATAGTATAATGTTTCTGGAAAGAATCTTGCTGCAATAAAATGGATCACAAAAAGTTTGCAATCTATGAATTCTGCCCAGAATATAAACCACCAAAGTTTTCTCCTATTAAGTATGTGAAATTGGAAACCAATTCACAAACCAGGGTGAGAGCAAAGAGGAGGGTCTGGAAGTTGTACTTCACAGGAAAACGCATTCCTGCTAAAAAATCAGTGCAAACTGCTGATCACAACAACAAATTTTTGAAATCACACAGAACATCATTTCCAATCTGGAAAATCTATCCAGTGAACATACTATTTGGAGAAAATGTTAATGAATTCACAAATCAAAAGGAAGACTAGCACAACTATCTGGTTTGATGTCCTTCATCACACAGGCAAGAAGGCGGCTTCCCTGAATTTGAACTAAACACTTCTTTTTTTTTTTCTTTTTTTTTTTTTTT
>NW_020799098.1:29031414-29043497 GCF_003259725.1 Athene cunicularia
TTTTTTTTTTTTTTTTAGTTCAGTTTGAAGTAAACACATTTCTTTTAGTGAAAAATCAACTCATGGTTTCAAAAACTCCCAGTGATGGACAACATACCATAAAACTTGGTAGGTCACCTGGTTAACAGCTCATTATATGTCACAGGGTGTGTGTGTCCAGGCTAGAGGGTGTTATTTCCCAGGGAAGTGCTTATAATCTTCAGGTTCCCTTCATCCCCCTTTTCAAAAGCTGAGAGGCTTACTCGGCATTTTTCAGCACACATACACCTTTGTTCCTAGACTAAACCTCTTCTCACACCAATGACATCCCTGCCCCAGACTAAAAGCTCCTGAGCATCCCCTGCATCCACATTCAAAAAACCCCATTAACACATCTGGCCACATCACCACCTTGGGAACTCATGAGCAAATAAATAAACCAGAAGTATCCTCCATCTCTTTTATGGTTGCTTTTCATAAGGTCCAGCATGTTTCTTGAACACTCACAGACCACCTTTCTCAAGCAGCATTAACTAAGGAGCACACTGGCCCATCCTGGACAGCAGGTACCCTGCAAAACATGTTAAGATAAGACTTGGGACCCACAGCAGGGACAAGGGCAGCTGAGTGACCTTTTCAAAATCATTACAGAAATGACAACTCTCTCACACAGACTAAACCATAAAGGCTCACTGCTATTAAAGAGGGATTTCTTAGGTGTTTGTCCCTTGCACCCTCTGGGATACATCCACTATTCAAAGCTCCCCAAAGAATCTTTATTTCATAAAATGCAGACAAACTCAGGAAGCTGAGGACTAATTTTAACCCATGCCTCTTGCCAATTAAGTGACTGAGTTAGAGCAGCATGAAGTGTTCAGGATGCAACTGCCTGGCAGGGTGACTGGACAACAGCCAGCACTGACTAGCAGGATGCCTGCTTCACCTGTCAGGCTTAAAGAAGATGCTTCTGGTTCACCTCTCAGGGGAAAATCTAGCGATTCAGGAGTGAAGCAATGCCTCCTGTGGCTGCTCAAAGCACAGCTCTCCCCCGAGATAGAAACTTCATTGAGTGTTACAGGCTAGCTGGGAAGTTTCACATGCTGTGTCACTAAGTAGAAACTTTCTTCTGAATCTGGTTTTACTCTCAACCCAACAACAAGACTTTCAGGCAACTCATGCTAGGAATGGAAAAGAAATTACCAAATGTAAAGAATAAATTTAGAAGCGTAGAGAAACAGAACAGCAACAGTGCAAGAGGAAGACGTCCAGCCTTGTGGCGTGATTTCTGGATTACAGGTCTACCACAGGGAAGATGCCAGGCATGTTTAATTTTTCCACTCTTTTACACATCCTTCCTTTTGTCTTTCCTCTTCAGAGAGACAACTTTCTTAGAAAGAAGCACCTTGTATTTGTTTTCTAGAAAACTATTTTGCATAGGAAAGCCAAAGTCCACCAAGATGCAAATTATAAGATACACTTCAGATACACTCCAATCCTCTGAGCTTCCTATTGCAGAAATGAAAGCAAACAGCAATATCAACAGTGACAACTAGGCTATAACAGGACATAGGACAAGATTTCCTAAAAGTCAGCAGTCATCCTCAGGATCAGTGCAACACTTTGGCCACTCCTCATCTGTGACATGCTCCAGAGGAGATGGTGGGAGCAGGTGCATGTCCGTGGGGCTGTTCATTATCAAATGTCTGGAATGCTAATGTAAACACCTTGCATTTACTTCATGTTTTGCCTTTAAAGACTTTTGCCAACATTAATAATAATGATACTAGTCATAGAGCTTTTATAAGGATTAATTTGTTATGGTCATTAGAGCTCTTCACCACAGTTATGTAATAGCATGCTTAGTGTACTCTAAAAAAAAAAAAAAAAAAAAAAAGCAGCTGCAGTACATTAACATCCGCTTACGGGAATCCAGTGATTTCTTCTTTACACATTCTGATGATGACATGCATCCACATACAATAGTCTCTTAAATCCCATGTCTGCTCTAACCCTTGTATGCACCCGTGAAAAATAATTGTCACAACATCTGCCAATCTGCCATTTATTCTCTTTCATGAGGGCACTTGCAAGTGTATGCTGATTTGCCAAGCAGTACTGTTACCGACACTTCTGTGAACACTTCTTTTCCCTCAGCACAACTCACCCCATCCTCCCAGACTCTTCCAGAGGTCTACAGAAAGATATTAGCTGGCCTGTTACCTTGTTTTCTATTTATTAGAGAGAATCCAAGCTTTGTCCCAACAGGCCCATAAAAAAAGGCTAATGTTCAAATCCTGATGAGTTACTTGGTACACAGTACTGGTGCATGAAGAAACAGGCTGCGGCTGGTCTCAAAATAAAAGTTCCCTGCCCTGCTCCCCATTACTGTGTCATCAACATGCCTCACAACCCTCAACACATTCCTCCTCCTTATCCTTTTCTGATATAAAGACCATTTCTCCTACTTCAGAGGTGCAAATTGATGGCTTTTACATGATGGTTAGTCCTTTGCTTTAGTGCCTGGTAGCAGTGCTTCTTCTTTTACAGACTCTTTGTATTTTCCTAGCCCTTCCCAATATTCTCAGCCCTCTCCCCAGCTTCTGAAAAATATAAGGCACAGAGAGACCACAGACCAGCACCATCCCTGCCTCCTCTGGAAAGGAAGCAGAGATCCTACTTCAGGCAGAACTGTTAAGTGCCTAAATTTAGCTGGGATGAATCTGGAATTAGACCATCAGAGCAGGGAATAAAACAAAGGTGTCTCAAATATTAGGCTTAACACCATGCCCTACATTACACTGGTGATCTCTGCCATTCAATGATCCAAGTGTGTGACATTAAAAATTATGTTGGTAAAGACCACTACTGAATTCAGAGCAAGCAGAGATCAGACCTTTAGAAGAGTATTTAGCATACATTATCTCTTCCACTCTTTTTTTTTTTTTTTTTTTTTTTTTTGAGGGAGAGCAGGATTTGTATTAAGCCTGGTTTTGTCAGTAAAATGCTGAAGAAACATCTGGGTTTCCATGTGTACATGTAGGAGGGTATGACCACACATCCCATGGTCCTGACCAGGCACCTCTACATGATAACTTCATGCACTAGGCTGCCATGGCATGCTGCAGTGCAAATGGACCCTGTGTTTTGCTCTGTGATGGTGTTTAATTGAGTCGGACAGGTGAGCAGTCGGACAGGTAGACAGCCCCTGATGAGTCATGGATGCTTATGCTGGGGAGCTATGCCTAATGGAGGCAATTGCATCACGTTGGGAAGAGCAGAGCAGCCAAGGCACACCCCTAGGTAAATAGTACTTGATGGTATGCTTAATTATAGTTAACATGCCTGGTTGTATGATCTCAGAAATCAGAGATGGAAAAGACCTGCTACATAACCTAACCACTACCGCAGTGAAGTATGTTTCCCTTCCTGTGAGAGGCAGTGAGGATTTCACTTGCTTTCCTTCAGAAAGCTAGTCCACATTTTTTACTATGATCCTACTTCTTGGGAGTTTTTGCTGTTTCTTGTTATTATGTTTCATTATTTTCTGAGTCTATCCCCATTTCCATCAGTTGGTGGCTCCTTACAGTCTCCTATTCCCACCTGCTTAGTCCTTTACTGAGCACATTGACTTGCACCCGCCCTTCAAAACTGGGAGGTCAGGGCTCTCCACAGCTGCCTCCCCACAGCCCATGGGAGGTCCCCACTCCCCACAAGTTTGGGGTGCTCATCTGCAAGGCCACTGCCCAGGGCAGAGGACCTGACCCTGCCACCATGGACATTTTCAGGGGTCACTGCAGAGCCTCAAGCCCAGGCTCAGCTTCCTTCCCTTCTCTCCATGCCTGTGCCACCCATGTCCACCCATCTAAGGCACCTTCCCCTTGCTTGCTGGTTTCTTCTTGCTCTGCTTGCTGTGTGAGAGATATCCACAGAAGGAAAGGAATATGAAATATAAAAAGATCACTTTCCTTCATTTTTTTTTCTTCTTTTTCCTCTCACCGATTTTTACATATTTTGATGGTGCTTGCTCTGGGCTCCTGAAATTTTTGCAGCATCACTGGTGCAGCAAGTCCCAGCAAGACAGGACCCTGCCTGTACAGAACTAATCCCAAGTCACAGCCTCCTTCCCTGTTACTACCTGCTGAGCTCTGATGCGAGATGCGTCACCACAGGAAATTAATCCAAAATTTTCCGTCTGGTAAATGAGGAAACACCTCATGCATAAAACAGGGAGTTCAGATGTGCATTTCTCCACACCAAAGTCAACAGAATCTGCTATTTAATTATTTATTTTTAAACCCTGAGACGGTTGCTGTGCACTTTTGACCTTCTGTCAGTTTGAGCAGTGATTTGCTACTCACAAGATGCAAATACATACTGCAGCAAGGATATATTTATGCAAGTATGAAATACCAGCAATTTCAGTGATTTATCTCCCCTTGTCTGCATTCAGCACTGGAGATAAACAACAGTGAAAAGAAAGGAATGGGTCTGAAGCTCAGAAAAAAGCCTCCTGTGTTTGGGTGACAAGTTCGTACAGTGACCTGAGGCTTCCAGACAGCTTAGGAGCTACTCAAGTTTTCAGACTCACAGCCTGAATATGCAAATGGGCCCCACATTTCTACCCATCTTTTAGCAGAGCTCTTCAGGCATTTTTCAGGAATGTGTCATTTTTACAAAGAGACTAAAAAAAGAAACAAACAAATTTTTGTTGTCAAATGTGGACAAACTCTGAATAACAAAGTGTTTGAGTAAAGGCTAAACCTTTGTACAATGCTGCAAAGATGTCTTGGTGCTATGATTGGGGATCAAATGATCGCTCTCTGACATGGTCCCCTGGAAATGATGCTGGGGGAGAACAGCCTGAGTTACTCTGTCACATTCCCACAGCATTCCCCTGGTGAAACTGGCTGCTCATGGCTTGGATGGGCACACACTTTGCTGGGTAAAAAACTGTCTGGATGGCCGGGCCCAAAGAGTTGTGGTGAACGGAGCTAAATCCAGTTGGTGGCCAGTCACGAGTGGTGTCCCCCAGGGCTGGGTTTTGGGGCCACTCCTGTTTAACATCTTTATTGATGATCTAGACGAGGGGATCGAGTGCACCCTCAGTCAGTTTGCAGATGACACCCAGTTGGGTGGGAGTGTTGATGTGCTCGAGGGTAGGGATGCTCTGCAGAGAGACCTGGACAGGCTGGAGCCATGGGCTGAGCCCAACTGGAGGAGTTTCAATAAGGGCAAATGCCGGGGGCTGCCCTTGGGCCACAACAACCCCCAGCAGCGCTACAGGCTTGGAGAGGAGTGGCTGGAGAGCTGTCAGTCAGAGAGGGACCTGGGGGTGCTGATTGACAGCCGGCTGAACAGGAGCCAGCAGTGTGCCCAGGGGGCCAAGAAGGCCAATGGCATCCTGGCTTGTGTCAGCAATAGCGTGGCCAGCAGGGACAGGGAAGGGATCTGACCCCTGTACTCGGCACTGGTGAGGCCGCCCCTCGATTCCTGTGTTCAGTTTTGGGCCCCTCACTACAAAAAGGACATTGAATGACTCGAGCGTGTCCAGAGAAGGGCAACGGAGCTGGTGCAGGGTCTGGAGCACAGGTCGTACGGGGAGCGGCTGAGGGAACTGGGGGGGTTTAGTCTGGAGAAGAGGAGGCTGAGGGGAGACCTCATCACCCTCTACAGCTGCCTGAAAGGAGGTTGCAGACAGCTGGGGATGTTAACTGAGTAACAAGTGACAGGACAAGAGGGAATGCCCTCAAGCTGCACCAGCAAGGTCTAGACTGGATATTAGGAAGCATTTCTTTCCAGCACGTGTTGTTAGGTGTTGGAATGGGCTGCCCAGGGAGGTGGTGGAATCCCCATCCCTGGAGGTGTTTAAGAGTTGGGTTGACATAGCGCTGAGGGATATGGTGTAGTTGGGAACTGTCAGTGTTAGGTTAATGGTTGGACTGGATGATCTTCAAGGTCTTTTCCAACATAGACTATTCTGTGTTTCTGTGATTCTGTGATTTGTTCATTACTTACCATATTTTGTTGTTGTTGGCACACAGTACACTGAGAGATGTCTGGTTTCCCAGAGAAGGGCTCAAGATGCACACTGGTGGGACACATCACTGACTGCCAAACTGAGGCAGCATCACAGTTCAGGGTCTGGAGGGGTTCAGTGAGGATAATGGGATGTTAATGTGCTAAATGAGGGCATGATTTTCCTGGAAGTCTGGATATCTGAAAGAAAACTTTCAAAGTTGTGAACCAAAAGAAAACAATCTTCTTTTCTCAGATGTGGGGGAAAAAAAAAAAAAAAAAGTAGATGTGGGAAGGCCACATGATCCAGAACAGTTCAGAAACATCCAAAGTAATACTAAAAAAAGAAAACTTGATGCATAATTTAGACCAGTGAGTCTCATTGCATTATTGCTGTTCTGCTTCCCTAAACAAGCTCTTGACTGCCTAATGAGAAATTTTACTTTCAGAATTGCCATTCATCATCCTTCCTGAATTTAAAAGAAACATAAATTTTACAAATCAAACAAAGACATATTTGGCTGAAAATTATTTAAGAATCTTCCATGTCACTATGATAGTACAATTCCTTCCAAGGGACAAAAAGTGAGTTGTGATATGAAAAAAAATGAACGATGCTTAAGAAAGTCAGTAAGAAGCAAACTTGTGAGCATCTGCTCTGGGCTGGCCCCAAAACAGCAGCAGCAGGAGTAAAATAAAATATTAATTAAATGTGGTGATTTATATCAGAACTCATCGGAAAAAAGTTATTCATTCCTTCTTCTGCTCTTGAAAATTTTTCACTAGAAATAGCCAAAGCTTTTGCAATTGAAGAAATATTAAATAATTTGAATCTGAATTTCATAAGGAGAGGGATGCCGTCATTCTTGCAACTTATTTAGGTTTTGGAGATAAACCATTACTCTCAAACTACAGTGCATTTTTTTCTTTTTGTGAAGATGAGAAGGTAATTCCTCATGGCATTCATGTGCTCACAATGCATCACATGAACAAAAGATCTGCTGAAGATCATCTTTTCTAGAGAAACACAAGTCTCAGGTACCCAAATAGAAAATCCCATGAATGTTTGTGGTGTCTTTACAACCAAAACACATTTATGTCAAATGTTTTAGCCTTCGGACAGATGAATAAATAAACAGTGTTTCTGGATATAAGATGAATGTTCACTTTTTACTAGAAGAAAAAATTTCCACACAAATCACATACTCTTATAGAGTAAACAAACCCTTAAACCAACAACCTGGAAGATATATTTGTCGAAGAAGTGTATGCGTGAAAATACTTTTTATAGGAAAATACACTTCTGAGTAGCAGACCAGTTTATTCCAAAATATATTTCAAACTACACGAAGCCGTGCTTAAGAAGTGTTGTTCTGATTTAGAACATTATTTATGGAGATCATAAAAGAAAACAACTTTCACTGCTGCGAAGAGAAACTTCCTCAGAGAGAGCCTCAGCAAACAGATGCAAGATTTCTGCCATCCTCCTGCATCTCCAGTTTGCAGGGAGGTGCAGATAGGGGCCTGTGCTTCTTTTCCAGAAAAATACCTTAGAGCTCTATTGTCCAGTATTGAACTTCTAGGGATTGTTTACATTCAGTAAAAATTCATTAATTTAGATACCAAGAGTTACTGCAGCTGCTCTTCAACCATCTGCTTCACAGGGCTATCTAAAATTTCCATGTAAAACTTTTTTTTCCCCAAACCCATGGATTTCCCATCATGGGTTATCCAGTGCCAGAGTCAGCCTAAACAGAAACTGTATCTATCAAATGCAGTTGAAAAAAGGTAAAAGGAAAAAGTTTTGTGCTGATGTTCTTTCCAGGATCCTCAGGAAAAATGAATGAAATTCATAGTCTTCGGGCACTTGCAGCATCTTTAATCTGAAACCATCACGCTTATTAGAGCCTCATCAAGAATATTTTCAGGTTTTGACTGAGCAATCCACCTGAAACAAATGCTGAATTCTCCCAGACTTTAACTCTAATGCTTTACTGTTTCTACATGCTGAGAACACATACATTATACTCTGCCTCAGGGCTGCGGTCATGGCATATGGAAGTTCTTAACTTCCCAAGTTCTAAAGTAGATGGACATGGTTTATACTTCTGCAAAATTCCTTTAAATGACACATTTTAACATTTCTGTGTTTCTGAACAAAAAATAAAACACACGGAACAGAAATGGGATTATTAACTGGAGTCATTAAAATGCCAGGAACAATACATCTCAAAGGGGAAAAAGAAACAATCTGGAATCGCAATGCTGACCTCACCTGATTTGTTTCAAGCCTTTGTAATGTCTAGCATTGCTCAAGAAAAATCTGTAACGAAATTATAAGCAGTGTAGTTTCACTTTTAGATCTAATGTAATACATCAACTTCAGGAAGAACAAAATCTATGTTGAAAAGTTGAGGTCAGTACAACTAGAAGTCAAACGGACATGAAAAAATCTCAAAGAGTTGGGTGGCTGCTTTCCATCCAGGGAGTCAGCACTGTCGATGGGGCTGTCTTAGGCAAGCAGGGAAGGTGATGGGTGCCAGGGGAGCATCCTGTGCCCTAGGGAAGGGGAGTACAGGGAAGGGTGGCCCTGGCTGCCTGCTGCCTCCCTGTCCTCCCAGAAGAGAGACCAATGTCAGCACTTGGCCTGTGACTTTGCTTGTCAGAGAGCTTATGCCCAAGAGTCATTTCCCTCCTCTCCCAAGAGAAAACTTTTTCCAGTGTTTAACCTGAATTTTCTTGGCTGAAATTAAAATAATTAATTTATATCCTCTCTATCAATGCCAAGAAGGACAGACCAGCCCCAGTAGCATTTATGCATCCTTTATGGCTGCAGCCTGGTCCTGTATCATTGCCCTTCTTAGACAACAGTAAGTTCAATTCATCCAGCCTCCCTTCATTGATCACATGCCTTGGAAATGACCTCTCCCACTGCTGCCCTCTGGATTCACTCCAGTTTCTCCAGACCCTCTGGAAATGTGTCATCTGCCGTACTCCAGCTGTGGCGCTATCCATGTGGAGCAGGATGGAAGGATTACTTCACATTTCTCGTGGGCTATACGCCTGTTTATACAAGCCAGTGGGATGTTTGCTTTTTTTGCGGCAATGCAACTCTACTGACTCATGAACAGCTTGTGACACCCTGCAACCTGCAGAGCCCGCTGTTTGGGCACACCACCTACACAGCTGCCCCTCGTCCCACGTCTGCAAGGTCAGCTTGTCCTGCCTCCACTGACCGCTGCAATGGGCAACTCTCTCCTCATTGTGATCACACTTAATGAAAGAGTCTTGGGGTACCTCTGAAAGGCTATTTAACTGCACTTCATTAAATTAATTTTCTTTAAAAGGAATAATTACCAGCAGATGTCAGACCATTGGCATGATGCAAAGCCTATGCCACCAAGGTGTCCATCTTCCCTGTCTGCTTTGTAGGGAGAGAGGAGAGTTGATCCAGAGATGTTTTTCTGTGTGGGCTGCTGCAGAGCAGAGGGATGACCCCAGGAGAGGGAGCAGTACAGAGGGTGCCTCACCAGCTCTCACCTTCCCTTTTCTCCTGATCCCAGAGGGAAGACTTGGCTCAGCATGCCTGCAGCAAGGCTGTCCAAGCAGAAAGTCAATTTCTAGCATCACCACCTTTGCAAACAAGCTTTCCTCTGTAGTTTCTCCACTCATCTGGAAGCAATCTATAGCTGTGATGAAATACATGCCCTACACACAGGGAGGTGGGAATTTAGCTTGGGGGTCCTTGCACACACACACACAAACACCAGTCGTGGGAGTCATTGCCTGGGGTCAGGCTCCAAGCTGACCCCACAAGCATGGTGTGGAAAGGGCAGCAGCGTGGCCACCTCCACAGACTTGCCATCCTGTCCAGCCCCACAGGGATGAGATACAGGGAGGAATAAGCCTCCCTTCTCTGAGCGTGGTGCTCAAACAAGCACCACATAGGATGGGACTTTCTGTTCTGCTTTGCTACATCCTTTAACAGTTCATGGAAGATGTTCGTGCAGTGAGTCTAATTCAATCATGTATTTATTTATCATACACTCCAGAAGGAGCCTAGGCTATTGAATAAACATGTGGTGGCCTAAGTGGGGCTGCTTTTTCAAAATGCCTCTAGCTTTTTTCCTATGGTCTGTGTAAAAAGGCGTGTTTATAAACAAATTGCAAGATCTATTTATACTATAGCTCAAGACATTTAGACAGTAGCATCTCAGAGACTTTTGATGGAGGCAGTAAACTGGGCTGGAAGTTGATCTGACAGGAAATAAAAGCTAAAATTGTTTTTCTAAAACCCAGCAGATAACACTAACAGGCTGGGATGAGTAAGAGCATTGAATCCAGATCAAGATGTTGGATGCACCAATCTGTGTACTACAAAACCCTCTGTCAACTGAAAGAGATTCACATTTATAGAACAAAAACAACAGCGTATTTCAATCATACAAGAACAGAAGTGAAGCAGAGCTACCAAAATCCCCAGCAGGATCTCATGTTTAGCAAGAGAAAATTTCATGGTGAACAACATCAAAAATAATAAAATAAAAGCCAAGACTAATAAATGACTTGAATCCATAGACATATTTTTTGGATGACTGGCGGGGTAGGTCAGCACGATCTCCACAGTTTGTTCTAAAAGAAATCTTGATTAGGTCCGTTCATACAGATCTTTATCACATGTGAACTTTAAGTTTTACCATCGCTCTAAAAGCAATGAGCAGATGCAAGATGGAAATAAGCCAAATTAAAGATGGAAACAAATACTCTTGCAGCAGTACAATTATTAATGCCTCTGGAGGGGTACAACCACATTGAAATATATTAAAAAAAAAAAACAACCAACAAATGTAGCAATTTTTTATCCTCGTAATATAAATGTCAGATAAACAGTTCCTAGCAAGTTCATGCAACCAAGACAAATGGGGGAGGGAAAGCCTACAGCACCTGGATGACTAGTATTAGACATAATGAGAAGGAAAAGCAGCCATAAAATGTTAGGATACTGCAGCTCCTGAGCTGCCTGTGTATGCAATCCATTTACAGCCCCAAATGGCTTCGTTGGAGTCTCTGGAGGAAGCAGTGTTCAGCAGACTGCCTTGCAACACCAGCTCCAGGAAGTCATCAATCAGCCCAGGGAGAGTTAAACTGAGGTTCTACCCAGATGAGAGGTTATCAGCAAAAATAATGTTCCTGCTGAAAGTAGTGGAACCAAAAATGGATGCTTGAATACCTAATCAAATCGCATCCTTGTAGTGATCAGCAGGGAAACTCAACACCCTTCACAAAACTGGATGTCCCTGGCCTTCTGAAGGTCCTGTGGAGACACAACAGTGTCGGTTACAGTATTTCAGCATGGCAAGATGACACATCAGCAAGAAATAAGCTAGCTCGTACATGAGCTAGGCAGTTTTGACAGGAAACAAAATGACTAATCCCCGAGTCATAAACAAAGACAGCCAGATGGGGTCAGAGTGAAGATTCTGCCCAGCACCCTGCTTCTGCCCCACAGGAGGTGTCCAGAAAAGAGCAAGGAAAAAAACACCTGCAGAGAGATGCTTTCCTGTTACCTTCTCCACATCACCTGTGGTTGACAAACCTTGACATTTGTCTGGATAAAGAAGCTACATGTTTGAACCATCAATTCAAAGAAATGAGGGCACTGACAAGAATGCTGTTCTCAGTGAGGGAGCACACATCTGGATACTGGGAAGCAAATAAAATAAAAGCTGAGGTGTGAAGTGAAAAGGTGTGAACCCCTTCAGTCCACCTCAAACCATGGGGGAGTTATAAAGCACATAGATAATGGGGGTCCAGGCTCCTGCTGTCTGAAGTATCTGACAAGCAGAATCTGGCATGAAAATGGGAGGTTTTATTTTCTGGCATAATCACAGTGTCTGGATCAGGGTTTCAAAGTCGAATACAGTCTCCCATGACAAGGCCAACATTTTCTCCAGCCATGAGTGTTACACTCATGATTTCACCCATATCAAGTCCCAGTTATGGGCTGAAAGGATCATAATCTAACTGGCAGCAACTACTAAGATGTTGTGGGGTTCCTATCTAGAAATAGCCCCCCTGCCCCCCCCCCC
>NW_020799098.1:29043547-29079597 GCF_003259725.1 Athene cunicularia
CCCCCCCCCCCCCCGACTAGTTAGCTTCCACCTACCGAAACTGTGGTTTGAAAAACAGCCCACTGTGGTATTGAGTTGAGTGGAACATTTTTCCTTTTGGCCACCAGTGACTGTTACAGACACAGGCTGACAATCTTTGAAGTACTAAACTATATGTGGTAACTTTGGCAAATACAAGAAAAAAATAGGCATTTAAACAACAAAAAAAAAGAGTCTACATCAAATTTCTATGAATTTAGAACATTTAAAACATAAAAAACCCATCAGCATTCACTATTGCCCAAATCTATAAAAAATATATTTCTCATATATTCATATCCTTTGGGAATGCTTCTATAATGTGGGATGGTATTTTTCATATGTTCTTACAATAGGTTTAGTGACTAAACAAAGGGCCATCTATTAATTTTTCATATGGAAAAAACATGTATGTCCTCTAATGATGAAGGCTGCTTTCCACTTCCATAATCTGAAAGATGAGTAATAAAAAAATTCTTTTTCACAAAAACAGTAGTAGTTTAATCTAGCTATTTTGAAGGCCCCAGCAAATGATAAAGATATCATACACTGTCTTTTATACCTCTACAATCATGTAAGAGCTAAGCACATTCTGGCCACATGATGGATAAGAATGCTAAATGAGCAAATCTGTTGGAAATCTGTCTTCAGAGGATGAGTACAGGTGCTACACATCTGGTTGTGCACCTAGTGGTAAATATTTGAAAGTGATCAAGAAAATAAAGGAAGAGGAGATCTTAAACAGGAAGGGAAAGTATAAAGGTGGTCATCAAACAGTTAGCAAGGAATTCTGCTTGCAAGGTAAAAATTAACCCACACCCACCCCCACCCAAATCCACACTAAGAAATGAAAATTCAACAAACTTATTTCACTGAAAGCAAGTTAGTTGTTCTTGCTGTCCTGGGAAGCAGGAGGCTCGCTGACTTCAAGCCACAGTACCACATTAGATATATTTTTTCTTATTTTTACCTCTCTTTCAGTGTTATCACCACTTCTCCTACCTGTACTAAGATGTATGATATGATCTGTGAGGCTGTTAACCCGCCATTTTGGGCCAATTTCCTTACAAGCTGATTTCAGATCAGTTACATATGGCTAGTTTTTTGTGCCAATGGTGCTGTGCATTTGAAATTATTTTATCATCCAGATGACTGCTTTGTTTCTGTGAAAGGAAAAACCCCATTTACTCCATTTCATTAGAAAGCAAGAATGCATTAGAATACTTTTATTGATATAGACACTGTAATGTTATATATCTATGAAAATTTCAATATACTATAGCATTTCTAAGCCATTATGGAGGGTGACAGTTTTACAAAAATATTAACTGTAATGTGCGAACCCAGAGAAAGATCATAAAATAATCTCTCTACTCTTGTAATAACAGTTTGATAAAATATCCATTTTTTATTACTGTCAATCAATCGTTTTTAATGCTAAGAGATTACCCAGCTGATTCTTACACCATCGCTCATAGCAAGGCTGGAACATGCTTTTTTTTCTTTTTAGATCTCAGCTGCAGATTGCATGGTTTGTACAAGAAGCCTGTTCCCAGAAAAATGCTTTCCAAGAATACATTTTTTAAAAAATGTTCTTTCAGTGCTTGGAGTTGTCTGTCTCCTTATCTGTTGTCTGTTTTCATTTTGTGGAGTTTCACTGAACCCCACAGAGATGGCTCTTTTGCACTTTTGGTAGGGATTGTCATACTCATACCTTAATTGCCCAACACAAATCTCTTTAGATTTGCTGGGTTTGAGACTAAATTTTAATAGAAATACTAGGGGGACTGTTTTTATCTAGGCAGAGTATTTGACTATACAGCACAGAAAATCTCACTTATTTTGTGTGCGTGTGAGAAGGATATTTCTACTCTAAGCACATAGCACAGATTTGCCTTTAGCCAGAACACTATTTCTTAAAATGAGTCATCCATGAAAACAGATAGGTTTAAATTACAGAAAAATGCTTTGCAAACTAACCAGTGTTGCAAAACCAGAAATAGCTTAGGAGACCTGGAGAGACTCCAGTTCCACAGCATTCATCCATTCCCCCAGTCCCCAGCCATTCAGTCTTCCTGTCATCCTCTCTCCTTTTGGGAGATTGTTACGTTTTGGTTAATGCAAGACTAAAAATCTGTCCAGAATTTGATGTGTTAATAGGGAGTAAGAAACGAGTCATTCTTTCTTCTTTTATTATTTCCAATAGGAGAGTCATGTAGAGGCTGTACTGAGCTTTGTCTCATAGTCACTACCATGACTTTTGTTACATACACAAATTTGGGATAGCATATTTAAGCAAGAGAGAACCACAGAGCTTCTCATCTAATACATTCCCTTGCCTGTTCATGGAAAGAGCTGACTGCAGCATAGCACAGTGTTTCTGTCTGTGGTTTTGATGAGCTGAATCCAAACCCAACCATTTTCTGTTCCGTCTGGGGCCATAAAAGTCAGAGCCTGTCCTGGAGGTACAGGCATTTTAGATCAAGAAGGAAAGTCCTTCAGCAATTGCAGAAGAGCCTGGATTATTCTGCCTCACGTAAATCTTAGACTGTGCATTTTACAAAACCTTTCCTGCCATGACACACTGTAACCCTGACTCATCGGTTTCAAGCATGAATTTCTTTCTGTTTCCTGCTTGCAGAGGTCTGCTCAGGGTCAGAAGCTGAAGCAGAGCTGAATTCCCAGCCCCTGTTTTCTTACCAGCCAATGCAGCCAGCCAGTACCACAGGTGACCGCTCATCCCAGCCACCACCAGGCCCAATGCTACATTGCAGCCTACATATAATTTTTTGGAGAAGTGGTTTACATAAAACAGGGTAGTCCCATGACTTCAAAAATATTTGCAGGAAAAGCAGTGTGATGTGTGTACTTCTTTGCAGAACTGTGAGCCCTGAATCACGACACTTATCATGAGCCAACATCAACACACACTGCTGATGGCTGGAAGATTGTGCCAAGGAGAGCATTATTCTGTGTGTGTCCTGGTCTACCTTTCCCTGATTCCCTAGTCCTTTCCTTGCAGACAGGTCTCAGCCCAATAGCAACGAAGGAAAGTGTGCTCATAGGAAGGGGATTACAGAAAACATGGGAGAAACTATTTGGATTACAGTAAAAAGCAGGTGGGATGGTGACTTCCCTGACATGAGAACTCCTGACTTCCTAAGCCAGAAGGAATCTCTGCAGTGTGGTGGGGGCTGGCAGGACTGCCTGGGATTTGACCCTCTGAGGCTTTTCTTGTCTTCTTTTCCTAGTAATGTTAAAGTAGAACTTAGCTCAACATCTTCTCTCCATCCTATGTTTGGCAGCAAGGTTCAGAGCAGAGACCAGCAGCGGTCCTGAGGAGCCCTTTCTCATGGTCTATTACAAAGGATTGCTCCACTGCACATAAGCATGGAGAGGCACACAACACTGCCATACTTCAGCTTTTACAGATGGATTATCTTTCAGACATCTTCACAGGTGTCCAGCATTTCAAAATGCTGAGAATACTTTGTCCTGACATTAATTTTTTCGTGGGGATTTTGGAGAAGGATGTAGATACTAACAATTATACAGGTAGCTTTAGGAGGAGATTTTTAACATCTTCAAGGTTAACCTGATCAATATTTTCAAATATTTTAATGAAACAAGTACACATAAAAGAAGTTTATTTTGTCTATCTTTCTTTGTTCAACTTAAAAAACTTCCACCAAACCTGCAGTATTTTATTTCAACAGAGTCAGAGGCCATATAGGAAGGAAAATCTTTAACCATGTTTATGTCAAACAAAGTGCATTAACTGTTGGACATCTGTACTTGCATTTCCTTTCTACAAACACAGTTTGTTAACACCTAAACAAATTGACAATATTTCTCCATGCCACTGAATACAGATTCATTGCTTGCATCTACCACCTCTTCTTCCTCTCTCCCTTCCTCCTTCCCTCTCCCCCTCTCCAAAAAAGGTTTGACTAAACAATTGCACCCAGCTCAATCACTGTCAGTTTTGCCAGGCATTTAGTTGCCTATATGTAATAGCCGGGGATAGGGCCCCAACTTTGAAATCAGACAGCCTGTATACCAATATTTGCAGTTTCCAATGGGAAACATCTTACTTCTGTTCTTTCCCATTATTCCTTTTACCTTCTTCTCTCAGTGCTCTCACGCTTATGGTTGAGGGAGGTATAAACAGTCTCACTATGCTACAAAATACATAGCAGCACTTTGGGAAGTTTGACAAACTGGAATACATGTTTAGATTTCTTGACTCAGAGACAATGCAGAAAAGAGGGTTCTGGCAAGCTTCTTGCAGAAGGGATGCAATTGCTTTGCTCTGCAATATACAGTAAGGGTTACAAGCACTTTGAACATTTACAGAACACCAGTTCAAGAACAAATAATTTTCTAATCTCTTTGTTGTAATTAAATGCAAATTAGTGGAGTTTCTGCATGTGAGAAAGATAACTGGAAAGAAATAATATTGCTGTGAACTAGAAAGAAATTATAACATGATACTACACAGCATGCAAGTATAGTATTTGAGAGTTCTTCTCAAAGTGCCTCTCAAATTTTGTTGCCTCTTATGATTTCTCTAGGAAAGATGTGCCCCTTCATCATTTTCTCTTCTGTGTGACAATTCATTTCCTGAACACACGGTATTTTGGTCAGTTTGCAAAATTTCAGCAGGTCCATTGATCCTGAGGAAAACGGACTTAGAATTTCCAGTTGATATTTGTGCACATTGCTATAAAAAAGATCTGCTCTAACTTCACGATCATATGAATAACCTGGTTTGTATATCCAATTTTAGTAGCAACCACCTAAACATATTTGAACCTTTCCTGGCTTGTTGTAGTCTTTGGTCCCTAGCTTACCTTCTCTGAGCATCCATGGCTTCCCCACCCACAGCTCCTTCTGACCTCTCTCCCCTCTGTCATTTGACTGCCTTCTCTTCCCCTTCAGTGCCCACAAAGCCCCTGACAGGCAGATCCCATCATCCCCTATCTCCTCTGGGTCAGCTCCCTGTATTCCCCCATGTTTCTCTCCCCAAGGCGAGACAGAGGCAGGTGGAAATTATGCTAAGAAATTACAAATTCTTCTTCTTTTTTAAAATTAGATTCTTCATTTAAAAATTTAGATCATTGTTTATAAGGTGAGTTTGCACATGTTGATAACATCATTATTATAATGCACTTTAACTTCAGTGATCAGTTTTAGTCTTCATCAATTTGCAGCTTTATTATTGTGATTCAACAGACCCAGATTTTTAAAACCAGGAAGCTAATGTTTTCTGAAAGGCTGAACAACTAGTACAAGAGGTCAAGCTCACTGAAACTGATCTCTCAAATTCAAAGAAGCTCTCGTGTAAAAGCAATGCTTTCTTTTTTTAAAATAAAAGAAAAAAAAGAGCAGATCACAAAAACCTTAAATTAAGCTGGGAAAACACTTCATAAACATATTTTTGTCTCATAGCAGTTATCAGTAGTTTGTATAGAAATCTCAATGAGCAAAGCACACTCCCGCCCCTAAGGCACTTGGCTCCCCCTTGCTCTTGTGTGTATTGCCTATCGTCTAGAGCAGGCGACTCACCCTTGAAATGTTAGTGTAATAATCATATCAAAATATTCTAGTTAATATTTTTGGCTCACAGACAGAAAAAAAACAAAAAACCATAAACTGTTTAGTGAGTACGGCAGGAGGGGTTCCCTTCCATGTGCAATCACATGTATTTCACCTACCAGATAGGACAAATAAAAACCATCAGTAATGGATGAAATCTTAAGAAAAAACAAACCTGTTTCAGATACATCTCAGCTAAAGAAAAGACAGCTTCAAAACAAAGCTTCATCATACTGCAGTGGTGCTAGGGTTTTTTTATTATTTAAAGGCAATCTCTCTCAGCACAGGAAACCTTCAGGGGAATAATAAGACAATTCAAATGGATGTAAGAAGAAAGCCAGGACATACAGAACATGAGACAGGCTATTGAATTATTCTGAAATGATCTGTTCAAATATGCATGTTTTAACTCACATCACAGGCACTTTCAAGCAATCTTGCTGCATTCTACTCATCATGTTACATGTACAAATCTAGGCAGACAATATTTTAATTTATAAAATTGCAGTGTTGTTTAGGATCTGCAAAAAAATTTCACAGAGAAAAATCAAGCTCTTCCCAAAAGAACAAAAACAAAGTGAAAGGACCTTTAGGGAAAAGGTTTTAGGAAGCAGTAAATACATCTGAGAGAGACAAGGTTATCTGGGATTTATAAATTTTTCCAAATATTTATGCCAGGTGCTAAAAAGCAGCATTGCCCTTGCTTAAAACTATTTGGACAAGCAGGCTTACAGCTTTCCTCCCTGTGTAAACAGTATAGCTGCATTCTAAACAGATTAATAGTGGTATCTGTTCAAGTCAAATATTTATGTAAGCTAGATGAGTGGAAAAGGTAGTCTAAGGAGAATATCTTAAACGCAAATTCTAAAAAGTACTGAAGTATCCTGCCTTCATGCAAACAGTCCACCTTGACCAAACCACATTATTTGAAGTTAAAAGGTTTCGTGACCTAATCCATTATTTCCGGTGGCCTAAGAAAGATTTTCTCTCCCTTTAAGAGCTGTCAGAGATGACTATGTTTGTGCTAACCCCCACAGCAGAGAAGTACCAGTACAAAAGCCCACAAAACCAGAGTTCAATGCTCAAGCACTAGACTAAGGGATCACAGATTGTCTCTGTTCTACAGTTATGAATGAATAACTAATGCTCAAATTGTCTCATCTGCACCCAGGTGGAAGAGAAAGTCGAAGAGGAGAGGTGGGGACCACACTTCTGGTGTGTCATTTCACGGCACAGCAGAGCCCCTGGACCAGTCAGCGCTGCCGCCTTCGGGGCAGGCTGCTCAGGCGCCAGCTGCTCCCATGGGAAGATATTGCTGCTGTTGTTTGCACTGCAAGGGCCTCAGCCTACTGTCCATCTGTAAGAGAGGACAGTGTGGAATAGCTCTTCTAGTCCATAAAATCTATTGGAGAAACTCAGATTTTATGGTGGTGTTCTGGGTCAGGCAAAACTGACAGACTCTAAACCAGGTCAAATATAAGACTGAAAAAGCTGAAGCGGTGTTGGTCTCTCTCTCATACCCATGATCAGTGGATTTGCAGAAAACTTTAGACATCCCCTTGCATATGAATCAACATCCCTTATCCATTTCTGTCCCAAGTTTTTGAATTTTTCAATTCAAGTAAGAATTCATTTCAAACAATAAACAACTACAGAATTAGAGCAGTACATCACAGAGGCTGAACTATTTTATAGCTTAAACCTGACGGGTTGTATTTCACCACGTTTTCAACATCTGCAGATTTTTCTTGTTTTGTGGAAGACAGAAGTAAATGTCTTGCCCAACAGGCACCAGAGAGGAACAGCCAAGATATTTAGGTGGCACATCTGTAATGCCTCAAGAACTGGACAGAAAGCTTTCTCTGAGAGCAGGCGGAGCAAGGAAGTCTTACACAGCTACATGCATTCACCATTGTTTTATTAAACTGGGCATTTGTCTTATCCTGCTCTGGAAGCCAAACAGCAATGGTTAATTGATCTGGATCACAGAAACACTGGTGGGAGCAGTCAGCACAAGGGAAAATCCCCTTCCTCTAAAGCTGAGTCTCTAAACACCAGCACTCACAGGCTCTAGGGAGGTTACAAGCCCAGCAAACTCACCACCTCCAGGAATCACCTATTTCCACACTGTAGTGGGCTGCAGTACAACCCCAGACCTGGTAGTTTTGGAGACCTCGAGCACAGGCTGAGAGAACAGAAGGTGCAGAGGCACCACTGGGCACATCAGCAGCAGGGAGGGGGTACACTTGGAGTTAGGCAGCTCCAGTGAAAGTAAGTGAGGGGCTTGTTGATTTGATGGCTGGTGGGTTTTCTGCCTGGAACACTAAGGGAAGTTTGTGTCACCCATGCACACTGTGGGAGGTGATGCACTTGGTGTGCAACTCCATGGGACCAACATCTCTCCAGCCTCCATATTGGTCTGAATTTGTCCCCATTTAAACTGGAGGTCCAAGCCATGACAGCACAGATCTATTAACAAATGGAGGAATAGGAAGAGAAATCTTCTACGTACATGAGCTGCAAACAAACTAAAACTTCTGCAAAGGAGCAGCAGTTTGGCAAGGCAGAGTAATTTTTTTCCCTGATAATTTCATACAGAGGTGTGCAATCAGGTGATAAAGACTTCTGGGAGAGACACCCCTTTATTGAGGATGCAGAAGCATCTCCACTTGCCGTGGGTGACTGCCCTGGGAGGCTGGGGTGGGAGCCAGTTCTGTGCCCACAGCCAGTGAGTTAAGAGGGAAGGACACAAGTCCTGGTGCAGATAAAGGAGCATCAGGTGCTCCCGAGGGAGGAGGCTGTGAGCTTCAACACTGTCATGGCCAGGAGTCCCGACTCTCAGCAGGAGTGTTTCTGAGCAGAGTGGCCAGCACACCGCTTCCTAGGTACCTCTCCCAAATGGGCATGTCCTTATCAAGAGCTGTAGGTTTTTCCACAGCCAACTCAGGTTTGTACATGCTGGTCAGATTTTTTTGCTCCCCTGCCTCATAGCTTGTCCCCATTTGCAGGGGTAGATGGGGACAAGGGAGTCAGCCCACACACAAATCTTACAGTGTCCCCAACACAGCACCTCCTGCCTCTGGTTTTGAAATCCCTGAGGGATCAGCAGCTCACGCTGCTGAACTCCTGACTACTTTGTTCAGCACAGGCTCCAGTGAAGAAGCCTCCTGTAGGACTTGGTTTTCCAGCTGGTTTTCAGCATTCCCAGCTGAGCTTTCTTGCAGGAAATGTGCACCTTGGAGCACAGCCATCTGCATCGGCTGTAATCCCAGCGGCCTTCCTGCCTTGCTGGGGCTGGGGATAGGAGCCATAGAGCCTGGCACAAGAACTGTCTTGTCCTGTCCCAAACTCAGAAAGGCAGAAAGTTTAAAAGAAATCACAAAACAACTCAGAATACATGACTGCAATCCACTGCTGCTCAGCGGTATCACAGGTCTGATTGCTGCTGTTCACATGAAGTTCAGAAAGGCTTTGTTCAGCCTGCACAATGTCCTCCCATCTGAGCCTCAACCTGCAAGAAATGCTCACAGTAAAAAAACAGAAAACTGTCAAAAATTAACTTTTCCATGATTGCAGATTGGGGCTATAAATCCTGAGCTCAAATACAAGGGATAAATGGGTTTGGATTAAACAGTCCACCTTCAGAGGCTTGAATGCTGATTTCAGCTATCTTATTGAAGTACAGAGGTGGTGCTCTAAGCAGCTACACACGATTCCTGGAAATGTCATTGCCAAAGAAAAATTACTGAGAATGAGTGGGACTAGATTAGAGTCTATTCTAGAAGATCAGGAAATGGAAATGGTGTTTTCACTTAGATTTAGATGTCTGGGTTTCAGAGTTCTCAACAAGCAACACTTCTACTGAGTTTGTTTTGCAAAGTGAGGGGATTTCTCTGACGGAGGATGATGACTGCTGGCAGTCACAGCCCTGACTCTCATGCCACAAACATTGGCTTTTGGAGATTTCTATTCACAACTGGTCTTTCAGCTACACTTCTCCAAAATGTTGGGTTAGCATTTTGGGAATGCTTCCAGAGTGAAGGCCGGGATCTTGGTCTTGGATGACGATATCTCTTCTTCTTCCAGGACTAACTGGGCTGGCAATTCAACTCTTGTCATCTAAGTGCTCAGACAAACTGAATCATACAAAATCTGGTCTGACTCACGAGAGATTTCACATTCTTGCACACAGGCACACAGGCAAGACTCCCACATTTTTAAATGATTAACCAAAGCTACAGCAGTTTCTGAAAGAGGCTGAAAACATGGCTGGTCCTTATGCTGGTCAAACCAGAAGTGTCAAATCTGCTATAGACACACCACATACTTCTATTTTGTACCAATGGATTTGTACAAACCTATCAAACACATTATTACCTATTCTAACTTATTGATGCAGACATTTAACTTGCAGTATTGAGAGAAAGCAATTTTCCACCTCAACTAAAAATAACAGCTCAGTTGCATGCAGGAAGTATGAAACTCTTAAAAACAGGAAAGAGAGGATGCTTTCTGGATGAACAACACATCTAGATGCGTGTTATTTTTTAGTCCAAGTGGATTCCTTTCCAGATGATCATCTTTTTTTCACCACTACTTGTGTAGGTAGGATACATTATATGTTTGTTAGTAGACTTTAGTTTATGTAATTAATAAATATTTATAATAAAAAGTTCACAGAGCTCAGCTCTTTTAGATATAGTTGATGCATATAAAAAACTGCATAGAAAAGCAAGGTCACTTGAAATCTAGTTTTATATTCTGGTTACATGTTTTTTGATATCTTGCTGTTGTACAGTAATACCATACCATAAGAGAAAAAAAGTACATAGTGCATACTTTGCCGGCAGTGGGAGAAGAGAGTCTAAAACAAGGATTTTGAGACTGAAACAATTTTAAGAGAAGTTACAGGAAACCCAGTTAAACGGATGCCAAAAATTTTCCAATGATCCAAGCCAAATTCAATATAACCCAATCTAAGGAACATCAGAGGAACAGAGTCTTGCTATGATTATCTGTGTGTCTCCACACACAGTCCAATTTTCAGCACAGTATGACTTAGGAGAGTGTTCATAAATAGAACCCTAACCTTCCACTTAAGTCACATTAAAGCTAAATGAAACTGAAATTCTATTGTAGTGCCATACCATTGCTCTAGATAACAGGGTGAGGTATTGATTGAATGGGAAGTGCAATAATTAAAAAACTCAGAAATACCTGTGTAGTTTTTGCCCTCCAACAGACTGTATGCTACAGCTGAGCTGGCAATGGCCTTTGTCCAGTTTACAATGTGACGATTTTTTTATACTCTATAGAAATGGGATTATGTCATTCCTTCCTTCCCTCCTTCTCACAGTTTAATGGCAATTACTATACAGACACACTTAAGAACTTTATTCTTTAATGCACCAACTTGTAATTTAATACATGAGAGTTCCAGAGCTAGTCTGCTGCCACATCAGTAGAGGAACACAGCTCCAGATTTAGGCGATCTTTTCCCCAGTGCCCTCTCAATTCAGAGATTGGGAGAAACCAAACCTTGCTGAGCTCTCATGATAAATCAGTTACACTTAGGAGTCTCACACACCTCCAGTGAAACAAAATAAACAACAGCACTTAAAATAGGGATTTTCTTTTCTCTATCTTCCCGCCTCCTTTCTCATCTTTTTGATATCTGAGTTCTTTGGCTTCCTCCTACTCACAAGCAGAAAACAGAGGACACATTGGACTGGTAGTTCCATGTACATAGATGAAAGGCTGAAAACTGAGCCAAGGAATCACGAAACTTCCAAGGCTGACTACTGAAACCTTCTGCGTGCTGACTAAGCTTACATGTTTCTGTGTCTTTACAAATTATTCTGCAGACAGGAAAGAACTCTTTGTATTTTTTATTTTCTACTACTCCAGCCAGTCCCAGGAAAGCACCAAGCCTTGGTGACTTGTACTTGTACCAGCTGAGCTCTCAGGGGCAGTTTATCCTTCCTTCCCACGTCCCAGACCCCCAGTGAAGGATGCCAAAGGATCCTTCTTGCTGGGGATGTTCACCAAGAACATAGGCTTTGAAGATAGACTCTACTACTACAGGATGTCAAAGCAAAAAACAATTAGACCTGTGGCAATGAGCAGAGAGCTGTGGTGATCTTTCCTCAGTAATCCAAACTTCTGGAGGCCAAATGAGAGAGTTTGGGACCATCACAGTCTAATTTAGATCTGGAAGAAAAATTCCTCATTGGATCTAGTGTCTGTTGTCCAGCCCAGAAATCACAGATGTGGAACATAATGGCCTATCCAACAAATGACAGTGGGGAATATAACCTCGTAGCTTGCTGCAAATGAAAGGAGGTGCCTCATGGAGCTGCTTGAATATTCAGCAGCAGCAAGGTGCCTGGAGAGGCTAGGTACATATCATGGAGTGCCTTGCCAAGACCATCACTACAGAGCCTGGGCTGAAAAAGTTGTTAAAATATCTGTGTTAGACTAATGGACCACCCCTGCTCAAGCTAAGTGGGCAGTCCTTCACAGTATAGAAAACCGCATGCGAAATGCTTTATTTTCATCATGTGCATTATAAACATCACTCCTTCCATGGCACTAAGAAGACCTGTCTCAGTGTTGCTCCTTCAGTCTCTAGTTATTCACTCATCATACAGTGATGAGCTGTAATGACCTACTATCCTAACCAAAGACAAACCTCACACATCGAATCACAAGCAGTCTGGGTCTTTAAAAGAGATGGTGAAAGAAATACCTTATATAAATGAACAAATTTTGCTAACAGCTTACAGAAAGAAAAAAAAGTTCCCTTTCTCCTAACAAAATCCATTTCTAAACAGTTTCTGAACAGTTCAGGAAAGCTGCACTTTTCACCAGCAGAGACTTCCATGACGTTTGTTATTTTCTGATCAGTTCCATGATATTGCAGCAGTGCTTTGGCTGAAGGATTTCCTTGGCCAGAACAAGAGCTGACTTTGAATTTCAAATACTGCAGTCCACACAGTGGAGACTTCCCTGTCAGGAAGCACTTCAGTCTTCTAAACTTCAAATTCCCAATTTTAAGAGGTTTGGCAAAACACAAGGATCCATAATTGTGTATGCAAAATGTTTAAAGTCTGAGTGGATGCCAACAATCACATCCCAGACAGGCAGAAGAGCTACATTTGTACAAAATCCTTTCCTGGTTAAGGACTTCTGATCCAGAGACATATCATAAGGGTTACAGGTGTTGTTTCTATTGTACAGATAGTGGACTTAAGACCCAGAAAAAGACTGACTTCCAGCCTAGTACAGCAAAATAGCAGTAGAGAACATAAAATATATGTAATTTTTCTGTTTTATGTTGCTTGGGTATCCAAAGCTGGGCAGCAGCTGGTGTGAAAGCAGCAGGAGAGTGACTAAAGGAGCCTGGGTTGCCTGGGGACCTCCTCTTACTGCAGAAGGCATCAATTGCTCGCCAGCCCACCGACAGCCACTGAGGAGCAGGTTCTCCCAGTGCAACCCTTCTGGGCCAAGATACAGCCTGTTCCCCTCTCAGCAAGACAGTTGCCTCCTACAGATACAGAGTAAGTCTTCAGAACTCATTGCAGATCGGTGTGATACCCAAATGACCCAAGATTTTGGAGTCTTAGATGTATGGCTCCACATGAAATATCTCAAGAGACGTAGCTGAACAATTTCAGGAAAATAGGTTTTAGCCGCTATTTTTCCTCATGAACTGCATGCTTATCTTAATGTACTTTTACAGTTCCCTCCGCATACAATGAATCAGGAAGAATAAATACAAATGGACCTGAGGCAGTAGCCTGCTGATAAGTCTGTTCCACGGCTCAGTGGTACAATCTAACACTGTGTGTGACAAAATCAAAACAACCATCTTCCACCACACACAGTCTGCGGTAGCTGTATTTTTATTTTCTACAGTGACAGCATAAGACTGTGAAAAAATATGTGCACGTCATGTACATACATATATAAACATACACATGCATATAAATTTCCAGTGCTGTATTCAACTGTAAATGGAAACAAGTCAACTTGACAGGTAGCCAATATAAAGAGACCTGAAAGAAATTTTAGCTCACACACCTATCCCTATTTCCCCTGCCAAGATGTGGTTTAGCTATCACTTTTTCCTATTAAAAAAGAAGTGTAAATGTTTCCTCTGTTCCTGTGCTAAGACATATAGAAATAGGAAAAGTTACTAACACATTGACTGTCTGGACATATTTATAACATCTATACCCAAAGGGCAATATTTTGGTATTATTGCAGTTGACAGTATTCAGAAATCAGCAGAGCTAGGATTTCGCCCCCTGACCCCCAGCAATTCAAATGCACAAAGTAAATAAAATATAGAAAGAAAGACTGTAACGCGTTTGATCCCTTGCAATCATTAACTTCAAGTACTGGCTGCCTTTACCACAATACCTCTAAAGAGTCATATAATTCCTCATTTTTAAAGATTTCCGTCTTAGGAGAGGAGACTCTCAACCTGAAAAAAGTTTTAAGTTGTGCTGCAGTGAAGCTGAAGAGAGATTTAAGTGACTTGGTGAAACTTAGGAGCAAAGAGTCAGCACAGGAGCTGAAAGCAACACACCCTGATCCTGTTGCAACCCCTTCTCAGTCATGCTACAGCCTCAATCCTTTAAAAATTCAAACCACTGCTCAGGTTAGAAGCATATTTTACAGGAAACTAGTTTGCAGCTTGGGTTCCCTGAAAAAAAAAAAAAAAAGGAAAAAAAAGGTGAAACAAAAAGTAAAAAATAAAAAAGGAGCCCAGCCCAGAGAGCAGGACTGTACCTTTAAGTGCTTTGACAGCTCTATAAGTGTTTTCTTCCTGCTCAGGAGGTTTGTTGGCAGCCTTAGCCGACCTGCAGCCTGCTATGTCTTTAATCATGGGCTTCTGGCCATGGCTCATTCAGGAACTGCCTGTACGTCCCTGGTTAATCGTAGCCTTCCCCATTAGCATTAGGGAAGATGTGCTCTCCGGCATGGAGATAGAAGTGCTCCAGCCCATGGGACTGGCCTTCGGTCTCGGGGACAGTGGGAATATGTTACTGTAACTGTGATAGGCTTCAGCTCACACAGAGAGATGTGCAGTTCTTGCATCCGTGCCCAGGATCCAAGTGCCACCAAGCCAAGGACCAGTGCTCTGCTCCTCACTGCCGAGGGGGCAAGGGCTGCCTCGCTTCTGACCGCCCCTCCTTGATACTGTTTAAGAATTAGAGCAAAGGGAAGAGCTTTGCTGCATTTTTTCAGGCCATCCTCTTCCTGTGGCCCTCCAGAATAGAGGTGTATGAAGGCACACAACCCTCACAAATATCCCCAAACGGGTCACACAGCCCAAAGAACTGCCAGCCACTCTTCTTGTCCCAGGCAGAAAGTTGGACAGACTCTGGTCATGAATCACAGGCAGCAAAGTCAAAAGGACTTAGACATTTGAAATCTTGTATAAATGGCAAAAGCAACAGACAGCCCAAAGAAAAAGATTAAGGATGTCCCTGTGATTACTTTTAAGAAGACCCTGATGTCTTCAGAGGCTGTTTTTCCCTCTGGACATAATAACACAAGAGACATGGCCCACATTATGTGCAGCAAATGAATTAACTGTTTCCCAGGATGATCACAGTAGGAGCAGGATCTCACTAGTGCACTAATTACAGGGAATAGTGAGGATGAACAAAGCACACTCCAGAACTCCTTGTAGATGCATTAAAGTTGACATCTCTGCTCGGAGGCTCTCCCAGAGCATCCTGTCAGACTCTACTAGTCATGTCACTTCATATTATTTGATGTGATGCCATACGCAGCTGATAAAACCAGACAGACATACACAACAATAATGTAACTGTTCCTCCAGAAAATAGCAAAATTAGTCCCTTGTGACATTGCAACCAAGTAATTTAAAGCCGGCAGGGAAAAAATACGTTTCACAAGTATTTTTCTGTTATCTAGTATGAAATTTTTCAGTCATTAACTATCCAAATCTTTTTGCAAGCAGCTGGCACTATAAAATAGGGACAGTCCTACACAGGGAATATAAACTGCTCTTTTGTATGTGTAAACAAAGAGCAGCCACAAAATACATCCTGTTGACAGACTGATATAAAAATCAACTGGAGAGGAGGAGTAGATTAGGTATGCTGCAGTACAGCGTCAGTTACTTCATCACATCTTTCTGGAAAAATGATGATACTTGCCATCCCTTCAAATTAGAAGGCATCTTCCTTTCAATTTAACACAGTGTTCCCAGTCCAAGCCTCTAGCCTCCAGGATTTTAGGTCCTGAACTGTGAGTCAGCAGAGCTACTGCATTGCTTGACTGATTCAAGTCTCGCTCACTGAGCCTTCATCAAAGGGAATGCAGTGCCATTAGCTCTCTCCTCAGCTATTACCACACCTTCAAGGAGCTGAAGCTTTCTGTCTCTCCTGGTTTGCTTCATCAGAATCTCTCTTTTATACAAACTGCTGTATTGGATCAGACAAAAGGTCCACCTCCCCCCACCTACTGACAAGGTCCCTTCCCTGGCCCCTGTTATGCTCCCAGGGGAAGCACTCATGTAGCTTCTCCCACCCACCGTACTTTCTCAGCTATCCTTGATTAATACATAAGTCATTACAACCACAAAGTATAAATATTTTTGGCATGAAATGGAACTGTTATTGATGTTAAATCACTCTATGAAAGCACTTATGGTAGATTTCACAGATACTGAATTGCATGAAAACGCTTTATGCTGTCAAGCACAGTTTTGGGAAATATAAACGCCTTATGTTCTTTTGTATATAAAGGACAGACTGCATGATTAGCCTGACCTGTCTTTAACATTTCCCAATCCTTTCCCAATCCAATTGCAGTTGCCCATTTTCACCTTTAAGACAGTAACAACAGCAGTGGGGGGACTGAGGGAAAATAAGCTGAATTCTGCTTCAAACACAGTTTTGAAAGTTTGGGTCCAAATATTTCAGCACAAAGCCTGGGGAAAAACCATTTTTTAGCCCACATTAAAAAACCCACTATGCACCAGCAATATTTTCTTGGACTCTAAAGCTCTCTTGTTTTGAGGAAGAGACAGAGATTTGGGTTCAGGAGCACAGGACCTGCCAAACCCAAGGCACAACTGCAAAGGTGGGAAGCCTGGGAGGGGAGATAGCAACAGGATGACAAAGAATGCAGCAAATGGGTATAAGTGGCAGGAATCAGTGGGCAGAAAGGAGAAATACCCAGGTACAAAGGTGTTGCTTACCAGAGCATCTCCCCATCCCGAGGTCAGATCAGAGCCCGGCTCACCTGAGTCTCACCATTCCTCTGCTGCAAGGAGCCAGTGATGGATTGCCTCTCCCTCTGCTCTTGCTCAGGTCCCTACAGAGAGCAGCAATTACTGATGGTCACTAACTAAGTTATTTAAAGTGCCAGAGATCTGTGTAATAGTTTCTAAGGCCTCAGGCTCAATGTAGGTGCCAAATAAATGCCAGTACAACACTGTGTTGCAAAACCTCTGGGGACAGAACTATTCTTTTAAAAGTAAACTGGGAGGTTATACATGGGAACAAATAAAGACCAGAACCCGAAGTCCAGTATTTACAAGACTAAGTTTGGCAGTGTTGGATAAGGCCTGAAATAAGGATGTCTCTACAAGCCTAAAACAGTTCCTTTTACGCTTGTTTGTTGGGATATCATCTTACAGTTACATGAATACATAGAATTTTTTCCATACAATCCCTTACCACAGTCAGTGCAAAGGAAAGAGAAGCTGTAGAAATACAGTAAATTTAGATACAGTATAAAACTGTTGGTATAATCCAGATTCTGCAGAAAATAATTCACTTTGGAAGATGAGGCTGGGAACTGCAGATGAAAAAAGGTAGTTTTACATGCAATGCAGCAGAATATCAGCCAACAAATCAGCTTTACTATCCACTTCTTCCTAGATAATACTAGATTGGCTGAACTAAACTCTTCACTGGTGGACTTCTGCATATTCCTCTTTTTTTAGGTACCCAATCTAAGTTGCTTTTAGCTGCTTTTGTAGAGAGGACCTCTACACCAGAAGATTCCCAATTCCCAAATTTTTCTCTTTTACCTTTCTTTGGCTAACTTCCCCTGCACCAGATAATCATAATGCACATTCGTTTCAATGGAGCACCAAAAAAATAACTGTAACTTCGTGTTTCACAAACATTACCCTAATGACAAGCACCAGACAAAGCCAAGAAAAAACTAGTAGTTTAATCTTCAAAGCAGATATTAAATATAATGCAGTAAATAAGACAGAATGCTAAGTACTGAACAAGAAGAAGCTGTAATATTCCTTGAGAGAGAACCATGGACTCTGAACAAGGAGGAGAGTCTTCTGCATTCATGTGGTTATACACTACTATTTAAGCACACATGCAATGGAGATGAATTAAGAGTGCACAGCAGTTTGACTCCTGGTACTTCTCGAGTGTTTGATTTTACAAGCTTCATGACATTCTTCTGATATTTCTCCTGGGTAAGCATTTGATATAAATATCATGCCTTTTAAAACAAAACAAAATCTAAAAAAATCCAAAACAAGCAAATTCTTTGCTGCTAGGGGATAATAGCCCACAACTTGCTGAACATCTGGTTTTGAAAAAACACTCAATAGAGTTTTGAAGTCATTCTCTGAACCAGTTCAATGACTTTTCTGTTTTAACACTGAAGTAACACAGTGCTCTTGCTCTTCCATATACTTTCTCAACCTGTCAGGCTGCCATGCCTGCCTGGACCTGACCAGACACTTACTCCCTGCAACCAGTCTGGGGAAATGCACCTACTTGGGCAGGAAGAGCAAGAGACTGCTGCTTTGTGCTTCTCAAGCATCTCACACAGCCCCGAGACATGCTGATAAGAAAGTGGCTGGATCAGAGCACAGCTGTGTAACATATGCATTTTACTAGAGTTTGATGACTGATGATTTCTATCTAGTGGTTTCATCTGGTAGTTGTATCAGACAGTAAGGAGACTCTATAATGCATGCTCTGGAGGTGTGGCTCATTTCTCCCCAGTGCCCTTAGTTGGGGGTTCACCCTCTCCCAACACCTGAGTTCACCCATCATCACAAGTTGCTGCAGAGCTGTTTTTTTCTCTCCTCTTTTCTGGAAGCAGCGTATGTAAGCATGTATATGTGTGCATGTGATTTACTCTGAGAAGGTCTTAGCAATGAATCAAAGATCTTGCAAAGTGATTCCTATGTGCACCATGGACTCTCAGTTACACGTCACCCCCCACTAGATGAGCCAGACTATGCACCTTTAATTTCCCTGCTTGAAACTTTGCTGAGAGCAGGCTGATTCTCAGTTGCTCCTCTTATATCAGGCCACACTGTCCCCAAAGTTGGAGCCCACCCTCCCCACGCACATGTCCTGCCCTGAGCCAGGAGACCAGCCCCAAGAGCTGAATTAAGAGTGCACAGCAGTTTCACTCCTGGTACTTCTTGAGTGTTTGATTTTACAAGCTTCATGACATTCTCTCCTTTCTCCCGCCTGCCATGGGGCAGGCAAGGGTGGGGGACAATGTTAGCTCCTCAGTGATCTGACTGAAGCTCTTCTCCTTTCACTTTGGGAACGCGTTCCTCTGCACTGCTTGACTCAGAGAACAGGTCATCTTCTTGACTGTATGCATCAGTGCATCAGTGCAAAAAAGTCCCCTCTGGCAGGCAATTTCTCCCCTGCCTTAGGGAAACCTAGCAGAAAAAGTGGGAACAGAAAGAATTTGAAGAAAAAACATGCCTAAATCTCTATCACCTACTGACAAGGTCCCTATCTGGACTGTGAGAGCAGTTCACAGTCTTTCTGACTCCTCAGTGGGGTTGGATGGGCAAATATTCATAACTGCCAAAATGCCTTCTTCCATTTATGTGTGGCCATGATAAGCGGCTCCTCTGTGACAGAGGCCAGGATCCCATCAGATACGAGTTTGGAAATGATCATCCAAGTAATGGAAGTGCCCAGCCCTTCCCTTTCTGAATGGAGGTAGCCAAAAACACCAGTACATAAGGATTTGTGAACCGTGCTGTTTGGCAGCACTGTCCTGCTACAAAACAACAACAGGGTAACAACACTTTGGAGTCAGTCTAGGAGTGCAAAGCTCCTTTCCTGTCTTGTGAAAGACCACCCGGTTTCCAAACAGTGATCAATGATGGCTCATGCGTTAAGGAATTGCCAGGTTTGAAAGAATTGCTTACATTAGGTTGTATACATTTTGTCTCTGTAAAAAGACAATCTGATTTGGCAATAGTTTACTGAAGGGTGTTGCTTAAAAATATAAGTGGAAAGAATATTTCTATTATTATTGGTTTCTCTGGATAATTTTCCATTTGATAGCTTAAAAGACACCATCGTTTAGAAAAAATACCCATCTTTGAAAAAAATTCAAACCCTCCTTTCATGGCAACAAAGACTAACATGAATGATGACTTCTGCATCTATGAGCCTTGTGTGTGACCTTTTACTTTTGGACGTTAGTATTCTTTAAGCTATCGAGTGGATAGAAAGTTTTGAGAAAATCTAAGTTGTAGATGATAAGTCTAACATAGTTACTTTATGGTCCAGGCCTTCAAGCCAGCAGGCATGTAGCCCTGGAATGGACCTCAAAAGATCATGTAGTATATCCGCACACACTGTACACAGAGAAAGGACCACTGAACCATCCCCAACAGATGTAGGCTAAACTGTTCTTAAAAAGCCTCCAGTGAAGGTGATTCTTCTCCACTTACAATTATGCTATGAGACTGAACATGCTACTCTTTGCAAAACTTTTGTCAGCAGAAATTTAACATTTTTCCAAAGGTCATTAATGACCTCATTAGATAGCATAATTTTGTGTTTAATACTCGTCCCTGTGGCACCACACAACAATCCCCAGTCTATTTAGTTACAATTCTCTTTTGATGACTACATTTTGAGATCTGTCAGCTAGCCATATCTTAGGTCACTTGTTAAGCGTCTTGCGAGATATATTACAGCACTGCTTTGTAATCAGGACACTATGTGGTGTTAATGCATCGCAGAAGTCCACTGTGCCAGCTATCTGCCTCAATCAACCTTTGTCTCTTGAGCTGTGACATCAGGAGCATTTAACAAGTCCTAGTTTTTTTCGAAATTGTGTTGACCAGATGTAAGTACAGTCCTTTTGTTGTCTTACTTAAGCTCCTGAATAGGCAGCTGAAACAACTGATACCAAATTAACCAGTTTACAATGTTACCATACGTGGCACAACTCTATCCCAATCTGTGTTGAGATTTCCAAAATACGGCAGAAATTATATATTCAAATCCCTGCAGACAGCTGTTTAAGAAGCCTCTACTACAAGCAACTGAGGACTACAGCAGTGGAAGGGATTAAACCAGATTTGTGTTCTGCCTCACCTTTCCACCCCAGACTCTTTTCTCTATAGCAAAAATGTGTGAATCTGGCTGGCTGTGTGGAAACCTGAAGCCATGCGCTGCTGGCCAGCTGGCCAAGATGTACTTGCAGGCTTGGCAACAGCTGTCTGCTGCCAAACAGCATGGAGAGTGGCTGAGTTTTCCTTAATGAAATGAAGCATGAATGGGTTCTTTCTCCTCTGCCCAGCTGTTATCACTAAGCTTGCAGGAGCTGATATCTTTGAAACATCTCCTCTGCTAAATTGGTAAGAAATAGTCTGTCCACTCAGAATTATTGGGATAGGATCTAGCAGACAGATCTTTTTTTCCTCATTTCTGCAGAAAACCAAACTGAACACTTCTTCTGCCTAAATGGGTTATTTTGTATCCCCTTGGTTATTGCCAAACTGAAAAGCACTTCATTGTTCTCATGAGATCCAAAGACAGCCTGCCCCTGCTTTTAAAATCAGGTAAATACTATTGAATCCCCTTTTATATCATTAGCAGTTTAACCATCCTGAGTGATTCTGGACAAAAATAATGCTTTGGTACTTCTTTAATTTTAAAATCTCTTTATGCCCAGGCTGCCATTAAGTGTCTTCTGTTGCTTATCTCCTGAGGAGGGTTTGGAACTAATTAATTTGAAGAGGAGTGAAGTACCCAGATCACTCAGAGGTAAAAGTTTAAGCCCTGCTCCTCTCCTTAGCATTGCCTGGTACTCAGCTCCCAGCTCCATGTGCTTCATGTCTCTCCCTCCACATAAGCACGAACTTTCCCATTTGCTGTGTGGGCAGCCCAGCACCCAGCCAGCACCCACAGAGATTCAGTAATATGCCTTAACGAGGGGCACAGCAGAGTCCCTGTCCTTTGTGGATTTACTCAGAAGTACCTTAGAAATCTTTACGCCAAATATGAACAATGGCAAGCAGTTTGTTGCAACAAAATTCTTTAATGAGTCGTGATGGGGCTTTGGGAGAGCGGGGAATACAAAAGGCACTTGCTGACAGCAGAAAAATGTGAAATCCTGGAGATAAATGAAGATTTCCTTTATTGTGCAATAAAATCGGTCTTTTAAAATTTAACCAGTCCTTTCAAAATATTGCTAACTCCCCTCCCACCCTGCTGTGTTGCCACAAATACAGCAGAAAACTGGGGAGAAAATTAACAAGACATTGCTGATATCGCTGCTTTTTTAGCATGGTTTTATGCCTTAGTTTCCCTAACAACAGCAGCACTTAAAAATGTCGAAGTACGTAACCTCAATGACATTTTTCCTATACTAAATTAAAGAGTTAGATGTTATTCTCCTCATGTGAAATGAGTGCTGAACTGGAACTCTCAGATTCTGGTGTGGCAGCACCAAAAGACTTTCTGAAACAGGTCTGGCTTCCACAAAGAAACCCCTTAAGTAAAACAGATCATTTATTGTATTTTTGGTCGGGAGAAAAGCCTTGATATTCTTGGCTTTGAGGAAAGACAAACCTGCATAGATCTGCATTGCTCCTGCGTGATGGACCACTGTGCCTGAGAGAGCTCTGAACCAAAGCATGCCTCAGCTTTGAAACCCATCTTTTTGACCCTTTTATTTAGAAAGAGCCTTTTACAGTCTGAAAACCTAGGATTCAGAGAGTGAATTACATACTACATGAAGGTTTAAGACAATGGCAGAAACTTGAACTTTGCCAAGTGCATATTGTGTGTTATCTGTGAATTTCCTACCATTTTGAAAAGTAAGTTGGAGGCAGGATTTGTACCATGCTTAACACTAACTACATTAAAACCTCTTTAAAAGTCATATGCCTCAGAGACATAATGGCCTTTTTTCTAAGCAGCTCTGCAAAACCCTGTTTTCATGATGGATAACATATCTTCTGATTGCACAGAAAGTGCACATTGACATTTTGAGGATGTAAAGCATGTGTTTTTGAAGTGTTCCAGAGATCAGCATACATGAAAATACAGGAGCATTATTTTCAAACACTGGTCATGAAAGTTAAGCTTCTAACTTAATGTTTAGGTTCCTAGATATGAATTACAGAAAGATCAATTTATAATCCTAATATTAAGCAACTACTCTGTGCTCTTTGAAATTATTAGTAACTATTATTAAACCTTAAAATCAGCTTTTTTTCAGAGGAAGAAATTCATGTATGAACCAACTCTGCTGATA
Organism: Athene cunicularia; assembly: GCF_003259725.1. NCBI lineage: Eukaryota > Metazoa > Chordata > Aves > Strigiformes > Strigidae > Athene > Athene cunicularia. The sequence continues at coordinate 29,066,720 of NW_020799098.1, forward strand.
GAATAAATTACACCCACTGCATTCCCTTAGGAGTTCTGTGAGGTGGGGATCAGAGCCGTGTTGGAAAAGGTGTGGTGTAACTGGTTATTAAAACATACATCCTGAACCCATTCTCAAAACTCACTTCAGCAAGCACTGCTGCTTTTTCCCACGGGAACCAATTGGTTTGTACTCAAGTCAACAGACAGTCTTCTCTCTCCCTGCTTGCTTAGACTTTGACCCAGCAATCCACAGTCCCTAATCCCTCTTTTAGGCAGGCACTCATTGACTTTGTTTCATGTTCTCCAAAAATAAGAAATAAAAAACTGAGGGAGTGTGAAGCAAAAAGAGTAATCAGAAGGAATGTGCAGTCTTTGTGATGGTCTAAGCATGGAATTAAAGACTCTCTTGCAGCAACATCCTAGCTAAAACAGTTACAATAAATGTTGCTGTTTGTTGTAAAAATGGGAAGAATTTTGTAAACATTACGTTTATTAGACATCTGGTTTTGTGGAATGAAAATCAGAGCTTGGAGGCCATTACTTTGCAGAGAGATATCAAAGAACTCAAAATGCTTTACAAGAGGAGGCAACTTCCATTCTTTCCATCTTCAGATGTGGACACCATGGCAGAGGTGATGGTTATCTAGCATCTCAGGGGGCACCGCTGAAGGCAAAGCTCAGAGCAGGAGCCCACACCAGCTGTCCCACTGAGAAACTTGAGCCCAGGCCAAGGGAGGAAAAGGCTGTGGGAGATTTGGGGTATGAATGTAGGAAACAGCTTAGCACGTTCAGAAAAACAAGATCAGAGGCTTATTTAAGATAAATGGCATATTGAAGTCTTTACGTCAAAATACAGATTAAACCAGCTAACTGATCAGTGTTGGAGCTAGTAAAGATTTTGTTTACAAAAAAATTATGACATCAGATCAAAGCTGAGTGTGGGGAAATGGCAATGACTGATTTCTCCTCCCTGCACTGTCCTGATGCATAGCACCTTCTCATTCAACCCAGACTCATGAGAGAACCCCTGACTTGGGATGCCAAACCCCATCCCGTTCACCTGGGACCCCTCTCCATGCTTCAACCCTATCCCTGCAAGTCTGAGGGCACAAACTGGCTGTCAGGATGGATCAAGGCAAAACATCACGTGTGTTTTGTGCTATGGTATAACCACAAATCTTGCTTGTTCCACTGGAGAATTTTCTACACATGCATAATGGTAGTAATAATAGTAAAATATAGTAATAATAGTGTGCCCTGCCAAGGCTGATATGTATTCTCATTCACATATCAGCTTGTTCTTGTGTAAACCCATGGGGTTTTTTCATTATGGGCTTCCTTCCAACATCGGGCTGCTGCACTAGTTAGCAAGTAGCTGAATTCCTAAAAATATTGACAAGGAATATGTCAGTGCCACATGCACTGATACCAAACTGATCTTATGCCAGAGCCATATCCTTTTTAAACAGAAAAGACTAGCTGGAAAGCCCTTCCGAATCAGTCAGGGCTGCTTACTAGCTGATGCTGGGCTTTGTGGCCAAAGACCTGAAGCCCTTCATCCCCAATCACTCTCTCTCCACCAAGCTAATGACTTCAGCAGATACAGAATGGTTCCAGAGGCCATATATTTTCTCTTGGACACACATAAGCAGTCCCTAATGATTTCCATGGCATATTACTATTTTTACATCCTCTTCATTTTTCAAATGTAAAGATGAATTATCTAAGTAGCCAACTTAGTGTGATGAAAAGATCAATTTGAGAAAGATTTTTGCAGCATGAGATGTATCTGCATGAAGACCTGGTATTTTATACTGCCACTCCCCTGGAGAACCATCTACAAATAACCCTGGGCAACACCTTTTCCTAAAATATTTTTTAACTTTTTATTGCACAGTTAAAGGCTGCCTGGAACAAATCTTATTCTGTCCCTTTCCTATAGCTGTGAATAGACTCAGCACCCTATATAATGACCCAGAAATTCTACCTCTCGCTTTTGTCCTTTTTTAAATCCATCCTAACCCATCCCTGTTTTGTGGGTCCTGGGGGCTGAAGTCCTCCTAGATTTTTTCTGGCCCCTTTCTCACTGTCCACTCTTCATGCATAAGTGCTTCTCTAACATACCCTGTGGCTACAGCTGCATTTGCCTGTGTCACCCCTCACCAAGTGCCCTTGGGATACAGCTATTATTAATTGTTTGCCATTCCTTGTACAAGGAACCTTTCTTTGAGGACAAACCCCATACTGAACCCAGACAAGACAAGCAAGGACATCAACTCCTGTCTGCGCTAGCATCTTGAAGATAAAGGGAGAGCTTCTGCAAAGAGGCTTCTCTGCACATGGGTCAAAGAATGAAAATATCTGAGAGGGTTTTACAATGTGCAAGAATTTGGAATAACTCAAACATTAAAATGGAAATTCAGTTAGTATTTTGGATGAGCCATATCCTAGTCACTGTGTTTGAATTATTTCACATTTTCATCTATTGGGTAATGAATTTGTCAAAATGAGAAAAAAATATCTAAGCATAACATCCATGGTAGAAAGACAGGATATATTTCAATGGGGTCTAATACCAAGTGGAGGATTTATCAACAAGAAGAAAGATATGCTGTTGCCCAATTGCTAGTCCTATAAAATGATCCAGTTAAACAAATATAAAATGTGCTTTTTACACTCTTTTTTCCAATATAAAAATAGCTTCTTATAGTTTGAAATACAATTGTTCCTAACATCTCTAAAAGGCTGAGCCTATGGCAAGATCAACAGCATTTTACTGGCAGCAAGGGCAATAACCGCAAAGAGCGGTGTAACCACCTTGTACTTCCTGAGCTCTGCAGCCAAATTATGCCACAAAATGAAGTGAAATGGCATGTCAAACACTGGAGAATCAAACAATACTTGGACCAATACAGGCATTGTACTTGGCAGGAAAATCTTAAAACAACTTCACTAGCTAAGCATCTTGATTTGTTCATAAGTTGTAATTCATACAATTACCAATTCTGCTATTGCTGCTTCAAAACAAAAATGGCTAAAATGCTCTTCTGAGAGGATACATTTATCATACCTGGGGTTTGGCAAAAGAAAGTATTAACCACTCTTAGATTTATAAATTCTCTGAGATACTTTCAATGTGGAAAAGCAAAATCTTCTTCCAATATAGACATCTACTCTATTTACATTTCTGTCAGCCCTAGAATACTGCAAAGCAGAATACAGTTTCCCTGGAGTACAGCCCAGTGAAGAATTGGTGAATAGTTTATGTTTTATAACAGTGCTTTGAGTCTCTGTTATTAGCTATACATTTGGAATAGAACATTTCCTGAGTCCTCATTTACTGCCATAACATTACAGCACTAAATCAAGCTTTAGGTTTTTGTTTGCTTGTTACTTTGGGAATTTTCCTCATATTGCTTTGCTATACGGAGAGGGGAAAAGAGACAAAGAACAAAAGATTCTTGTTGAAGGAGGAAATATCATATTAGCGGTTGCATTACATGTGTAATAGAATAAAGACATATAATGTGTACCACTTCACATGTATAATTTAATTTGTATGAAGATTTTTATTCTCAAAAATAAATAATATTATTCTCTTTAGTTTTCTGTTAAAAGATGAACAATAATTAAACATTATGAAAATCAATATTACTGTAGATATACATTCAGAAACAGACTTGCATAGGACCTCTTAAGCAGAAAAACTGTGTCTATCAAAGGAAAATTTACCACTGATGTTTAAATTTAAATACAACATTTGGGAGGGTTTGGATTTAAGTATGTTGGATTTCTTTTACTTGGGATGCATTAATTTTTTTTTTCTTCCTTTTTCTGTAGCCTGAATTCTTTTGGAGTGTCAGGGGCTGCAATTTGTTTCACTAAAGCCAAAAATGTGGTTTTGCTTTGTATACTTAGCACTAGTTTCTATGTAAGATACACACTGGACAAATCTCAAGTAAAGGTCTCTTCCAGCAGAAGGTCAGACGCTTGGTGCCTTTTCCATATGTTCTGAACTGCATTGCTGGCTGGCTGTGTGTTGAAAAGCAGCTTTGAGAAAGAGATTGAGTCCTCCTTGCACATCTGGAAATGTTGATGGTCAGTTAGATTTTAAAGCATTATGGTCATTCTCCACAGCAAAGATTCAACATACCTTCGAGGCAAAAGCAGTGATTTCCAAATGCTCATGACATTCCAGTGGTCATTTGAAATGAAGAGAGAATGAATTTTAAAAAAACTAAGAAATGACCTTAAACCCTTCAGAGTCCCTGTGTGCTCCTGTCAGTGTCTAAAGTTTTACACTGCTATTGCAGTAAGACAAAACACTTTTGTTGTTGCTTTTTACAGTGACTTCAAATTGTCAATATGATTTACATCATGAAGCTCACCCTAAAAATTTAAGGAAAAAGGAAGACAGAAAATCATTCTCAGACAATAAGAAAGCCCTTCTTTTCCTTAAGAACCTAAATAAAAATGTGGCTGAAATGGAACAAATTGTCCTATAAACCCCTAAATAAATGCAAAGATACTGTGTTTTAAAAGATGAGAATATCTAGAGAGATAAAAACTTCTATTCACAGCGTTTTCATTGTTTTATGTACATGGGTCTTACAAAATCTTCTTTCATTTCAAGAAATAATTGTATGTTTATCCAGTCTCCTGGAATACAGAGAAGGGACATATGGTGAACATTTTTGGACCATCAATCAGATTCTAGTTCATCAGTCAAATCTCTGCAATGTAAACACTGTCCAAAAGAGCAAGGTTCTTTCATTTTTTTAAATATAAATTGTAATATTATTTATTTAAAAGGTTGCAGATTCTACGTTGGAAGCATTTTCATTTTGTCAGTATGAGGGTTTTACCACCTGACATGCCTTCAAGAGACATAATTTTTCTGAAAAGGATGGGAAAGCACCTATGAAAATCAAGATCCCTACATATGAAAACATAACATCAGACATGGTAAAAATCATTTGTCACTTTAGTTAACTGTTAGTTGACTCAAGGCTGCAAGACCCTCTGTACTTTCACAAAAGCTCTGTATTTCATGCTAGGATCAGTGATTTTCACTTCATTTAGCTTGGCCTGCTTGTTGGGCTCTTTTAATTTGCCTTTGACATCAAAGTGATTTTACTGAAGAGTTTAAATTGGTTTGTAACTTATTTGCAGCTAAACTGTTTTCCAGTACTGAAAGACCTACAGCTAGCAAGTATAGAGCCATCACAGTACAGGAGATCAGTGACTAATTTGCAGCCAACTGAAGTCAGATAACTGCAACACAACCAGGTAATTTGGGAGCAGGCTGAACACTGTGTCCTGGGAGCTATGTGGTGTTTGCTCATGCTGACTCCAGTTGGGTACAGTATTATATTCCCCACAGGTAAAATAAACTCTCAGATACTTCATTCTTAGATATGGGCAGGTCTTGCATGGTTGAGGTCAAATTAAGAGTTTGACTTGCAAAAATCTTGATGTATTGGGTTAACTCCTGCTGACCTGCCAAACTGTGGAGAAGGTTATAAGGGTCTTTATAAGGCTTATTTACCACTGCAAGTTTAACAGGTAGCATGAAATGAAATATGCAGCCTCATCTACCTCCAAACAGCAGAGCAGTAGTCTACTGTCCATGCAATCCCTTTGCCTCCACATGAACACATGCAAAGTTGGCTTCAAAGGCATCAGATCTCTGTTGAGCCCCATTTGTGCCACTTTCAGTGGATGTAAACCCCAGATGCAGGTTTTCTAAGGCACAGTGTGTGTTTTGGAGCAGAAAGGTAGTGCTAGCTCTGGACTCAAGACAGGGATTTCCTTCTCTTTACCAAAGGCCCTGCTTTGAGTGTCAGGATCTCTTGTCCCTATGTTGTCCCTCTCTCCATTTCCATTTCTATATATGAAATAATTATCTATTAAAAAAAAAAAAAAAGTTTGCAGACTGCAAAAATCTCTAAAGATAACCCTTAAATTATGGAATAAACTGTTCAAATGTTGTGTAAACTATATTTTAAAATTACCAGTTGTGGTAAATAATTTAGAGCATAGATAAACAAGATGGGTAATTTTTTCGGCATGCTAGTCCAATTGTTTGTGAAACATTCTTCGAAACCTCTTGAGAAAATGCTGAAAGAGACATTGTGGAGCTGCAGAGAAGTGTCAGGCTCCAAGGGGCAAGCAGAGTAGAAGGTGACACTGGCAAGATACTCTGGGGCAGTTGTTTTGGGGTCTGAGCCCAGATCACAAACTGCAAAATAAACCTCTGGGAAGTCAAGGGAAACACAGTCCAGTAAAGTAATACAACAGCAAATCTTTCCCAATGCTAAAACTAGGTGCGTAGGGTACAGCTTGGCTGTTGTTGAGGTAGCAAGAAGCTCACCCTGGGCCCGTGTCCAGCTTTAGCTGTGGCCTGTGCATCACCCAGAGCTGGCATGTCAGTCTCATTGTACCTAGAACAGCAGCCATGGTGTAGGAATGGTCAGGGCACCATGTTGATACTCCCTGAAGCTTGTGTTTCAGGTGATCTCTTCCTTTACAAGCTATGGATTGATTTTAAAGGGCTTTAGTGTAATAGGCTTATCCCTGGCCATGTTTAATCCATTAATCTTTTCGACATGCATTAGTTTGCTAAGGGCAAGGCAAATTCAGGATGACAGTGAAAAAGAGACCACATTCAAGTAGTAATTTTTTCTATGTCAAAGACTGAGGCCTAATCTACATAAGGCTAAGAGGTTCCTTTTAAAGTTTAGCATAACTGGCAATTCCCTTAATATCTCAGGCATTATTTTATCTCACACATGGTCTATAGATCTGAGCTAAATTAAAAAGCAATAAATTTATAGCTCTGATTTGCCTCTGGGATTTCCTGAGTGTCCAGTATTTCCAGCCACATCAGCCTCGTCACTGGCCACCCTGGTGCTAAAGCCATTGCTATTGCCACACAAGGTGAAGAGCCAGCAGGTAAATTCTTGAGACATGGATGGGATTTCCAAATATAACTCCAGGAAATTTCCTATTATCAAGGATCTAACCATTTAACCAAGAACAGATGATTGATATTAATCACACTGAAGTAAACAGGCAATATTCTTGATTACAGTGTTGCGCCTGTGCTGACTCAGGGCTTGCTAACATGTTATGCTGAGATGTTGTTCCTTCAGCTGTACTTTACACTTCGCTCATTGCCAGGAAAGCCCAGTTCCCTTGAGTAATATCAGCATTTATGCTAGTAAAATTGATTTTAAATTAAATCCTGTGACACAAATAGACAAGAGCAAAAGCATGAGAAAGCAGAGGGCAAGACTGTGAATTCAGTGTCCTGAAGGCAGCTGTTGGGCAACATTTCTCTGTATAGCAGCTTACAGGCTGGTAGGGCTCTGCTCAGCTGACCAGACCAGTGGGTTTGAGTGCCTTCAAACTGAGGAGAGAGCTAGATCCAGGTGTCCTAGCACAAGGCAGAGCAGGAATTGAAACTGGCAGGCTACTTTCTTCTCCATCTCTCCCCATCCTTTAAAAGAGAGAAGCAACCTCTGCTGCTTCACGAGAGGGTGTCATGCCCATGGCTCTTAGATGACACTGTCAGACTCGGCATCCTTGGTACCCCAAGGGACTTCATCAGAGGAGCGTCTAGTCCCAGATCCAAGTCCAGCCAAAGCCCTGAAGCAGTGAGCTGGGTGCTACTGGGAAAGCACAGGACCTCAAAGTGCCCAAAGGGTGGAGGCCTATGGCATGTGGGTGCTTCCAGGTTGGGAGAGTAGCTGAGCAGAGTCTTTGGGGATTGTCTTCATGGACTTGGGCTTCCCATATGTGTCCCAGAACCTGCTCAAGTTTGAGAGTTCCTCCATCGATCTGATCACAAGTGGCTTGTCCAAGATGGAATAAGCAACCATTGCCTTATCTGTTCACATGGTGCCCATCACAGCTAATGGTCCTGTCTCTCTGGGCTGAGTAACACAACTTGCTACGGTTCAGCATTGCAAAAGGCACACAATCAGTCCATGGAGGCATTACACAACAACCCCCAACACCGCACTGAGGAGCTGAAAGATAACTTTCTCTCCATCTACACCTAGAACAGGCAACAAAGTCTCAGCAAGCCAATGGGGAGACACATTATCACCTGCTACCAGAGCTCCATTCCTGTGTCCTGACTACAGTACAGACCATCCTTGCAGAAAACCACTTCTACAGTATGGTGTGTAAAAAAAGACGGTAATTTAGCTAACACTGTTGTTTCTACTTCAACAGGTAAAGAAACAGCTCCAAAGTATGGTAAAAATTCCAGTGTCAACACTGCTTCTCTCTGTGAGTAGAGAACAAGACTGGATGTCTCACACTCAGTTCTTGTCAAACAAAACTTCATGCACAGCAGTGCAGTACACTGTCATTTATTGTTTCTCCCAGTGTAAGAAGGTTCCCATTTGCTTCATTATCAGATGTTATTGTTTGGCTTTGATGCTGTTCCCAGTTAAGTCAATGGGAGTTTTGTCTTTAACTATGATGGAGTGGCATTATACCCATTCCACATTTGTGCTCTTCAAGAGAAGCCTGTTATGATTCTTAGGGGATGTTGTGCCTGGAGTATTGTGGCTGCTCTGCTTTTCAGTTTGTCAGTGTTATATATCCATTCAGATTTTAGTTTAGCCATGTTTCAAACACCTCATCCAAACCCACAGGCACTTGATAACTGAAACATCTACAGAATTAAGAAGCTGCAATACCTTCTTGAAAAAATGAATCAGTGCATTTGTCAAAGCTTGACTATTAACCATTAACTTTTCATCTGGATGCAGAAACTTTTAAAGAACATATATCAACAAATTAATCTGGCAGTAGATTTTCAATAGCATTAATTAAATGCATCATAGATGGAGCACTGAAAAAATGAGCCATTCCTGGGACTAGTTATGAAAACATTCACCCTTAAGCAAGGACATATTAGTTAGCCAGCCTATTTTGGAATATATTGACTGTAGCTGTTTTTTAAAACAGCTCTGAAAAGACTGTGAGCACATCTGCTGCCTGTTAAACTGGAAAAATTTGGCACCTGAAGAACTGTTACATACAATATAAGGACTGCCAGACCCTGCAATATATCCCACAGCAAGAACTCTGTGCAATGTAAAGCAGCTTATGTCAGACCCAAGAAGCAATATTAGACTCTGGATACAGCAGACAGAATAGAAATTTGACAAACTGTTAGGGGAGAGCACAGGCAAAGTGGCTTGCTCAAACTGTAATTCTGCTGCAGAAATTAGGTTTCAGAAACAAGCAGTGGCCCATCCCATTAACATATGCTGATGGGCAAAAGAGCCTACAGTCCCCTGTTCCTGCTTTGCAATGACCGCTGGATAAAGCCTCTGCATCTCCTTCTGTAAGCAGGGTGGGTAGGGAGCTGGCTCCAGGGCGAGAGCCGGACCAGCAACCCTGTAGGTCCTCCTGTGTGTCACACAGGGAGCTGGCAATGCTGACTTTCCCTCAGGGAGGGGATCCGGGAAGTAGATATGATTCAGCTGCTCACGATTTATTGAGTTGTACCTAAAACAGAGTTTGTGGCAAAGCTGCATTTTAACTCTTGCGTTGCTGATCACCTAAAACATGCAAGTACATTACCTGCTTCTCCTTGTGAGGAGCCCTGTGCTTTCCTGTGAGGGGAGGACAATCTCTGCTTTCCATCGGGGCACTGCAGGCAGGAAGGAGTTTGACAAAAACGGGGAGCTCCTTAGCCTGATCTGACTGCCAGCAGCCCAGAGCAGCTCTGGATGCCCTGTCCTTGCACCCGAAGGACAGAGCTCCCCTGCTGCTAGCTGGGCTGCTGGTGCTCAGTGCTCCCTAACCCTCGCTGGCTCCGCACGCAGCACACTTCAACTGAAGCACCATAGGAGAGAGCCCCTGAGCAGCTCAGGCTGCAGATGTCACGTCCAGCAGGCAGGCAGGGTGGCAGGCAGCAGAGGAGCAGAGGGATCTCTCTGGCTAGCACAGAGGGAACAAAGAGATGCTCGAGGCCAGGGATGAGCCTCAGGTAGCAACAGCAAGACAAGAGCAGTGGGACAGGACCAGGCTGCAGGTCTGGTTGTTTCCCAAGATGAGTGCCAGAAAATCCAGGTTTCCCTTGCTGATTTCTATGCTGCAGCTGCTCATCAACAACAACAAACCCTGCAGCATTTAATAATTTAGGCTTTTGAGTTCCCATATGGAGATGGGAGAGGGAGAGAAGAAAGGGAGTGGGGGCTTCTGAGAGTAGCCCAACTTTGTTCTGACATTACTAAAGCATATTTTGGGACTAGCACACTGCATGGGGGACAGAGTCTTGACCACAAAATGGCTAAAAGCCCTTTAACAGATTTTACAAAGGGAGTAGTCTGGGAAAGTTTTAGAAAATAAGAAAATGATGCAACTTTCTCTGGGAGCTGGAAAATACCAAAATACATGTATAGTGTCTATTGAGTATAATGATAGTTGGTTGTGACTCACCAGCCACATGAACTTCTGTTACCTTGAAACTTCATGAAACATGGGGAAAAACAGGGAAAGTCATCAACAAAGACTTGTTTTCTGTGTTTGGTTTTTTTGGTTTGTTTTTTTTTTTTCTCCTTCTCCTGTATCCTCCATTCTTTCTGATTTAGTGTCTGTACATGGAACTGTACTAATCAAAGGAAACTACCTGCCATAAAAATACTACAGCTTTTAGGATAAAGCGGGAAAGTAATGTCACATCTTCTTGCAAAATTTTCATGTGTGGATTTTTTGGGTTTTTTTGTGTTTGTGTGAAATGTTTGCATCAAAAGGGGCTTTTTTTGGCACTGATGTGTGTACATACTCCTTAGCAGTATTTTAGCAGAAGTGAGTATTGCTCCCTTTACCTGTTTAACCAGAGCTGGCCATCTAGTTTTACACTCATATATCATCTTTGCCATACAAGGTTATGATTAATTAAGGGACATCCAACCAAGAAAGAAAAATCTGTTTAAGTTGCCAACAGCAAAAAGGTCAAATGTTGAGAATGAAATATTTGCAATTGGTCCACAGCTGATAATTAGTCTCCTAAGAAACTTAGAAGAAATGTCAAATAATAAATATGTGAGGCATTTGCAATTTGCACTTCCAGGAAGTAAAATCAACTAGGCTGCTAATTACAATCATTTGTCTAATGGTAGTTAGGATCTTCATATGTGGGGTAGAAGCCATCTACTGAAATGTCTGAAGACTTTTTACAGGATTAAAGGTAGGACAGGGAAGCACAGTTTTGTTTAGTTCTGGGGGTTTTTGTGTGCAAACTTTAATGAGTTTCTGGGGGTTTTTTTGATTGCTTTGTTGGGGTCGTTTGTTCCTAGTACATCCTGGGGTTTTTTTGCTTCCCATAAGTAACACCTGCTGTCAAGAAATCTCTGGGTTTCCATTGCACGTACATGCTACACTCTTGTGTTTAAGGACTCATTAGCTCTAATGGAAATCATTTGCTTTGGGTGGTCCCCACTGCATACACTAATTTCCATACAATACTCTACAAGAAGCCAAGGAGGGAGCGGGCCCCAGAAGAACATGCTCTTGGAAGCCAGATCTGCCAAGCAAGCCTGTTAACAGGGTTTTGAACAAGCCAGAGCCCTGTTAAGATCAACGGTTTGTTTCACAGGCATATATACTATGTGTATTCCTGCAAGTCATAGATTGCTATGTGTTGATCTTAACCCAGTAAGAAAGAGCACAGCCTGCCAGGCTATCATATGCAGAAGAGCTGTCTCATGGGGTTGTGCTGTTCAGGCACCAGGAAATAGCGAGGAACCCATACCAAGCCAAGTGGGTTGGAACATGACAATAGTGCAAGTGCCAGACCTCTTAACAGAGGGAAATTCTGGGTAAGCTGAGGCTCTCCAACATAGTTTTCTTCCCGCCCCCATATATTAAAATAACATTGTTAGGGTGATTTGGAAATACAACTAAAACCAAAGTCAGTTCAACCTGTACTCTGGCTGAACTGTTCAGCCATCATGGGTGGATTGCAAGCAGAAATCTGATCTTCCGACAGAGTAGTTTTTGCAAGGGGAACTGCCTCATTAGGCATGGCTATCTGCATTTTCCATGAAAAAAAAAGCATAGAAATGATGATACAAGGGAGCTGGTTGCTGACACCCTAGATTAGAGACTCCTGAGGGCTATCTGTGATTCCCAGAAGTTATTCAAAGTAGTCCTAAATCAGGGAGCTCAGGGCTACTCTACCTGAGTAGATTACCATTTTTCACACAAATTATAGAAAAAAAATGTCATCCTGAGGGCATGTGAGCCAGCTGGCACTGGCCATTTTCACACGCTTCCTCCACACCACAGCCTGGCAAGGAGACTGCTAACACAGCTTTCGGTTACCAGAGGAAACCCCCACACTTTCCCTCTGGAGGCTGAGCCTAGGGTTTAAATGCGTGCAGTGTGGTTTACATATTCGGTCCAGACGGCACGGATTTGAAGCCATGCTCAGAAAACCTCTGCAGAGCAGAGAGGGCAGTGGGTGGCTACAGGCTGCTGGGACACATAGCAGCCCTCCTCTGAGAGGGGCCTCTGTGGTATGACCAGGAGGGGATTCACATCATCTCCCTGGCCTCCCACAGCTTCACTGGCCATGCTGGTTAGGACTTCCAAATGAAATGCAGTATCTCACAACCTACTTTCTCTAATTGCTATAAAACCCGACACTTGCTAACCCAGGTGGGCAATGACCTGGATCTGCACAACCCATGCTGCTGTGCAAAGGGAGATTCCTTACCAAGGAAACCGCCCCACTTGTCTGCTCTGCTTTGCAGACCAGGTACCACAGAAGCCCAAGCTCTCATCAGCTCTACAAATACAGATAATAAACTACTAACACCTCAGGCAACTATTTCACAACTCTGCTGTGCTCCACCTATTTAAAAC
>NW_020799098.1:29079647-29128334 GCF_003259725.1 Athene cunicularia
CCCCCATTATTTTCTATCCTATCTGGCTCAGATTCAGTAACTGGTTCTCATCCAGTTATTATTTCAACTGGCCTAGGAGAACTTTTCAGGCATCTTAGTCATTTTTAAGTTGCCTATGAAAGCAATGCAGAACCAAAGCACCACAGGCACAATACTGTGTAATGCCCTCACCCCAAAAGCTCTCCTGCAAGAGTCTTACACTGCGGGAGTTGGATTGGGCAGGGGAGGAGGTGGCTGCTCATGCAAATGTGCTGGGTGTCAGCAAGCCCGTTCCCATCAGTGGGCTGAGGGAAAGGGCTGACACTGCCTCAACATTATCTCACTGATCAGCCAGCCCATGAGAGCAGCAGGCTGCGTGGGATTTACCAGCACACAGAGCTGAGGAAAATCAGACCATGCTTAGCCAACTCAGCAAGAAAACAGAAGAAGTTTTCAGGAGCGGAAGCCTTTTCTAAAATACTATTAAAGTATTAAATATTAAAAGTTGGAAATGTCTATGCATGATAGTGCTGGGGACTACACAGTAATTGCTAAAAATCCATCTAAGCTCAACTTTACCCAGGACATTAAAAATCCATCCTGGTTTGTGATTTGTGCAGAACTGAAGCACTCACCCCTCACAATGTCCCGTGGATTTGATGTAGGCATCTGTATGTTCTCACAGCGTTACCTGTCACTAGTGCTATCATGCTGCCAAAAGAGAGAAGCCACGTTCTCTCTGTGGTCACACTGTCTCACCAGTAAGGCAGGGAAGTAAAACTAATCTTGTAATTTTCTTCTGTTGTTGCCATCATGGAAAGTATTAATACCAGAACTGTGGCCACACTGAACCACTCCTTATTTTTGATTTCTCTTCTCTGAGCAGATAAGAATGACCTAGGGCCTCTTAGTGTGTTTTACATCAAAGACTGATGAAGAGTCCTGACAGCCTTGATGTCAGTGCTGTAAATAAACCATTAATCACACTGCCATTCCAGGGAACAGCCTTCTCCCAGAGGGCATGAACCTTCTTCAGGTCACTAATATAAACCACATCTCCTCTAATCCAGTGGGGTGGTAGTAATGTCAGGGCTTTCAAGGTGGGCTGACTCTGTGTTGGGGGATACTTCATTACTCTCATTTTAACATATAGGTCATTGTTATGGTCTAGTAATGGAGAAGCAGTTACAGTGAATTAAATAAAGCACATTGCAGTTGGAGTTACAGAGAGAAGTGGAAAGAATAGAAGGCTCAGTGTCCTGTTAAAACTTTTGCATTAGAGTTGAGTACTGCATAAAAATTTTATACAGAGGTGTAAAAAAAAGCAATAGGGTCAGTGATTTGGCAAGCAACCAGAACAACGTGGTTCTAGTACACACTGCAGAGCCTAATGCCATCATTAACAGAGAAGAATCTGATGTTTAAATCAATTCCAGGCCACACTGCCTGTTAGCAGTATTCTGTGTCATGACACACTGTGAAAGCCTGTAACTGACTCTTTAGTAAGATTGTTGGTGGAGATAACATTTTAATACATATATATATATATATATATAAAGCATTATATGTATATAAGAAGTATGTTATAGGTATTGTATGTAATATGTACATTATATATATATTTGCACATACATGCATATATATTAAAATAACATTGTTAGGGTGATTTGGAAATACAACTAAAACCAAAGTCAGTTCAACCTGTACTCTGGCTGAACTGTTCAGCCATCATGGGTGGATTGCAAGCAGAAATCTGATCTTCCGACAGAGTAGTTTTTGCAAGGGGAACTGCCTCATTAGGCATGGCTATCTGCATTTTCCATGAAAAACAAAGCATAGAAATGATGATACAAGGGAGCTGGTTGCTGACACCCTAGATTAGAGACTCCTGAGGGCTATCTGTGATTCCCAGAAGTTATTCAAAGTAGTCCTAAATCAGGGAGCTCAGGGCTACTCTACCTGAGTAGATTACCATTTTTCACACAAATTATAGAAAAAAAATGTCATCCTGAGGGCATGTGAGCCAGCTGGCACTGGCCATTTTCACACGCTTCCTCCACACCACAGCCTGGCAAGGAGACTGCTAACACAGCTTTCGGTTACCAGAGGAAACCCCCACACTTTCCCTCTGGAGGCTGAGCCTAGGGTTTAAATGCGTGCAGTGTGGTTTACATATTCGGTCCAGACGGCACGGATTTGAAGCCATGCTCAGAAAACCTCTGCAGAGCAGAGAGGGCAGTGGGTGGCTACAGGCTGCTGGGACACATAGCAGCCCTCCTCTGAGAGGGGCCTCTGTGGTATGACCAGGAGGGGATTCACATCATCTCCCTGGCCTCCCACAGCTTCACTGGCCATGCTGGTTAGGACTTCCAAATGAAATGCAGTATCTCACAACCTACTTTCTCTAATTGCTATAAAACCCGACACTTGCTAACCCAGGTGGGCAATGACCTGGATCTGCACAACCCATGCTGCTGTGCAAAGGGAGATTCCTTACCAAGGAAACCGCCCCACTTGTCTGCTCTGCTTTGCAGACCAGGTACCACAGAAGCCCAAGCTCTCATCAGCTCTACAAATACAGATAATAAACTACTAACACCTCAGGCAACTATTTCACAACTCTGCTGTGCTCCACCTATTTAAAACACAGTCAGTGCCAGGACTAAGGCTCTGAACTTCCCCTGCTAAAGCTTTGGGTGACCCTCACTTTCCTTATAACAAAACAAACCAGGGTGTTTGGTGGTGCATGTGTTTGCATAAGCTTGACTGTAAAAGCCTGACTCCCTTGCCTGACACCTTAACCAGGACCAGAAGAAGAGATTGCTGACTTTGAATGGAGTTTCTTGAGAGAAAAATGAACTAAAGAAATGTTTTTCTATGCTGAAGCACAGATCACTAGTGGAGTCCAAAATGCTTCTATTTAAAAATGTCTTTTGCAAATGAAGGGTCATGAGTTTCCAAGCTGTCCAAAGAATCGCTCTCATAACCATGCATAGGTCAGGGATTCAGCACTGTCCAACAGTGAGATTCATGAGCTGGGCCTCCCACAGGCATCCTTGGGGAGAGAAGCACAAGGTAAGCCGCCTTCCACTTCTGTCAACGGAAGCTCAGCTGCATTTTACTAAGCCTCATGCCATGGTCTGCATACTTAGTTTTTCAATAGAATATTTATTTCAGTTTTAAATTGTAAGTTTCTTTAAAATACCTACATGGCTTTTCCATGCACCTCCAGCATAATCTTCTAAACTTGAACTCAATTTACAGGTCTGAACCCCACTTCAGAAAAAAAAAAAAATCATATGTATTACTTTGGTCATTTTAAAGTAACAAGAGTAAGATAAATGTTTAAAGCATTAGATTTTGCCTTTTTTGTAGTTTCTTAATGAATATTTGCATTGAAGAGTGTAGTCCATAAAATAAATATGTGTTTAAAGCATATTGCTTCTAATCAAGGAGACTTTAGAACTGAATTTATTCTAAATAAAAATACCTGATTAAGTTTCTAAATACATAGATTTAAAGCTATTCTGACAGCCTAAGACAATAAGAGTATTAGCTCTGTTACCATCTACATTTGACAGAAATAATTTCAAAAAGTACCTGTGAGCTGGACAGAAGAAGATAACCACCGAGTCTTGAGAAAGAGAGGTGGGCACACCTCAGTGCTTCTTCTGACCCAGACGGAGGTTTATGTGGGCATTTCCAGAGTTGCCATTGGTAAATTGGTAAATTACTATGGGTAAAAATGAACCCAGGAATTACACACATACACCATACACAAACGTCCTCCACCACCATCTGGTCTCACCACATCTGTCTGTGCAGGCTTGCCATGCCACATTTCCTTCCTCGCTACCTTGATAATGTTTCATGGGCCATACCACCACCCCTCCTAACATACTCCCTCCCTACACCGTGTCACAGCCTTCCAGAAAGGCATCAGTGTGGGTCTGCAGGTAAGGGGAGGCTGAGGGGCTTCAGTTGGGTTTGCTGGTCCTCAACTATCCTGCCCATCCTTCCTTATTGCTGGGCCTTGACATGCTTGCCCACCTCTCTTTTATGTCTTTCCTCCTCTGAAGAAGATGCAACAGGTCAGCACAGGAAAAGTAAGCAGCAGGACCTACTGGTGATCTTAGGCTGCTACCACAGAGTGCTATACCCTGGCTGATCTTGCTTGGTGCCTAAACTGGTCCCAACACTCTTGGCTTTCCTCTCCAAGCTATCGAGTAGGGTCTACAGCCCTGAAGTAACCTAAAATTTCAGAGGCTGTTTCAGATGATGCAGCCATCCTTGGTCACTGGGCAGGCTCCACAGTTCCCTTCTGGTCCAGGGAAGAGTGAATGCTTGTAAACAAATTAATATAGTTTAGCATTAACTAGGACTGTCTCCATCTGATGTGTATTCTACAGTATATCAGAAAAGATGTTTCTTCTAAACATGAGGAAAATTAAGTACAACCAATTCATTTCAATACCCTTAAAACATAACAGGAGGCTGTTTTGTGATGGTAGGGTAGTCAGCACTTAATATTAACATTAACTTATGAAGAGGACATGGTACGTGACATGCAAGGAAACATACATTTCTCAAAATTACATTCTGATGCCAATCTATGTTCTACAAAATGTAAGCAAATGCTTCACTTAGAGCATATGGATAAAGAAAAGCCCCATGTGGAAGTACACAGGACTGAAACCTAATTCTGTAAAACTTCAGAGATGCAAAAGCAGCACATATTTACATAAAGGATTTTTTTTTCTGATCGCTGAAAGTGTAATAGACATTTAACTTTACTGATGGGCAGAATTGTGCCCAGCAATTTGAAACTATTTCAGAATTACTGTTAAATACAACCCCCTTGAAAAATGCCTATAAACAAAATGTTGTCCTTTGTTGTTGTACAATGGTGTGTTATCAGGAACAGTAGTCATTCCCCTAAAACAGAACTGCTGTTAACTGAAACACACAGCATCTCCTTACAACTCTCCTCTCTTTTTCTCATACAACCTATATTTTGTATTCAAGAATGAACATATTTAAAATTAATCAAGCCACTTTTTGCATCTATTTCTGTAAGTACTGCTGGCTATTGCATTGCTGTAACACATCATCAAGGAAACAGCCAGCGGGAACAGGAGTTCTGCAGACTGACAAGACAAGTAACTTTTATTAAATGCAAACTGTCAACTTCTGTACTTTAGATAAATGCTTTGATTTAGGAGGGTCAGAGACAGGCAGAAGGTGTCAGCAGACAGATTGGAAGGTCTCTGGGACTTTTCAAGAGATTTATAAGTTGCCTTTTGTTTAATTGTTTGGTTTTTTAAGCATTTTGGTTTCTTTGAGGTACTCAAACCCAAGCTGACATACCTTCTAATTTTGCTTTCTGCTGACCTGTGCAAGTTTAATAAAAACACTGCAAATTTTCACTGCTCTCAGTGATTTAGCAGGAAACCTCAATAATCTTATAGGTAAAATGACCCAGAAATAGCCTTTGATCTGCAGTCTATGTATGCATCCTAAAAACACAGAAACACCGTCAGCACCAAATACTGCAACAAAGACCTGGGTTTTTTGAGTCACCAGGCTGCAGTTCATTTTGTGTGTAATGAAATTATCTTTGTTCTTCCACATCAATAGAGCAGTCAGATCAAACTTCTCCTGACCTGTGGGTAGGGGAAGAGGCTGTTGTTCTCTACTCAAACACATTTATACTCAGTTGGCCGCTGGCAGAACCAGAACTGATTCTAGATCCAGGGAGAGCAGGCTTTTGCCTGTGGCAACAAAGCAGTTCTGGTTCTGTCAGTTATGTCAGAGACACTTCTGCCACCCCATGCAAGGCAGGGTGCATGGGGTGGCAGCTGGTTTTGGGAGAGGATGGAGTAGCTTCTGGAAGAAACATCTCTCTCCACACTCAGTTTTGCTTGTCCTTCCTCCCGTGGCACCTCCTCTGCAAGGAGATAGGTAGGTGCCAGGGCTTATCCTAGGGCAGGGACAATCCTCTCCCCTTGCATTGTTCAGAAGCCTTAGGGGGGTGTGGGAACACAGCTGCCAAATAGCCTCCTTACAAACAAGAACTGGTGGCTGAAGCCCCCAAGATCCAGCCCTTCATGCCTTTCATGGAGGCTCTGCTGGTAAGTAAGGAGCCCTGTTCCCTGTCCATCAGCATTTCTGCTCTGGACTCTGTGTGTGTCCCCTTCACTGCCGTTAGACCACTTGTGATGGAAGAACCGTGGTGGAATTTTCTTTTGAAAGTTCGCTTTTAAAAACAGAAACATGGAAAGTAGTTCTTTGCTTTGACTTATTATGGAAAACATGTGTGAGCAGAAGGTAGTGGGACCCACCTGCTAGAATATCCTGCCCAGTGCAATATCCTATGCTTTGCTGTTGGAAGTAATCTGAAAGAACATTTTCAACTTTTCCACACTTGCTAGCCAGTTTAAAAAGGAGATTGCTAGTGGTGTTATAATAGCTGCTTACTTCTATTTGTGATAGCTGCTTTTCTGTATGTGTTTTCCTGATGTTTTTGCAGAAGAAATTATTTCCTTGACATTCACATGGTTTGGGAAAAAGGTTTACATTTTGTATTTTCATTTTAATTTTGTTCTTGTGTTGAGAAAAAAAAAAAAAAAGATTATCAGCTCCCTGGAGGATGTTTAAGGTATGAGCTGTGAGCCAGATGCAGGCCATAAAACTCTGCAGTTGAGACTATTTGCAGACAGCTGCAGTCACCTATCAATGGAGACTTCAGATCCCAGCATGCATTGAACTCAAGCCCCTGGGATCAAGGGAAAATATTTAATGCTCTGAACGAGGACTTCCTTGGGACACACTCCTATCTTAAAAGCATAGATTCTGTTATCAATCTGATTTTATACAGAAGAACTTTTCCCTCCAGAACTCCTGGCCAGGGAAAGACTTACATGAGATAACATAGCCTTCTACATATAACATAATTAAGAAAAAGATAAATCCTTCTTCAAATAAATGCAGCATAGAGATACTCATGAATATGTGTAGACTTACTAGTATTGGCGCTTTTCATCTTGGATAGATTGAAATTATGTTTTGTTGCTATGTTAATCCCATGATCCAAAAGACATAATCCTGTTGCAATATTGCTGGAAAAACCCAGCCACCCAAGAACATTAAAATCATAGACAAATCCAGCAAGCTTCCCATTGCAAAGTTATCATATTTCATTAAATGTCATAAGTTCTCACTCTGTATCAGACACAAGAAATAAAATTCTTGTTACAAAATGCCAACCTAAACAAGACAAAAGTTCACACATATCACTAACTGTGCAACACATCCATTATAAGAATCACAAGAACACAAGAATTATAATCTGGGTTCACTCGCTATTTTCAGCCAGTTTGATAGGCAGCCTGCCTATGGGTTACAGACAGCAAAGCCCAGAGATCTCAAGATGCAGGAATTTATCACCGCTGCAAACAGAGGTGGGTTACATGTCTTACACCTGCTAGGAATAGATGAGAAGATTATGGGGCTGTGCTGAGCCTTGGTTTGTGTGAGGGTAGGTTTTTTAAGAAATCAAGAAAACGAAGTAACATGAGATGCAAAGAAAAGTACAGAGAAAGAGACTGAAGTCACTCAGAACCAAAAAACCATTGGTAAGACAGTCCTCGGTTTTGGGGTCAGGTTCTTGGTCAACAAACTTTGGGATGTTTTATCCCATGTGTGCCTGCAAGACTTTTGTACATGCTTTAGAAATAAAAAGGAATGTGGTGAAAACATTCATGTCCATTATCACCATCGTAGAACTGAGCCAGCCTGCAATACCCTGCACTTTTGGTTACCAACTTAAATTGAAAGTATGTCCATTATGCCAAGAGATAAAGTTAATTTATGATTACTTCAGTCTTGTCCTAGTTCCAGAAGTCTGCAATAACCACTAGATACACTAAAAATTTATTTCTTCATTCAGGATACTTTTGTACATGTTATAGACATGTAACATAATTGTTACAAGGAGTAATGACTTGCATTTTACATTGAAGCACTGATGCCGTCTCAGCTCATAGCTGCTTTCAAAGATTAATGGCATAAATAACATCTTAAGATAGTCCATAAGCCATTTCAAAGCACTGTGCTTTATAGAAACACAAGTGAGTGTGTTTTGGGTTTCTAATTCTTTTAGGAGCTTTGCTTGAAACTCTTGTCAATTTTTATTATCGTGGAGGAAAAACGTTTCTGTGTTCATTTAAATGCTGAGAGGCTCAGTGCTAAAAACTGTTTAACTGCATTAGAGAGATGATACCAAATAGATTGCATAAATAAATCAGAGACAAAGACTAAAATGCAAAAATTAACACATTTTGTTTAGATGAACGTGACTATGCTTGCACTTACTACAAAAAGCTATTTTTTTTCTTAAATAATTTTATTTGTTTGTACTGGTATAATGTGTTCAACACAGGATCTTTCACTATGTCCTAATCATCAATTAACTTCATCCACTGTCTCAGATGTTTAGAGTTCCTTACCCTATACTGAGTGAAAAATGGATGGCAAAGCCACAGGGTGACCTGAACTGACCTAACATTTGATTGCCTCCATCCCACTTCACGGGTGAGAGCTGGTGTTGACTTCCACAGTCTTCTGCACAGCTTGTAATTGATTTCCATTTGACCTGCAGTGTTTAATTTTGTTCAACAAGGAGCTTCTACATCATCTTTGTTGTCTTTTTGTAAGCAAGTGAGGTCAATGCGCCATATGCAGGCCTGGGCTCACAGGAGGTCACAGACAACTCTCACCTACTGAGGGACCACCACAGTCCATTTTGGATGCAGAAACAAACTTTTCATCCTTGAGCACTGGGCAGCACCATAAAATTTGAAAGGTTTTACAGAAACTCTCAGCTTCATTTTAAATCAAAATTTAGTGACAAATTGAAAAAAACTTTCCTAATAAAAGCTAACAAATTTGTCTTCACTTTTTTATTTAACAAGCATTTTTGAATGTGCATACAATTTTGTTTTCAGAAAGCAATCTGGCAAGACTTTATGCTGGTGATGTCTCTGTTCTGGTGTCCATATGTGTCCTTAAATAATGGCACAAATCTAATAATAACAACAGATAAAATCACACCATTAACAGGTACCCTGGGAGGGAAAATAGACGTCTGAGCAAGTATAATAGTGCATTCCCAGGAGCCTGTTCTATAACCTGCATTATTCTTCCCAGAGCACATTTGAAGCTTCATTCATATGGTCAAGGTAAATAATATTAAGATGAAATTATCTCAGTCCATCAGGCAAAGGAATGCTCTACTCTCCCAAAGATATGATAGCATCAGTAACCCAAGCAAAATCTCTATACTTTGATTCAGAACTCACCTTTTTTTTTTTTTTTTTTTTTTTGGCCATCTCTCATTTTGCTTAACCATGTTAATAGAAGAAATACTCATCTCATCCTGCAGGAAGATGTAGTTACTGGACAGCAAGGAGCATCACCATTATTTACTTGAAGGTGTTTCCTGTTAGCATGGTATTCTCCATTCCCTGGCCTCATATTTTGTTTGGTGCATGTGGCTAATCACTCTATAAACAGGAAGGACACTTGAAAGAACGTCTAAATAAACCCCGGTTTGTATAATTCCCCGGTAGGTTAATGAGAGAAGAACAAAATTACTATATGCAAGACAATGGTTCTTATGAAAGTAAAAAATCTCTTTGTACGTGGGATGCCCATAGTGACTAAAACCACTCTAGAGTAAAAACTCTGAACAAAATGAAAACCTTGACTTGACTGTTACATACGTTTTTTCACAAGCAAAAGCATACACATATATTCAGTACCCATGTGGCCTCAGGTGAAGGCAGAAGAGTTAGAAAAAAGGGATTATCTCACAGTACATGTGCAGTTAAGTGCTGTGCCACTCTTGCTCTCCTTTCAGCTGGCTTTACGTCTCCTTCTGCTGACTTTACACCTCCAAGATGCCCAAAGCAGCCAGGGTGGTCAGGCAATGGGAATGTCATAAACAAATGCTAAAAAGTATCTAATTTAAGATGGACAGTAAAGCTGCTAAAAATTTTGTATCAGTTGTCAACTTTTTGTCCCCCTTCCAAAAACTCCCAGAGACTCTTGTTCTTGGTATTAGATTCTACTTTCTAGCACAGAAATTGTTCAAATAAGCAATGTTCTTTTACTTTAGGTCTCAGATGGGGCTTTATTTCATCCAGATGTTACTGCTCATACCCCTGTCTTCGTTTAGAGCAACACTTTGTAGAATACCTTAATCTTTAAGTCACTTTTACTTTAATTCACCACTATATTTTTTAAATAACTGTGTTTGACATAAACCACTGGCTGGTTTCACAACTGTGGCGTCTCCACCTTTGGCAAACTGTTCACTTATTTATTCCATCCTCTTTTAATGGAATTGCTGGAACCACTTAAAATCCATTAATATACTATAAATTTCAAGCACAAATCATGTTGGTGTGAATTAGTGTGGTTGGGAAGACTGAATAACTTCTACTTCATAAGAAATCAAGTCCATTGTAAATGTGTAACTACAGTCTTCAAAAAGGCTAAAGATTTGCTGCAAATACTGGGAGTTAAATCCATGTTTTGCAATATTTATTCACTCTTCATTCTCTGGTTTTGAATTTTTATTTTCTAGGGCCTTTATGCATCTAATTTGTTGTCACTTACTGGCAGCTACAAATACATCTGTTCACAGCAATTATACTTTGTGCATGTATACACATATATACATTATTCCTATCCATGCCATATACTACAATATTCCACAACACTCAGATCATCTGCTTGCTTATGCCTCTTATTGATTTCCATGCTGATGTGCCAGATAAGTACAGTTTCTTGGCTTTAGCCAATCAAAGAAAAACTGAAGAACATCACTTTATAGCCACTGCTGAAAGTTCATCTGTTCAAATGCAATCGGCTTGAAACAAACTCAAAGTTTTCAGTTAGTGTCTTAAAATGCATTTTTTTTTTTTTTTGAGAAGTTAAATATTTTAAGGATGTAGATTCTGGAATTAGACATAACCGGAAAAATAATCAGGAAATTTTAGACTAAACTGCTGTGGAAACTGATTTTATATTTATTTAAAAATTAATACAAATAGGAAAACAGGTCATAATTCTCAAAAACAATACAAGTACTTAAAAGAGAAACTAAATAGCTGGAAACCCCACTTATACACCAAAGTCACAGCAGGGTCTATACCCATGTTAAGCAAGGGAGAACACTTTGGTGTGGTATTAAACGAACCGACCCACTGACCATTGGGAGTACTGCAGCAGTCTCTAAATGCATCCTATAGCTCTGGCCAAAATCTGACCCTGATTATATTAGAAGGGTTGTCCTGGGGTTTCTCCCAAGTACCCAGGACAGGACTGGTATGTTCAGTTCTCTCAGACTTATTGCTGGTTTTTGGAGAGGTGAAGGAAACGACAATATGGTCTGCCTCAACCATATACTCACCCTGCATCTTTGAGACTTTCCGCCACATCTTAACAGCCTTAACACATTAGCACTTCTTCCCACTCACCATTTTTTCACAAAGATAATGACTAAATCTGAAACCAAACACAACAGCTGTAGCTACCTCAAACATATGCTTTGTCTTCCATGTTCCATTTCTCTCCCCCTTCCTCCCAACCCACAGCATGCACAGCATTTTGCTTTTGAAACATTCTGTCCTTGTATTATCTTCTCTCACTTTCCCTCCATTTTACCCCTTCTCTTCTGCTTCTTTCCTAGTAGAAAAATTACCTGCTGGGAGGCTCAATGCCTTTGGACTTGTGCTGGAAAGAAGTCAATTGTTGCAGGTGTCCAAACTTGCCAGAGCCTGACACTTCCTTAAAAATCAGGGTGGGGGAGAAGTTTCAGATTTCACCTTTTCTGCTGTTGCAAATGGACACATGCAAGTGTGGCTGTTTTCAATGCAAAAAGGATCCAGAGAGCTCCCAACATCTCCTGCTGCTGTTTGCTCTGTGCTAAGGATCATTATTGCCCCAGACCACTTGAACCAGCTTCAGTTGCAGCACAAGGAGAGAATAACATTACATTTTTCTCCCTCCAGAAGAAACACAGTTCCTTCTTGGAGCTTACCCCTGGCTCTTCTCAACCACCACTACAGAGCTGTGTCATGCAACGTTTGTATCCCAAGTCACACAAAGTCCATGTAGATATTATCCTGTTTCAATTAATTGTACCTCTCAGTCTCTCCATTGGTCTTTGAGCCTCTTTCTCTCTTTGGAGGCTGAGGGAACTAGAAAAGGGCCAAATATCCAGAGCTCGGGGCTCCCCTAAGAAGAATCCAGTTACCAGAGAGGAATATGATTACAAGCAGCATTCAGGCAACACAGTGTTAGGCGTCTGCTCTCAAGCCAGCATGGAATAGAAACAACAGCCCCAGCTTCATCCCAGAAGATTTATTCACTTCTCCTTTGAGTTATTCATGATTTACACTGATGTAAAAGAGAGAGAGAGAGAGAGAGAGAGAGGGGAAAAGGAGATGTGTTAGGGCTACAGGTTTGTAGCTGACACAACCAAGAAGCAAAAAAGGAAGAAATAACTCAAAAATCTTTCCCTTACAAAATGCAGAGTAAGACTGAGTAAGAGTATTTGATGATACTGATTTACTGTCAGAGAGATAAGTATGCACCAGTAGAAACTTTTCATAGCTGTTTTGATAGGCAAGACTCAGTTTTACTGATGTTGGCCCAGGCCTTCACCAGTTTTCGTTTGTCCCATGTCATGTTCAGCTCATCTGTCAGGGAGTGGCAGGCAGTGTTATCATTATCAAAAGAAAGAAAAAACAGTCAAGAATTCAAACAGAAAGATGTGATCTGCCATAATAAGAAAACATTTTTTTTCTTCTGACTTTTCCCAAAAATGTGAGAGCTATGCTGTCTGAAAAAAAAAAAAAAAGATAAATGAGACTCAAATCTGCATTATGTTAGCAGAAAACACCTGCAGTTAATTACAACTAGATAAAGGAATGACTTGTCTTTTGGTCCAAATCGTCTGTCTTCGAGGCCCACGTCTGTTCCAAACCGCACAAAGGAAAGGTTTCAGCTCTGATTTATTCTGTGATAGGCAATGGATGGCACTCACACCCTTCCACTGCTCACTCCTTCTGTGCACTCCTATAGCTACAGCCCCTGGTACCATGTGATTTGCCTTACCTTTGTGATTTAATGAATTTGAGTGGGGGTGAACTGCATAATTAAATTGAAATGTTTCCCCCAGAAAATAATATGTCAGGCTCAGGTATCTGGTTCTACTGGCAGGGATTTTCATTCTGCAAGGGCTCATTTCCTGCAGGAAATATGATTTTTTAACCAAAGCAAAGAATACACTTCTTCCCTTGACCACTAGTGTCAGTGTTAGATGCATACTGAAGTTTGATAGGAGGCCAGAAAACATATTTTCTCTCATATCAAATTGGACCTTGGAGATTTTCCCTTTCAGACAAATTTACTATTCTGACTCATACTAGAAATGAAAGAAAACACAATGAATGGTTTTACTGCACATTTTAGAAGGAAACTCTTTTTTAGGGTGACAGAAATCTTCAGGGGTTTTTATCTGTTGTACCTTAGCTTGCTGTTAATTTTTGTGTGTTCATACTGGACCTGATCACTGGATTACTTGCCAGAAGCATGTCTCCCAAATAAAGTACATCACATCGATTGTGTGCAATCTCTTAATGGTTTCTAAGCAGTGACCTCATCAGGGCTCTGACATACAGTTAGTGGTTAATGCAGACTAAATAACATTACGCAGAACTTCCTTTGTTCTAAAGGCTGTTTTTCATGTAGAGGAGGGATCCAGGGCTTATCCTAGACTGGGTCCCTTTGATTAAACAAAATGTAATTCTATTTTTCTGCTGTGTGCCAAAAATAATCACCACATCTATCAGTTCAACCACATAGCTGTCAAATTTAGATGCTGTGTTTACTTTTCTAAAGCCAGATTTGTTCACCTAATTTCAGTGTAGTTACAAGACAGGGCCATACTATGGACTTCCTGTGCTTCTGTCACATCTAATTTGATCATTTTCTGCTAAGTTAAAATCTAACCTGCTGGACTTTTGACAAATCAGAAAACCATTTCACTCTTTCATTGACATCTAATCCCTGAAACACAAGCGTTTGTGAACAGACGTGTTCTCTGAGTGATCCACTACACTTCTGCTGTAACAGAGGGGGTTAAAAAATACATGCCTGTGTCTTCCAGATAGCAGTGTGAGAACTGTGACCGTATGCAAAGAGCCAGAACAGACAAAAAGCTGAAGAAGGAATCCAAATGGTACCAAATCACATAAGTATTTAAACATATTGGTTTTATTCCTAGGCAAGCCCTTCCCTGTCACCAGGTGCATCTCCACAGCCTGAGGCAGACAGCTAACAGGGTTTTCTTGGGGGCATAGCACATCACAGAAGAGCCCTGCTGCTGAGAAGAGTTTCCTTATTCTGCTGTTTGTTATTTAACAGTCCTCTGCTAATGTGCCCAAAAGTCTGGAGCTGGCTTGCACCCAGCCATGTAGCCATAAGCTTTGTTCCTCTAAACTCTCCAAAGCTTTTTTTCTCCCTGGTTTTCATTATTTTTCCTCTTGTTCCTACACCCCTTTTGCTGCAATTTCCTGGCCAGCTCATCAGTAAACAGCAACAAGGTCATGGTATTTCTGCAGGCCTCCTGTCCCACTCAGGTGTTGCAACCACAATAAAGGGAGGTGCATCAGCATCCCCATAGCACATTCTGGTAACTTGCTGCTCCTTCTTGGGGTACAGGCAGCTGGACAAGTTTCAGCCACCTCTCATGGAGTCACCAATGTCCTAGGAGAGGGTAGAGAGAACTGGTAGCAATGGGTTTGATGGAGGTTTTGAAGAAACTGAGGGTCAGCATGAGGAACAGGGTTTGGCTGTGGAGGAAGAATTCAAAATGAAGAGATGTGTGAGTTGTGCAGAGAGGCATACTGGGAAAACTGTCTAAGCATCAGCCCCAAGTGGACATGAAACAGCAATCTTCACAGCTTGATGAATGTCTGCCATTTTGACAGGAAATGCCAAGTGCCTTGAATTAATTATGTCTCTAACGTTTTCCTGCTGGAAAGAACGTTTTGGCCCATTTGAAATAATGAATCTTAGACAAACAAACAAAAACTGAAAAGGCTAAAGTTATTGCTGTTAATCTATCTTCAATGGAATTAATGGATATTTCCCCTCCTTGTGCCCCCTTCCCCCTGGCCTGAATTACTTCTACAGAACAGAGCCTATATTTCAAAGGATTTTGCTATAACCTCTCCACATTAAAGCCTCAAAGAACGAAAGAAAACAGCAATTCAACAGCAATAGTCAATAGATGTGAAGTGGTGGATTTAAGGTGCCCTAGAAAGCTTCACCAGATAAGCAAGCATGGATGTTGCTGGGGAAGTGTTGTCAAAGTGGTACCACACAGGGACAAGAAAATTATTGTCATAATCCCAAACTGGCCTCTAAGGGGCAGCAACATTGGAGGAAATTAGAGCAGTGAAATGGAAAATTTAGAAAGACATACATTTCTAAGCAGAGAGAGGCTTATATGGAAGGGCCATGAAAGGCTAGAAAAAGCACAGAAAACTAGTAACAAAATCCCAAATGGTTCACTGTCATTCAGAAACACTGGAAAAGCAAACATTCACTAGAAATTATTGTCCTCAGGTTCCCTGAAGGGAAATAATATCTAATTACACATGCTTTATGAAGGAATTATCACAAGAACCTTCAAATGTTATACTGATATTTTCTTTAATGGTAGAACTTCCAATGCAAAGAGTGAGCATTGGCTGTAGTGTAGGGATTGTTTCTTATAGACAGCAGGGAAAAAATAACATTGTTGAAATCCTTAACTATTATTCAACAATACAGAGTTTAACTGTGCAAAATGATCATTAAAATTTCAAAGGATTTAGAATTTTGGTGAGAGAATGAACTAATGCCAAGTCCACTAAAAGATACTACTCCCTCTCAAATTACAGTTGGTTTATAGAAGTGAGTTGTTTCATCCCCAACAAAACACCTGCCACAAAGCTACTAGGCAGACTAAAAGAGTTCTAAACTGTCACCCTTTAAGAATGATCTCTATTGAGATATAAAACAACATTTAAACAAAATAAATCAAGTCTTCTGTTGAGGTGATTATTCAGAGAACAGATTTTGGCTGTGCTATTGATAGCTGTATTTTCACTTTTTTTTCTTTTGCAAAATCCTTTTCAATGTTTGTCTTGAAGTGAATTTTAAATTTAAAAGAGCTCATGTATGTAGGTACATGTACGTATACAGAATGTTTTATATTTAACACTTATTTGCACCGATCCACAGATTCCAGAGCAAGATAGCTCTTCATTCAAGTAGCATCCATATTTCAACAGTCAAATTTCTTTGCAAGCTCCCAGACAATATTCAGTTTTCTAGCAGAGGGGAAAACTGATACAGAATAAATGATCAGTTAGGAAATCTCCCTGTCTTCTATCTGTTCCCAACTTCATAGGAGAATCTGGGGAAATTGCATCCAAACTGGGACCTGTTGGGACATCTTGGCTCTCTCCTGGTGAATGCATGTAGATTTCTTTCTGCTGGGAGCAAGGTACACATCTGGATTTCTCCTTGAGACAGAGTCATGGTGGGCCCAGACTCCCAGGAATGCCACATTGCTTCTCAATTCCTTGCATTAAATTCAATTGTATATAACATACACACAGGCAGTGTACATCAGAATGGAGTACACTTGCTGGAGAATGAGAGAAAGTCTGTTTGATTTTAAGGTACTACAGGAGAAGGAGAAACTACAATGTTGTCTGGCTGTTCTGAAAATTATCTTGTAATATAGGAAAGCTACCTGTAATGTTTCCCACAAAAGCTAACTTGAAAGGTGCTTCTGAAAGAAGTTTTCAACACACAAACTGGCATTTAGGCAAAGCCCAGCTTTACTCAGGAGACTCTCTGTCCCTGTTCTATTGAAACAACAGGTCGGTTTTTCAAAAACTACATTATATACCACAGACATATGTTTAAACGTGCCTGGATTGTTTATTCACCTGTATCTACTCCTCTAATGTTTCTGTACAGATGCCACCAGCCAAGAAACCACTGGGCATGTGCTTGTGCTGGTGCCTAATTTACAAATACTGATAAGCTCCTTGCACAGCTAAGGAGTACACAAAGACATGGCCACAGTGTGGACTTCATTTTAATATCTCACCAGGATTCCAATGTTCATTAATTGATGCCAGTGTTCAGAAAAAAAGTTATTCAGTGCAGATATTTACTTTTAGGTTGTTTCCTAGAACTAGCCATCAGAGTTAAGGAAGGGAGGGAAAAAGTCCAAAGGCAAAAAAAGTCCAAATGGTTACTTTTTCCCCAGGAAATAAAACTGTCTATAATCTTGGGGTGCTGAATAGTTGTTTGTAAAATCAGTGAAGAAATAGCCAGTAATAATGATCTGTAAGAAGAGTTCAGTGCTAACACTCTTAATGTAAACATGGTGGTTTCTAGAGTTCAGAGCATCCTTTGTGGGTAACAACATCCATTCACTCACTCAGGCTTTGTTTTACAATTAGGAGATTTGTACTTCTCCTACTTTGGACAAAGAAAGCTGACATTTTTCAGAAACTGAGGGCTGACACTCTATATTAATTATAGTAGTGAGTCTCTCAGGCCAAGCCCTGCCAAAGGCCAGCAGAGTGGGTAAAATACTCCAGAAGTATAAAATACCATTTTCTGCAGCCAGTCACTGCCCTTTCATCATAAATCTCAAAGATCCTTTAACTTCTGGGATGAGGTTCACAAAAAATAGGAATAAAGTTGCTTACTCAGCCTCTCAGAGAATTAAGTGTGTGTATGGAGACAATTTTTTGCAAGAATTTCCTGCAAAATATCTTTTGGATTACTTTTCCTGTAGTATTCCTAAATTATTGCAAATGCAGCACCCTGTCAATTACAATTACTGAGAGAGAGAGATGACCAGTAGGTCATTGTTCCCAGATATGCCAAACATGTCAACTTTAATTATTGTATCTTAATATCATTCCATCTCCAATTGCTATTTGCATTCTAGCACACACTGGCCAGTTGCTTTTTGGGTGAAACTACTAGTTATTGAGTAGGACTGATTTACAGCTAGGAATGAAAATGCATACTTGAAAGCAGTAAGGTGACTGGTAAAAGCTATGGTTTGGGTTAAAGCATAATTGAATGTCTAAGTTGCACTTAGACTTGTTGTCTCTTGTTTCCTAAACCCTTGATCTTCCCCATGCCTCCCAGCTCTCCTACAGTTTCTGCATCCTGTGCCAAAACCTGATGTTGCATCACTGTGCTCTTACAAACTGGTACAAGAAATCAGAAGTACTATGGCCCTTGATTTTGGGCAAGTTTTCCCAAAAAGATTATTCCTTCAGGAAGCGTGAATCCATGTACCCAGTGATGACCTCTTATTGCAGCTGCCATGCATCTTAGGGAGAACAGGAGTCAAGAAAGGCAAATTTTTGTCTTTCCTCTCTGTCCTGGAGCTCCCCAGCTTGGAGCTTTGCCAGGATCCACAGCTGGGGTCAGATAGGGAGAGCAACTGAGGTCCAAGGTCAAACCACAGGGCTAGTGGGAGACATTTGCTGGGGCCTGGAGGGGAGAGGAGATGGGGAATGTAATGAGCTCAGAGAATGGGGATCTCAACAGAAAAATGCACTGAGGGCAAGGAGATGAATGAACATCAGCTCTCAATGGACAGGGGAGTTTTCTTTTCTCTGCAGAAGCCAGACCCCATTTCTCTATCAAGCTACACAAACATAAGCTAGAAGTAAAGCAAAAATACATTTACCAAGTGCAAGCAAGTCAAATTAAGTAATACAATGGAAATTAATTCCCCAAACCCAGCAGCAATCCTAAAATCATCAGGAGTCAGTTTATCTATGCTACAGGCCATCACATGGGAAAAGCTTCCCATCTGGCTTCTAAAATGTTCTACTCTGGAAAAAAAAAAAAAAAAAAAAAAAAAAAAAAACAACTGCTAGGGTTTTGTCATTTCTGTTGTTTTATACCAGACAAGGCTGGGACAAAGCCCAGGGTCTGCAGTTTCCCATTGGCCAGCATGAGGGAATGCAGGTAAGCTGCTCCTTTCCTACCTCAGGATGGGAAAATTACAAAAGGAGGCTCTAAACTGGGGAGAAAAGCTTCAGATATCTTCTGCAGCAGAAGTAGCCGGTTAGAATGGGTGAAAGCCATTTCTAATAAAAGTGTGCTAGAAAAGGTAATCAAAAAGGTTCTTTGGATTACAGCAAGGCTTTAATTGATAACACAGTTAACAAAGAGACAACTCCACAGGGATGCTCAGATGCAGTCAAGATGGGCTTCTTACAAAGTTAAGTCAACATGGCACAGAAAAAGCAACCCCCAAGCCCTGGGGCTGAGGCCGTTCCAGGCCACTGCACTTGCCACCGGGAATCTTTTTGCAGGAGCATTTTGCCATGTGTCAGTCCTTTGTTTTGCCATCTTCCAGTAGCATCCTGTGCTCCTCAGTCACACTGCCTGGACATCTACCTACAGCAGTGTTTGCCAAAGCAAAGGCCAATGGTGGGAATGGCAGCCAGGATATGGGCAGTTGGATAAGGACAAGTGTGGAGACAGGGAAAGACGGTGGGAGCTGAGAGAGGTGCTGTGATCAAAAACCAAAGAAACCGAAAGAAGTGCACACTCACTGCAAGGTAAAGGCTGAGATATGAGGCAGTATCCCAAGGTGTGACCTGTTCATCATTGAGTGAGGCCCAGAGACCTGACCAAGAGAGGAAAGGAAGACTAGAACACAGAAGATGGGAACAGAGACACGTGAGCACAAGACTCAGCCACACACACCAGGTAAGGTGTCACCTCCAGCATCTGTACCTAATTAGATGGTGTAGCTGCCCACACTTGGACCATTGGAGTAGGGGTGCTGCACTGCGGAGTACATTAGTGCACATGGTCTCTCAGGGGACAGAGTGGTGGCCACCTGCACCTTGATTGCCTGAGGGACCTGAGAGGGGAGAGTTGGACCTTGCCCACATTTCTGGAAAGTGCAGTTGCTGTTATGAAATAAAGTTGCTCTTCCTGAACAACAGTATAATCCCCTATTTGCTACAAGGCAAGATATGTAAACCCCAGCCATAAGAAGAGACATGTTTAGTATCACTCTCTGCTTAGCTTCCAGCTAACAGTGAACAAAGGGGAATCTTTAAAAGGGAAACTCTGAATCCTCTTTTTTCCACCCCTGCCCCCGTACAGAGCACTCCTGCATATGCTGGGCAGTTGCAAGCACGTCCTCCATTTGCACAGCTGTGAGCCCTGCAGTTTTGTGCTCCCACAGAAAGATCCGTTTGTCTCACACAAACAAACAAACAGCATACCTTTGGTATGTTATTAAGGAAGAAAGGCACTTTTGTTTGGTACAAAAGAAGTGAGTCAGGTTTCTTTACTACTATCATCTTATGCTATTGGACATCAGAGAGGCTGACAAAAACCATTTTCCAGCAAAGGAATTCCAGTTTCTCCAATTATTTTGCAATTATTTTCTTGCAGGCAATCTCTCCCATATTAACAGTTTTCCTTCTGTGTCTCCAGCTGCTTCCCCCAGCCCACACCTCCCCTTCTCCAAGTTTTGCAATGAGCCAACCCCAGGAGGTGGTTCAGGCATGACCATAAGCTCGGGTGATATCTGAGCTGTGTTACTGAAAGCCACTCCAGAAAGAGGAAGCACAGAAGAGCAGATCCTCTGAGCCCTTACATAACAAGGGAAACTACACATTCTGCAATCCTAAAAGCACATGGGAGACGAGACTCTCAGATGTGTCAAAACAACCAATCTAGCCATCAATCTTCTCCTACAAGGCTCATACAACAGCCTGTTTGCCATGCATCCCTAAAGTGCAACTCTCCTGATGTTATAAAATTGTCTGAGCTGAAATACTGGAAAGCCAGACAAAACGTTACAGTTAATAACACCAATCCCCTTGCCTTATTTTTGCAAAACAAGCATGTTTTATGAATATGGACCTTTTGTGGTGGTACATGGCAAGCTGCAATGTCAACTCTGCACTCAGTGGCCAGAGCTTCTGGGACTGCTTTCTCTGCAAGAATGAGGTAATGACTCAAAATGATGGACAAAAAAGTGGCTGAGAAAGAAAATACTATGAATCTGGCATTAAAATGAAATCTCAGAAAAAAAACAGCATTAAAAAGAGCTCCTGAATCATTCACTCTGTTGTCTTTTTGGCCAAGGAAAGCAGTGCAAAGCCAGCCCCTTGAGCACCTTCACCATGTCCTTTCGAACTGTTCATCTGCCCAAGACCAGCTCTGCCACTCAGTGTGGGGAGAGAAGGTCACAGACCCCCTTCGCCTGCTCCTCCACCTCCTGCAGAGCTCCTGGTGTTGCTCTCCAGAGGACTAAGGCCTTCCAGAGGGCTATTAGTCTGCTCAGCCTTTTTGCCTGAGCATAGAAACTCCTTGTGTCCCCTTTCTCCTGTGCAGGACTTCCCTACTGCATCTGAGCTGGGCTGTCTTCATGAAGAGTTCATTCTCCCTATACACACCATAGGCATTTTACCAAATTTCTGTGAACTGATAGCTCCTTCCCTTTGATATAATAAGCTTTACAATGTCAAAAAGTAGAGTGTCCTGCACTGTGCAATGAGCCACATACACGAATTCTGGCAGAGTAAAGAAAATGAAAACAGTGGAAGACCTGGCCCTCTTAAATGGAGAATGCACCAGGATGTTTTTTTCTGCTCTCACATGAGAATGGCAAATGGCAGCACAAGACCTTGTCTGCAGCTCTGCGTCACTCCTACTGCAAAATCACCTGGAAAACTCAATGAGTCTAGGAACTGATGAAGCCTGAAGGAATGGGAAGAGGAATGGCTCCTACCAGGTGCTCTGGTTGGTGCTTGCTCAGTGGAAAACCCAGAGGGAGAAAATATCTATTTACACCATGTGGATCTGACCAAGGGCCAGTGAACCCAGAGACAGCTCACAGCCCCAGCACTGGCTGCTCTCTCTCATGCTGGGTGTTTTGGGGCCTTGTTGACCAGTCCTCCCCTGACCAAGCTTTGCACCCATGGGTGGAGGGTCCTGGAAAGCCCAGTGCCATGAGGTCTCCGGACAAGGAGGTCCTGCATGCACCCTGAGGAAGCAACAGGGAAGGGGACCAGGGACCTCTTCTCCGCTGTCCCCTCCAGGTCCCATGGGATCCCCACACCATACCACTTTTTTCCTTTGGAAAGGGATGTCACTCAATAAAGTCTTACAGTGTGGTGGAGGATTTCATATTTAGCAAACCCAGCCACAGCAGAGTCCTGCTGGTACCATTTCTTTGCTAGCACTCTGGACACCAGGCTAATTACCTTGGTGCATCATCCTGCAGGTAAGAATACCCCAAAATAGCATGGTCGCTACTGTGGGGTTTGCTGGTGTATATGAGGGTTTGTATGCAGGAAACAGAGCAGCCCTCAGACTGTGGGTGAAAACAGGGCCTGTTTTTAATAGGATGCAGAGAAGCATAACAAATCACTAAGTGTGGTATTATGGACGTGTGCTTTATTGTGATTTTTTTTCTTAGATCCTGTCTTCAGATGTTGGCAGCAGGTGACAAGTTTGCTAGCGAGTTATAGAGACAACTGAGTGGGTGCCATCACACTGTGTAAAACTAATCTCTTGCTCATCTTTAAAGTGAAACGACAAGAGAGCTCAGATTTGGGGGGCAAAATCTAGCTTCAGGGAGGAAGGGCCAATATAAGAAAGGTCAGTGGCTTAGCAGAAGACAGTAATGATTTGGAGTGTTTTCCTTTGGAAGCAGTGAAATGAAGGATAGGAGTGATGACAAACAAAGATAAGGGGAACCTATCAACATTCCTTGTAAAGCATATGGCCCTGTAAATGAGAGTTCACTGCCTGATAGCATCCATTATTGTACATTCTGGATAGTGTGGGACTTTTCAGCAGATGCTGCTGAATCTGCCTTGCCCACCCCGTGTTTTATTATACGGATTACAGCCTTCAAAGTTGTAAACTGACTTTCTTCAGATTAAAAAAAAAAAAAAAAAAGGCTATCATCTGAGCTGTTTTCGAGCTGACTGATGTCTAGCATGAGCCCCTGAGAGCTTCAGCCAGAGCATCCTGCTATTTGTTTACTTCTGAATTTCTCCACAAATTAAGATCAAACAAGTATGGGAAAAAAAATTTAAAAATCACCAAACTAAAAATCAACATCATAATACTTTGAAGCGTTACACAGTAACACTTTCAGAAAATTCCTGTGCCGTTAGCCATGGTTTGCAGGAAAATACTCAGCAAAGACTGGCAAGAGCTGGGGGTCTCCACCCTGCAGAGCGCTTTTCCCATACTTTTCTGTCTGTTGACATTAAGTTCAAAGCCAGGCTGGGAGACCTGTTTTGTCAGATGGGGTGGGTGCCTGATTGGAGAGGTGGTCGATAACTGATGCATTGGCCCCATGCACAGCATCACCAAGCTCTCTGGAAAGAGACAGTGCAGCCTTGTACTCCTTATTTATTTACACAGTAGCTCATGGAGATTTAAATGAAAAAGAAAGCGTTGGGAGCCCAGAGCACAATGCCACCAAAACTATTCTGGTGCCAACAAAGACTGAGTAGTTAAGCCTGACAGATTCTAGGTTTCTGTGTGAAGGTCAGCTGAACAAGCTTATTTTTTTCCTTTTTCAAATAGTCATCTGTTGCAGTTTTGCTATTAAGTTTTACCTGATTTATTATCAGGCTACTGGAGTGTTAAAGCCTGTACAGAACAGTAGCCAGCAATCTGGCAAGGCCACCTTCAATGTGCTAGGTGTCACTTTCAAAATAAATATGGTATCTGTTGAAGTAAAACTGCATTGTCTGCTAGAAAGCCACACTTTCCCAGCCATCCCTTGCCTTTCCCATGAGGTAGCTAGCAACTGAGGTTCAGAGCAGCCATGTCCTGATGGGGCTGATTGAGATGTATGCACATACTCGCCCAGAGGGGAAGACAAGGGATGGAGAGGAGAGGCAGGAGGGGTCCAGCGAGGATGTCCATCTCCCCTAACCACCTCTAGCAGGGACAGCTCACAGCAGCACAGGCCTTCACAGAGGGAAGGGAAATGTGTCCCAGTTCAGTTGAAGTTTTGCTTCCTCCTTGGAGGACCTAGCACATTAAACCGACTAGGCTGTTTTCAATAATTTATTTCTTATCTGCTATGTATCTCCTTTATGTTATGGCCCACTTAAGAAACACAAGGAAGTTTTGAGATCTTAATTAGAAAAGGTCAAATTATATGTTTTTAAGAACTTCTGAAAACAAGCATTTCAAGAATTTCCCACTGTTTTTATGGAAAGGCTGAAGTGTTTCCCTTTCTAGGAAAGACCTGGGTTTTGCTACCTTTGCCTACTCTGTGTTTACTGAAGTAAGAATTTTTCTCTCAACATACACACTGTTTTCCAAGTTGTACTCATCTGTCTCCCATCAGCAGAAGAACCTGCAAGGTAGCAGAACTCACCACATGATTTGAAAACTGTGGAAGTACAGTCCTAAAAATGTGTGATTATATAATGCAAAGACTGAATGAAATATATAGTATGAAGAAAAAATTCCATCATGCCTGGTCTGATTGAACTAACAAGAAATCTGAAATTGCTGAAGTAGCCTTTTCAAATAAGATCATGAAATTATCTTTTGATTGATTCATCAGACTTTCGTTTATGTGAAATGTTTCTTTAAGAAAAGCAAGAAACCAAGCTGGGTGAAAGATCTGTTTTCCTTCTTTAATTAATCCCTGTCTCAGACTTTGAAGACCTTTCTGCCCACTGTTTTAAAGCAACATCATTTATCTTGAGTGCTAGGGATCCATTTGATGGTGTTCACAGTCATTCAGCTCTTTCTGCAAAGTCAGTATCCCCACCCTTGATAAGACTGGCAGATTTCAGTCCAAGCTATAGCTGTTAACTATTTTCACAAACATCAGTCTGGCCTTAAGTGAAATCAGGGAAATCTATAGGAACCTTTGAGTAGGACTGCATGGAGTTTAAGGAAAAAATGGAGGAGATTTATACACTGCTTGGTTTCTTCCTGCAGAGCAGAACTTACATGGCTGTTACAAAGCTGCAATTGCTTTGTCACATCAGACAAACTGTCAACAAAAAGCACTTGGCTACTCCTAAGGCATAAGTGTAATTTTCTGCAAAGCTTTCAGATCCAAGCTTCTAAGAAAATTATCTACTTATTTCAGTAGGGGAAAAAAAAAAAAAAAGTCATAAAACTGATGATGCAGTTAATAAGGATATTAAGTCTAGGGTGAGAATGTGTTTCATAAAAGAAAACATATTCCAAACACAGTGAACATTTACAGTTTAGAAGTAGCATTGTATCATTAACTGCCCTCTTAAGTATAGCCATTTTCCCATTAAACGCAAGCTTCTGATTGGAAAACCAAGCACACAACTGCAACAACTGCAGTAACTTCACTTTACAAGGTATGGCACAAATTAAGTGGAGCCTTTAACACTGAACATGCAACTCTTATTACAATTGTACCCAGAAAGCCATCTTTCATTTATGAAAGATTGTTAGAGCTACTTCGAAAAAGTGATACTTCACAAATTATTTATTTCTATCTTTGCACAGTTATTAACCAATAGAAATAGTTGTGGCTCAATAGCTCCTGTTAAAACATCTTTTCCTTGGATTAGTAGCACTAGATTTAACTCAGCCAA
The DNA here is from genome assembly GCF_003259725.1 of Athene cunicularia. Classification (NCBI taxonomy): domain Eukaryota; kingdom Metazoa; phylum Chordata; class Aves; order Strigiformes; family Strigidae; genus Athene; species Athene cunicularia. The sequence goes on from NW_020799098.1 coordinate 29,105,390, forward strand.
TCTGATTCTGAAAGTGAGGGCTAAAGAGATTTTTTTTTTTTTTTACCCTGTGTAATGCAGTTTTACTGGTAATGAAAACTGATGAGAAAAATATAATCAAAACCATGTTTCATTGAATATTTTATAGATATCATGAAAGATATATCTCCCACTGTGTTTTTAAGCACTTATTTCAGAAGTAATATTTTTGTACTTTATCAAAAACAGTTGGATGGGGTTTTTTTTCAGACGGGTGTTGAATGCCAATGCTTGCTACTCATCGTTTCCCAAACATTTGAATAAAACTGACATAAAGCAGAATATTCCAGACAAACCCTCAATCCAATGTCATTTACTGCCAGTTTCACTCTGGTTTTAACCTGCTCCCCTTACATTTCAGCAAAGTGGCCAAAACATATAATGGACGAGAGAGGGAGCTCTTTTGCTGCATCTTCTCTGCAGAAGTGTGTTTGGTTTCCTTAAAATTCAGGGCTGTTTCCAGGATTTCATAACACAGGAAACAGAAGTTATGTATTCTGCAGAAGATTAGATATTGAGCAACGTTGTTACAAAAACAAACAAAACAAAAGCAAGCAAACAAGCTCCATTTGCTCTCTCTTCCAAATAAATAGTGACACTTTAAAAGTCACCTTTTCATACTGAGCTGGAGTGCTTTCCCCCTCTTTCTAAAGTGTGGATACTGGCAAAAAAAAAAAAAAAAAAATTTAATAAGGTTTTATTAGAAAAAAATTAAGAAACATACAGGGCTCTGGCCTTTTCCTGATCACCCCTGGATTGCCCAACTAAAAGATAAACCTGTTTCTGCTCCATCACTTTATTGCTTGACTGCATTCCCCAAGCTTTACCTTCCCTAGGCTCAAAGCAACAGGTACATTACACATATAAAGATCAAATTGAAAGAACTGGGCAGATTGACCCACTAAAGCTGTGGTGCTTTATCAGTCCAGTTGCTTGGGACTCAGATTCTCTATATACTCCCATGAGTGAGCTACATCAGCATGCCCTTCCTGGATGCCCAGCCAGGACTGACACTCGGGCTCTAGGGGCATCCCGGTGGGGCCAGGATGAACTCAAGCAATGCTTGGCATCACTGGCATGCCAGACGTTGGTGAGAAAACTTCTGGCAAGTGTCTGCTGTTGCCTGACTTTGGGAAGGCACAACATCACTGCTGCTCCCCAAAAGAGGGCAGCCCGGGAGCAGCGATGCCCCATGTTTCCTACCTGGATCCTCCAATTCTGGAAAAAAATAATAATCATTATAAAGAATAGAACAAACAAACAAAGGATGAGCAGGGTTGGTGAGCAAGCAGAGGTGTGCCAGGAAGGGTGTGAGGGAGAACACATTGGGCTTTCTGAAACCCAGCCACATCACCATCATCTGGTACAACATCTGACTGCAAACCCAGACCCCGCTCCCTCCTGGCAACAATTTTGGACTGGATTGCAGTGAGGAAAGGATCAGGCTCTTGAAGAGACGATGCGTGGTCCAAACCTGCTGAAATCGGTAAACATTTAGCTAATGTTCACTACACCCAGCAGGCCATTTGGGCATGAACTTCATGCTAGTTTTTAAGCTGAGATATGTTTGCTTAACAGAGACAGATGGCAAACACCAAGCTCTGAGGGAAGACGTGATTTTAAAAAACATCATTCAGATTTCAGGAAAAGTGCAGCAGTTGCCTCATCCATGTCCGTGTCTACTTAAACTCCCTGCTCAAAAACAACCCCACCCAGAGATGGCTGTTGTCCTGGAAAGTGCTTTACCTCAGCACAACTTGTATTTTGAAGAGGCAGACTGCGAGCTGTACTCATATTCCTGTTTTGTTTCACCTTTTTTATTTCTTTCTTTCCTAAGTGTACCATTTGGTGAATATTCAACTAAAAAACAGCAGACATCTATTACCCATAAATGAAAAAGATGGTGAGCTATGCTGTAAACAAACCAGATCTTTGCTGGACTCAAGCATTAATGATGCTTCTTGTGTGTCTGTGCAGCAAAGGAGGACTGGTGACCATAATCTACTCTATTTTTCTTGCTGTGACATGAAATAATGCTCAAACCCCATAAATACTGACCTCTCTCCCCTCTCTGACTGAAACTTGGCAGCTCCATTCCTCATGGAGCAAAGTTGGAGCCAGGAGATCCCTAAGCAAGGCGTTACTGCTCGTGCTTGCAGCGTTACGCAGTTCATCTGGGGGCTGTTAGGTGGCCTGTGCCCAGGCATGCTCCTCTGGGGCATCCAGGAGGGACCAAAAGATGGAGAAAGAGAGCAGCACTTAGTTTAGCATTAAACCACTGAGAGTAATGGACCCTTCTGAGCTAGGGTTCTTGGAGGTGGAGGGAGGAGAGGGGGAGCAATGAGAAGATAGAGGTTTCCTCAGATGTGAGGAGACCAGAGGGTGAAGGCACTACAATAGAAGTAAATGTTTTAAGATAGTGGAGGAATTAAGCTATTGCTTTCACTCAGTCAGGATGCAACGGCTACATTTGCCATGGTCCAGGTTTGCATGGTACCGAGGCCTCAACCCCAGCAATTTTAAGTGGATATTAAGAATATTCACGTAGATGCATTTATGAAATGCTATTTGGACATAGCAGCATGTGAGAACATCCAAAACACACTGCTCAAGTCAGCAAGCCTCTCCCTAGTAGTAGGTTTGGGCAAAGTAGAAGAAAAAAAATCCAGAGGCCTAGCAAAACCACAATATGTGTACAGAGAGGTGAGCCCAAACCAAATAGCCGAGGATTGTGAGCACTGATACAAAGGATATGTACCTCATCACAGCTATTCCCAAAGAGAGATTTTCCTGTTCCTATTTGAGGTCAGGATACGTACAAAAACAAACCAACATATGTAACCGATTACAACAAACACAAGGGAAGGGTGTGGGCAGCTACCAAAAGCCAAGAAGTGTAGGATGTCACAAGTGAATGTACAGCCTGGTGGACCCATAGCTCTTCTCCAAGCAGAGGTAAAACCCTTCCTGCACAGAGACAATGGTAATCTTGGACCATTTCTTAATGTTTGTCAAAGGATTTGGCACCACATGAAACATAAGTTCCTGCTCCCACAGGCTGAAGTATTAAGTCTTGCGACATCTTTAGGAGGTCAATACAATAGAGCACAGTTTGGTTATTTATTCAGAGCTCCATGACGAGCATGGAGCAAAGCTAAATGCAGAGCTGAAGCCAATAAAATACTTGAGTAACTGCAAGTTTGGCCCAACGAAATTTGTTATGCAGATTTTAATCACAGTAGTACAAAATAGTTCAACTCAGACCCAAACACTTTGCGGCACTGTCCTGGGGATGGGGGAAAGCATGAGGTGAGGGATCACAGGCACTTCAGGCTGAGGATATGTCTGAACTCTGCATCCCTGGGCAAACACCCTAAACATTAGATCTGTATATAATGGCTATCATCTCCTCCTCAGACTGTTTGCAAAGACAAACGGCTAGGTGCACAGGATCTATACACTGAACACCTAAAAGCAACTTCTTATTCCTACCTCTTCTAGCAAGTTCCTCCCGTCACCGTTTTTTGCCACTTCTTATTCTCCATCTGTTTGGTTGTTGGTTTGTTTTTTTTTTTTTTAACCTAAGCTGGTTTTCTTCACCAGAAGGACAAGGCCTGAGGAATGTCAAAAAGGCTGTGCCCCAAAAATACATAGGCTGGTAATGAACACATTACATTTCCAATGTACCATTGGCTGGTGCAAGACAAGGCATGTGAAAGAGCAAGGCTTCTTCCACCTCCTTCTTGGAGTGCTGTTCTGCAGAAGGGATTGTCTTCCACAGCCGTGGAAGAGGTGGAGGGAAATGAAGAAGAGCCTCAGTCTTATCTCCTACTGGCTGCACAATTCCTGCTCAGTAGAGGATGTAGCACAGGTTGTTCTTCAAGATGTTTGGAGACTGTATATGCTTTATTTCCTATTATTTCCATCAAAGTTGGAACTGAAAGTCTGGTGTCCTGCAGACTTGTACTTTGTGACTGGTTAAGCTTGTTTAATCTCTTACTCTTTGCAAAGTTCCCTCTGCTGCACAGATTTTCTGATACCTAACAATGTAATGCTGTAGTCAGGGCACTCAGAGAAAATGGCCCTTTTCCTTTTCCCCTCAGCTACTTTGATGAAACTTCAAGAACATGGCTATCATTGAGAGCCCCTGTCTCTCAGATGTGGTTGGAGATAGCTGAAGGGTCAAAAACCCAAAGAGGCAGTGACTTGGACAGGTTACTCTGCATCTGCCTGAAGAGACTAAAAAGAGTGTGTGGCATGTCTCCGCAAAAAACATTAAATAAAGAATGCGTCTCCCATCTCTGTTTCTCTCTCTGTGTCTTCAAAAATCAGTTACAACAAAGGCACTCACTATTGTCCATGAGGTTTCTCATAATCAGGTTTCTGTCTCTGGAAGGCATCACTTTTCCACAGAGCACTGGATGAAATCCAAAGCACAAATTATGAGATCCGTATGAGGGAAGCAGATGTTTCCAGCCAATGTTTATGGGGGAACAGCAAATCTTCGGGGAGACATTGAATTATATTTTCTTTAAAGTAAATAGTTAAACTGTACAATAAATATCCAAAATATAAAGCTTAAGAATTGGGACATAGAGACAAAGGTGTATGTATCTTTGTTAAAAAAGGTTTAAAAGTGCTTACGTATATCATGTGCACTTTAGTGACTTGATACATTGGGCAAGCGAGGTTGCAGTGGGAGGCATAGTGTCTTCAGCCATTCTGGAGCTGCACAAGGTTGCCCCAAGTCCCCAGACAGAGCTGATCATGAAGACCTTGCCACCCCATGCCTGCAATTGCTGACCTTACACCAGCAATGCCAAGGTCAAAAGGAAAGAAACTTATGAGTGGAGCAGCTTGTTCCATTTCAGAGAAAGATGCTCTCTTTGCAGTACTGGTTTGGTGCAGTCACAAGCTACCTCTCATACAGCTTTTGAAAATGTGTCAGGTGGGGTATCTCCTGAACTCTATCAGGCTGGCTTTTTTTCTTGCAGTGCAATGTCTGAGGCTAGGAATTGAGCCAAGTGAGGGAAACACTTTTGTTTTGTAGTTCCCATTATTCTTCTCATTGTTTAAAATCAAACTGTACAAGACCATTTTTTGCCAGGGAAGAAATTAACCACATGGGAAGAACATCCAGCTCCTGAAGCATAGACAACATCTGCCAGCTGAGGAGCAGATGGCTGGCACCCATTTGCACAGTAGCCCTGAAGTCTTGTTTGAGAGGTCATTTTGGCTTAAGAAGCCATTTCTGCCTTGGAGAGGTTATTCTTGTATGTAGACACTGGGCCCATACTTCAAATTACACATTCATCATTCTGTCAGAAGGATCATGAGAAGCACTGGCAGAGCTTAATGGAAGCAGTTTTTGATGCACTGCATTTGAGTCTTCATTTTCTCGTTATTAACTGAATGCCACTGTACTGGCCTCAGTCTCCTCCTAAGCCTTCTCAAAACAAATAGATGTCATTGCATACTTGGTTAACTTTACAACCAGTGGAGAAGAAATCATTCAGAAATAATCAACTACATTATCCAGAAGAACAGAAGCTTTTCTGTTCCACATACTGGAAAATATCTGTGTAATATGGGTGTTGAAGAAGGGTTCAAACCATCAAATGAGTCCACAGGGCACTTTCTAGTCCAGCCAGGCTTATGAGCCCAAATGCAGCGTTGGTCATGGTAGACATGGGCTGATCCCTTGCACAACTACTTTAATGTCTCACCAACATTTTCAGCTGGTGATATGTGATAGCACCAGTAGCCGGCTCAGAAAACTCTGTCCAAACGGCGTACAGCATAGTGAACCTGCAACCTTGATAAAATGCTCATAGACATGTCAATGCTGACCACTTCTTTAAAAAAGTGAGAGAAAGACAGATCTTCAAAGCAGTCTGGTTTTCAGTCAACACGCTTACTGTAGCGATTAGTATGCTCCAAAATTGTTCATAGCTGTTGCAACATGATGAAGGTGTTCATGGTATCTCAGCAAGAAGGCTACTTAATAGGTTCAGTGTGGCAGGTAATTTATTAAATGTTAATAAATCAAGACAGACAAAATCAGGGAAAATTTTCATCAGAAATTATTATGAGGTCAAATCAACCTAGGTACTTTCAGAGACTGCAGGAGAAATCCTTCGTAGAATTAGTACTTGTATCTTCTATGAACTCAGCTCAGAAGTCTTATTGCCAGATATCTGGAATGAAGTGGGATCCTTCTTGACCAGCATTTCTAACTTTTTATTTGCTATTTCTTCAAATTGATCTTATATATGGTCTTCCTACTCAAGATAAGGAGAACTGCACCTACATCTATTGAGGTCTTGCCAGTGAAACTCTTGAGGGTCACCACATTCTCACAAGCAGTTTTACACTACTGTTGTTTGAGACTCAACAGATACAGCTAGATAGTAATTGCTACGCTGAACAGAGCTGTAAATGAAAGGGGAACATAACACACAACAAAGGAAACTAAAATTGTTTTTAAGGTACTATTTCACTCTACAAAGCAGTTTATTTATGGTATGAAAGGCTGGAAGCATTTTCAGAAGAGTGTATGGATTCTGCTGATGTCTTGGACAAACAGTTTCTGAAACAGGAAGGTGTAAAACACTTATGGGAAACACACTGCCTTTCCACGCTTGTCTTCTTCACCCACCACTCTTCCATCTGCCTTCACACACAGCACTAGGAAATGATCAATCTTTTCTCTAACATCACCCACATTACCTCTTTACTGGTATGCCCTCTTTATCCCCCTGATTCAGGCCTGCTTGGATAGCAGCAGCCCCCTCCTTCCCTCCCATGCTTCATTTCACTATTCTCTAGAGTGCCACCAATCTACTTTTAAAATTATTCAGAGGGATTTAGCTTCAAATCTCCAGGCCCAGGTTTTTTTCCTCTGGGCACCATCCCAAGGGAGTGCTGTGAAACTTAATTTAGCCATCACACCTGCAAAGCTGCGGCACGTAGACACTGAGTCCACTAAAACTTCTGGGGTAGGATTATGTTTCATGCACACACACTTTTCTCTTTGTATTCTTGTAGAAAGCAGCTACCAGGGAAGCTGCTGTAAACCCATTCTATCCCAGTAAATACTGCCTTTCCTAATAAGCATATTGCCTCCAACCAGTGAAGAACAGTTATATAATTAATGTTTTATATGGTATTTTGGTAAAATATTTTTTTTCCTGAAGAGCAGGAATTTGTTTAGTTCATGTATGTTAGGGATTACCTCTAGCCTCAAATCTTTTAATTTTTTATAGGGACTTTTTAGTCCTTTTGGATGCATACAGACTTGAAAGTATAAATCAGGACAACTTTCTAAGTCTGCAAAGATTCAGTGAATAATATCAACAAGAGATGGTATCTTTTTGTCAGAAAGGACTAGAAAAGAGTGTAATACTTCTAAACCAGTTTTTAGATGAGCTCACTCTAAGTGGTAGCTTTGGAAACAGTACAAAAATATCAAATATTTTTTCCCTCCTTGGCTCCCCTTTATGTTTAGAGAGGGCTTTCAGTGAGGCCCAATAGCAAGAACAAATGGGCAAAGGCAAGAAAACAGATTCACAAACAAAAGTCCAGTGAACAAATGAACTGCAGAGTCATAAGGGAAGATGTGAATATGAAGTGTGGGAAGAAATGTTATTGCTGGATCGGAACTGGAAGCCACGGTGGGAGATGGAGCTAACCAACTGCCATTCACAAGTAGGCACGACCGTCTTCTCTAACCCTCTGGTGCTCAGTAGCAGACTAGTATTTCCACCAGCAGCAAATCCTATCTTTCAACAGAGATTGACTTCTACACACTGAGGGAAGCCAGAAAGGACACACGTGAATTCAGTAGGTAGAGGAAAGTATCTCAGAGTCCATGTCCAAGATCTACTATCCAGCACCTCAGAGCATCAGAACAAACTGCACTAAAAACTACTTGCACCAAGGGCAACAGCTTGCAGAGAACTGGAAAGGATTCCTCATTGTAGAATCACACACACACACAGATGCATGCTACCAAAATGGAGAGCAGCTCGTTTGGATTAGCAGCAGGGAAAGCCAGTAGCCCATTGCTGACAGTCACCCTAGGGGTCTACTCTGCTCCTGTCTTCCTGGGCACAGGCTGTAAAGGTTTTGTTTTCTGTTCTCAGAAAAAATGACTCCTGCTAGACTGCTGTAAACCTATCCTGCTCAAGGACATCTTGTTTGTGTTAATCCTATAGATTAAGCACACAGCTTTTCAGTTGCGGCTTTGCGGCTATTGTTACCAGTAAACCCCTCACAAGGCTTGTGGGCCAATGCATATTAACTTCAAGGCTGTCATTGCGATAGCATGAACGAGGAAGAGCCCCCAAGAATCATGAGAAATGACTCACACCCCAAATATGTTAAACAAAAAGGTTGGAAGAGAATTGCCTCCTCTGATCTTCTCTGTGTTGAAGGATCTCATCTGTTACTGGCAACAGGAGACACCAAAGCTGAAGCTTCATGCTTGTGCAAATACAATGGCCCAATATATGCTACATGGGGAGCCAAGCAAGAGCTGGAGCCTCCAGGAACTCTGAAGTGAGCCTGTTGCTTGGGCTCAAACCCACTGAGCAGTACAAGCAGAATGGTCATACTGATAGAGATAACAACATTCAAAATTTCCAACAGTATGCAGAGGCACAGTCTTGCACAATCTCCCCTCCTGCATTTGGCTTAGTCACACCAGGGTCTTGGCTAAGCTTGCAAGTGTACATTAATTCATCACTCAAGCACTAGGCATTTGTTGGCTTGCTGTTAATTATGAATGGTGTTACCTGTAAAATATTTACAGAAGGTTCCATGTGGGTAAAAAGCATGAATAACTATGTATTAAGGGATAATTCTATTTTTACAAATATACAGGAAATTAAGAACAGCTGGATTGTAAAATACTTCTTTGTATACAGTGTTTTTAATATGAGTTCCATCAATTCCCTGGACTTCACTGTTCAGCAATGCCTCTGTACCAAAGCACTGGCTTTTAGGTGGTGTTTTAGAATGAAAGCTAGCTAAAGCATTCATGCTAACAGCAGGATTTTCACAGGCTTTTCTCATTTTACTATTTTTAGAGAGTTAATTCACAAACACTGTGATATTTTCAAAAGAGCAGTAAATCCTGTAACAGATTTATGCAAGAGCTTGATTCTGCACCTCATGTTTATCTTGTAGCTTAGGCTGTTGTTGGGTAAGATTCAGAAGCATCTCACTTTAAATATAGTTGATCTCAGGCTAACAACACAGAGCCTGAAACACTGTGTTAGCTCAGAACCTCACATTTACTGGTCCCAGTGGAACTGTGAGCATCTTCAACAGATCAGAACACCCTGACAGCTGGATGCACCTTTTGTGAACACTGCATAGAAATCTTGGAGTTTTGTATCTGGTAAGTAGGGGCTTGTCTGCAGTGATGGTGCTTGGGCATTTGCAGTTTCAGCAATATCATCACATTCTGCACTTAAAGAGAACTTCCTATGTCTGTGTATTTCAGACCAAATAGTCTAACTGCAAATATTTCTGGACTCCTAAGATTGGGAAGTCCATGTTTTCCTCACAAATAGAGCGTAACCTCACCCAGAAAGGACTTGATAGCATAAATGCCATTCCAGCATTTGCAAACAGATTTGGCCACACTCCAAAAATTTGGAAGAAAAAATTTTTGGATGCCATCAACCCAGGAATGTTTCAGAATGTGCTAATAATTCCCAGCAGAAAGTGGCCAGGTTTGGCTCCTAGTGACTAATGAAGCTGTCATACACCATTCCTTCCTGCTGTTTAATAATGCTTTCAAAAGAGCCCTTTATGGAGATGAATAGTGTAGTAGTGCTGCAGCTGAGGGACTGGCATGCTGTCAAAGAAAACAGAGGCCAGTTTACTATGCATGGCACTGTATTTTTCATCATACTTCACAAAGACTTCTTATTAACTGAAAATAAATTCTTCACTGGGGATAGATATTATTTAATAAATAGTTCAGTACTGCTTTGAGACTTTATTCAATCGTCAGATTTCATTATAGTACCAAAATTACCTGTTACTCTAGATGTTGATACAATCTTCACTGTTTCTTAGATCCTGAATTTCAGGGGATTATATCAGCCCTACCAGCAAAATTAATTGAGATGGAAATGCAGTTCATTCCTTCCACTTTCTCCTCAGTGACATATATATGCACACATGCTGTATATAGCATACAGTTAATAAAGGTGGCAATTCAGCCAACTTGATGAAAGCACAGGGATGATAGCTCCTACATTCAGATTCAGATCTCAGTGTCTGCTCTGTTGGTGGCATGATGTAATCTCAAGTCACACATGTGATTTTCATATTCCTCAATTGACTTGTTGGTCATCTCAGGTAAGTGTGGAGCACAGCAGTATTACAGCTGTGTAGAACACTCATATCATACATTAGTCCCAGACTGTAAAAACTTACTGGATGTTTTTTCCACCTAAGTGGAAGTCCACAAGACTCCTACCACAATGCTGTGTCCAAATCCATCTGAGGTGAGTTCACCTATTTATGAAGTCTTGGGGGTCTTCAGCAGCAGTGCTGAGATGATGTGATACACACCTCTAACTCCCTTCTACTCTTGCTGTGAAGCATCTGGGAAAATCAAACGCTCTCCATAGCCTTACAAGCAATCTTCACCACATGCTTTCAGATGTAAAGCAGGGAGACAAGAGACTGACATATCTTATCAGCTCTCCACACAGAGGTCCATCATCAGCCAAAGCCCAGGATTGCAGTGCATGCGTTTGAACACAGTTGGCTTTCAGAAGCTGTGGCAAGAGATCATAGGCCTTATCTGTGCACGGAAGTTTAGATGAAATGGTGCAGGTAGCTTGTTTTAGAGTATCTTGGGTTTGCACCAAACCTACTTTAAGTGTTGTGAACACCTGTCAGTATCAGGGGTGGTATTACATGGATCCAGCTTGCCATTTCTGTATTCTGTGGAGGAAAACACATCTGACCACTTTAAACCAGTACAACCCATGTAGTTTGCATTTGGAGAGTTAAATATTGAGTGATTCAGAGAAACATCCCACCCTGCCCAAGTCTTTCATATCATGCATTCCCTTATCCTTATTGAAAGGTGCAGAGTTTAAGGACCAGAAGTCAGGTAGAAGGCTCATCATTCTCTTGTGACATACTCTTTTTGTTACTGCCATTTTTAAAGTGCTGGCCCACAGGTCCCAGTGCCAGATACCAGACTGCTATATGTATTTGGAGTCACACCAGCAGATAAGTTTAGCTCAGCAGTTTCAAGCTGCTTTTAATGCTGTAACCAGCTAATTGGAAAGGAATAGCAGGAGAACTGAAATCAGTTAGTTCTGTGAAACATATCTCCAGCAACTTCATTCAGTAAAGTGTTATTTCTGGCTTCCATCAACTGGCAAGTGGCAATTTAGACAGAATACTTGAAACGACCAGGGCCACCATCCTAAAAAAAATGTAAAATGCTTGCACCAGAATTAACATGCCAAAAAGCCTTCAAAGGCTACACCTCTTCTCCCAAACTCAGATCCTAACAAGCAGAAATCTAAAGCCTGGGATAAGGGACCCATGAACCTGATAGGCAGAAAAGGGGAGGTCTGCATGCTTGTCAGAGCCTGCAAGGACCAGTTTTTATTTGTTTGGGGTTTTCTAAGTGGGCTTGAATCAAAACACAGGATCATTTTGCAACTTCCAGTATGCTTGAAGCTTTCAGTCTTCACAGAAGCCCAGAAAACAGAAAAATACAAATGTTGCTTTGTTTATTGTAAGAAGGCAAAATGCTTTGTGCATTAGGAAAAACACTGATAGAAATATAATTTTTAGTAAAGCAGACTTTTGGGCAGATCTGCTGTCTAAAGAATAACCTTGTAACTGGATAGTCCACAGAGTGGATCATAAAAACAAATGAGAACCAATAACACAGTGGCCAGCCAACCAACTGTACATATCATCTTCCAGCATGCCTGTGGTACAGCCCATTAAGATCCCAGTTTATGTTATAATATGGGTATTCCCTGACATTATATAGTGTGTAGACAACATCTTAAAAAAACCCAAACAAACGGTTTTGTAGAAATCTCCCACCCTATTTTCACAGACCATACCTCTATTTATTCATGATCCCAGTACATCTTCTTGGCAACCAGAACAGTGTCTTGCACGGATAAGTAGTATTTGGAAAGCATCCATAAATTTTCAATTGTCTCTAATGCAGTCAACAGCTGGAAACACGCAGACAAGACAGTTCAAGAGAGACCACCAGCAAGCTCTGCCTGCCAGAATTTCAGGGTTGCTGAAATGATCTCGGCACCCACAAACTAAACAGGGTGCTGCTGGATAAAACATCCCCTGGAGGCTTGTGGGCACTGCCAAACACAGCAATTTCCCTAGATAGTCATCTTTCCCTTTACACCAGCACCAAGTCACCCAGTGCAATGGCAGATAACACTGCTATGGCAGGTGCTGTCTTTGGACTGAAGCTTAACCCTTTGGTTGCTGGAGGCTGCAACATTCTGGTCATTAAGGCACTGGGCTAGGTTCTGTTCTGGATTAATTTCTATTTCAATAGTATGATTTGGAAGGGAAAATTATGTTAGCAGTATCACAACTACTCACAACACTCATGCAATATTCTGATACAGGATGAAAATATCTATTCTATACAAATCTTCACAGTAGCTGCAGTCTGTTTTTATCTCAGTCTTCTATTACAGGTGAGACACCCAAATGATATCAAAATTTTGAATTTCATCTGGGGAAAATAAATTGAGGAAACACAACATTAAACATGTTTTAAAGGGATAGTCTGGAAAACACAATGGCTAAAAGAAAGATAATTGCTTCTAATGAAGCTTGGCTGGGGTATTTGATAAAAGATCCATGCACTTTAGTGCCTTAGAGATTCTTTGGCTCTAACCTTTCCACTGGAAGTTGTGCAAACAAACTAAAATGTGTTTGCTATTTTGTAAGAGCCACAGAACGTGTATCAACAAATTAACAAGCATATGCAGTCTTACTGGGTAGCTGGAGATGACACTAAAAGCCCAAGGTGGGTTTTGACCAACACCTATGTATGAATAGCCACAAGAAGTTAGAAAGCAAGGAAATCCTTATTCTATGTTTCTCAGTCTCAAACCCACTATTACCACTGTTGTCAGTTCCTCTTCTGAGGAGAAATGCCTGAGATCTCCATCAGAGCTGCTCCCTGCTTGTTCCCAAAAGTATTATAGCCAGTAACAGAGCATCATATATTTCACTGCAAGGTCTCTGTTAACTGTGAACTGGAAAATTGAGGATCAGAGAGCTGCATTTCACACAGGAGCAAGACTGAAGTACAGAGGGGTTTCAGCCCACGGTATTAAGCAGATTTTATAGTGACCCAAGATAAGCATGCAAGATTGAGGTACCTAGGATCTCCCTGGCCCTGTTTCATACCAAGACTAAAGTGCTGGCAGCTTCAGGTGTATTTTTTTTTTCCTAAACTGTTTCTTAGCTCCTCCAAGAGCTCAACAAAACAAAATTGAAACCAACTCTTAAAACAGAGTTTCAGCTTCACATTTGAGCCACGGGTAGAGTTACAAGCAGTGTTCAAAGGCTGTCCACATGATGGGAAGAGGCAATACACCCCAGGTTTCAGAGGCAACAAGACTTCTCTACCCCATTGTCTGTGCTCTTCGGGAACCAGCGAGCTACTATCAGACATCTTTCTTATCCAAAAATGAATTATGTTGTCTTATAGTCTCCAATCAGATAAGGATACTGTTAAAGATGGTGGCCTGCCACAGTGCTATTAGAAAGATGAAACCTGCTCCACAGCCCACGCCAGACCCACATTTAGTAGTATGTAACTGACTATGCCTTCAGGTGGTGTAAATTGGTATGGCTACATGGAAGCCAGAAGAGTCACATTATACCACCCAAGGGTCTGACCCATTCATTATAAAGTGATTATATGCACTGCCAGTCTTTAGCAGAGCAGCTATACATGTTTTCTGCTAAGAGCATGCTTGTTATTTTTTCCTAGAAGATCATTGCTTTCAACTTTAGACCTTCCTAATCCCCTGACAGATGCTTTAACCACAAGTTTGCTTTCATGCCGCAAGACATGCAAGTGACCACCAATTTCAGTTTCATCCCCAGAGTTTACATTATGGGCTGTTTGCCCACATTGGAAAGAGTGCCTGACATCAGGATTAAATCAACTTCAAGAACTTCAGTAGCTGGCAAGTAAGCTGTGCTTCTCTTCTCCACCAGTTTGTCAGATCTGGATGAAATGCCACCCTCTCCCCCTTATGAATTGTATCCTGCCCACACATGTATGCTTACAAGGTGTCTATTTTTTAAACTTTGAGCAGGAGTTAACTTATGTTGGAAGGAACAAAGTAAAGAAATGAGAAGTAGTCCTAAACATCTGGATGAGGAAATCCCACATTTTTTCCTTTTTTCTTAACTTTCCAGGACAAAATCAAGTCTATGTTAGGGAAAGACAAGTTAATAATTCCATATGAAGATAGGCCTTCATTTCCAAAGGAGACAACAGCTTTCCTACTGAATAACACTTAATATCTAGACATACCAAAGCATTAAACCACTCTAATTAGCCTTCAGCACCTTCTAATTCACATGGGTAGTTCAAGAAGAGGACTTCAAGCCAGAATGATGGCAGGTGAAGTATTTCCCAGAACAGATGTGCCACCATGGGCATTAATGTTAACTCCCATTATGAACAAAAAGTTAGGTTCTCTCAGGGGCTGCTGACTCCAAAGACTCCAGCAAGACACTAAGCCAAATGTTATCCAGAAAACTCAACACCTCATTAGATATGCTCTTCATTTTCAATCCCCAGGGGGACAATCCCCAGGATGACTTGGGCAGAGATGAAAAGCCAGAATCCAGAAGGGCCTGTTCATCATCGCACAGAGCTTTCTCATAGATAAAAGTCAGTGGGAAGATTCAGCTGTATTGAAACAGACATTCTTCCATGCGAACACATTGACCTTTTACAAGTCTTTCGATTGCAAACTACTACACACTACCTTCTCTGCAGCAGATAATTTGTAAGTTTGTTCCCTAAAAATCCATCCTGGTTCTATACAAAAAATATCATCAGCTAAGAGCAGTTACTTGAATCAATGTGGAGAACTATAAGAAACAGATCTAGGAGAAAGTGAACATTGTCTGCCATATTATCTCCTTTTTCCGTGGGGCTGACAGGATAGCTGCCTGTTATTACAGTGCACTCCAGGAAATGTTTAGCTGCCAAAGAGCCCAGAGTCAGCAAAGGATTAGCAGACAAACAGAATTCATGCACCTGGGAGTCATGCAGCTAGATGTGCTATCTTTGTAGGATGATACTTCAATCTCATTTGAAAAGGAACAAAAACAAACAGAAATGATTTAATGTCATTGTAATTATGATAAGTATTGGAACAATTTTGTAGTTTTGTGAATAGATTAAGTGGCGGCAGTTTTCATTTAATTGCAGTAATCTGTTGAAAGTCTTATATAACTGTCATAAATGTAATGCTCTCTATCACATTTAAACTGTTCCTAAATAATGCAGGATCAATACCATGTTAAGTGACCAGAACCCTGAGGCTCTAGGGATGTATAATAGGGATGGTGCATAAGACTTAATGATTTTATGTGCCCTATCTAATATAAACCCCAATTCCTTCATTGATAACTTTCTAAAAGCAAAGGCTGCCTTTGCTCTAGACAGCCTCTTCTAGACAGCCCTTTCCTCCTCCCACCACTACATTTGTCCTTCACAGGGAAGGACACTCTTCCACTCTGCTGGAAGAGTTTCTTTGCTCCTGGATCAGTGTGTGTTAGGCTGTGGTGGTGCCTGGTGCCACCTCTTGTGCCCCAGCTCACACGGGGAGGAGGACTGGGCAGCAGCCACTGCACAGGGCTGAGCCATGCTCCAGATAATTCCCTCACCCCATTCCCATTGACACCCATGCCCATTGTCACCAGTTTTAAGTGGAATCAGGCTTGTATCCCTACTTCCACAAAAACATCAGCACCAATAATGACAGCCTAAGGTTTCTTTTCTGTCACCAGAATGTATGATACATACCCCACCCAGTAGCAATGAACTTCTAACAGAGCTGCTGCACAGCCCCTAAGAAGCAATATACAAGTCTCAGTGTGAACTGAGGTTTAGTTAGGGGCTTTTTCCTTCTAGTTATGTATGTACTTAACATGCTAAGGTAAACAAGTTGTTAGAAGAGTCGCTGGAATATGTAAGAATTCAATAGAAGAATTTGGTTTATATTTTAGGAACATCTTAGCAGGCTTATGGACAGAAGTGACAAATGCTTTAAGAAGTTTCAGGAATCAAAAACCAGTAATAAGGTCTGAAGTTACTAAAGAAGAGCTGTCACACCCTAGAAAACAGGAGCAGAGAATAGCTGGAGAGCCCCAGAGTTATCCCAGTTGTGGCTGGAGAAAGAATGTCTTTCAAAACAGAGCCACCACCAACCTGTCAAGGTAGCAGCCATATGATCAATATTAAGATTATACAACATAGGAACTCCCGGGAATAAACCTATAGGAGAAAGCACAGTTCATTTCAACCAAATACAAGTTTTTCCTATAAAAAGCTACTCATGTCTTCAGTCACTGACTTGAAGAAAATCAGAAGCAGAAAACAGACTGTGATGGATCCACCATAACAGTACACAGGACTGTTTGGAGAACAAGAAGTGGCTGTGCAATCTCAGTAAGAGATTTAGAGAGATTCAAGGTTTAGAAATGGAAGTTAACAATGTTTTTTTCTCTTTAAAAAAAACACTTTAAAATAAAGTGTTAGTTAGCTGTAAGAAAGCTTTGTTATATTTGCATTAATTCAAGCTTATAATTGTCATAAATTAAGAACTGCTGTCTAATGAATCCAGTTGCTCACTGCACTACTGAAAAGTCAGAGTTAGAAATAAAAGTCTGTATTTTCCTATCCTTCCATCTGCTCCCTCCTCCCCTTCTTATTCTATAACCTGAAAGATGTCCCATCTGCTTCCACCTATTTTATATGATAGTTGAAAAGAAATCTGCCAGAGAACACAGTTCTGGAGCTGCATGGATCAGCTAACTTGGAGGCAACTATCTCCCTACTACAGGGGTGGGAGACTTCGAGGTCACATACACATAGCAGGTCACAGCAGTGGAGAGCTGCAGCCCATTAAAAGTGCATCCACATCTATTGGCCTTCTCTGGAAACTTGAACAAGTAAAATGAGTGGTAAGCAATTCACAAAACTTCATCAGTCCCATGAGAATGTTACAAGCAGCCTCCTCTCTTCATGAATCCCTAGTGTTCAATTCATCTCTAGTTTTCTTGCCCAGACAAAATATTGAAATAACAGAAAACTTGAGTCTAAAAATAACTGTTTCCCAGTCTCTTAATCCCACTAAGCAATTGCCCAACTGTAACTTCTTCTTTATGCAGTATAACATGACTAAAGCAAATGCACTCCAGTGTTCACAGATAAAACAAGCAAAACAACCCCTATTTTTATTTCTGTCAGACAGTTTCAACATAACATAGTTTCAATGTATAATTTTCCCCATGTACCTATTGCTTAGCTCTTAAAACCACAAATTACCACAAATCAATGAAAGTAATAGTTGCCTGAATACTTTATAAAAAGTGAAAGAGTTTTTTTCCATTAAAATAATACCAAAGAGTCAAAGTACATTACTCTTCATTCTGGATGGAAACTGTACAACAAAACCACTGTATCAGATTTTCTTGTCACCATTTTCAAAGTATAATCTCAAGCTATACCATCAATCATTATTTAAAAGCCCTCATACACGTAGGCTTTCAGTAACTCTTTTTTTCCCCCACTTGGTTTCACTTTGTAAAGTCTCTCTCAGGAAGCCTTGTGGGAACAGAAGATTGACAGAAATCCCACTCATTAGAAATCAGCTCAAGCAGTGATTATAAGGTGTTGATCTGCCCACTATCTTTCTATTCATTTTTCCATTCCTGCAACCAGCCTCCTTCATGATGCCTTTAGGAAAGAGATCCAGACTATACCAGTCACTTTGTTTGCATACAGCACTGATGAAGCCAAGATTTACCTCTTCTGAACTCATCACTCCTCTGCACTACTCTGTCACAGAAATAATCTGGAGTAAAAGCTCCCTCTGAAGAAGTAAAAAAAAAAAAAAAAAAAAAAAAAAAAAAAAAAAAAAAAAAGCGCCACATAAGCTTAAGTTAAGCAGTATATTTAATGGTAAATAAAGGATCATCTTTCTGAAATTATTCATGCAATAAATTACAGAATCAGGCATAAAAGTAGTTGCAAAACACAAGCCTTTTGCCATTCCAGGGGATATGCACAGCTCTGTCTTGTTGCCTCATGAACTTTTCCATTATTGCATGAGGAACCCTGAATATTCTTCTGTGTGTTCTGAGACACTGAAGAGTGATCTGTGGCACATGCAAATTTCAACTTGTGCTATACATAAGGGATTTGAACCTCTGTTTCCAGACACTCAGTCTAGCTCATAAAATGAAATTGAAAAGCTGTGGTGATGCTGTTAGAACATCCTACAGGTAGAGTATTAACAGCAGCCCAGGAGCAGCAGAAGTGGCCTTGGGAAAGAAAGTAGCCTACAAAGGGAGGACATAATGCTGAAGAAAAAAATGTAGCCAGAGGGAGGGCCACAACTGCCTTGCATTTTGGAGGAACAGGTGACCTTTTGCATTATTCCCCCCCTCCTTAGCTTCTTATATTGTTTCTGTGGCCATAAAACTCTTTAGTCTGGATTTTCTCAGTATGCCTCCAGTCAGGGAGAGACATGCAAGGCAGCCTGAAGTAAGCTGATTTAGGTACTGACAGCTGACAAGCCACCACAACACAGGATCCCAAGAGCACAGGTACCTGAGCCACTGTGCTTGAAACTATGGTGTCATCGGAGAGCCCATGCCACCATCTGGGCTGACACTAGCCAAGGACTGACACTAACCAAGACCAAAACCTCCATGTATTCAGAGTCACTTGTTGCCGATTCCTGACCTAATAATCCTTGCTTCCCCTCTCTCATTCTACTTTTGCAATTGCAACTACAGTGGATGCTGGCCTCTTTCTAAGGCTGCTAAAAATCAAAATCTTTAGTCCTGAAGCTGCTTGGAGAGAATATCATAGCAACTCCAATCCTGGATGTACTTCCACTAACTTTAGCTGGCTTTCCAACACACTGACTCGCTTCATACTACTAAGCAGAAAACATCTGTTTCTCTTTGCTCAACCAAGTTTTCCTTATGGAGTGGTCCTGAATGTGCAATTCTGGGTCAGTTTGGACATGTACTAGCAGATGAGATATTTTTAATGTATTATATAAGTTGGAAGTGTATTATACTGGAATAACTTCAGGAGGTACACCTAAAAATTTTTCACACATGGAAGTAATTTATTTCAAAAATAGAAGAATCTGAGTCCAGTTTGTTTTTTCTTGAAGGGCCTTTTTCTGCAATATTCCCAAGTAGGCATTTACCTAAGAATTATTCACTAATCGGATGCACACTGTGTTTGTGAGCACAACTACTCATGTTTTGATGTTGGAGATTAATCCCCTTTTCTCCCCAGTGGTGAATTTGCCAAATGTACACAAAGGCATATTAGTCTCTGGAAGTGACTTCTGTTAAGTGTGAGGGAGAGGTATCCCTTCAAGGACAACTTGACATGTCGATCAAGTAAGCGGACCACTACGGAAAGAGGCGTTCAATATTTGAGGGAGCTAACTGTGCGGGAGGTAGTGTACTATGACCCAGAAAATGCACAGCTACCCACAGATCCAGATGAAGTCTGATGCACCTGGCCCATGTGGAGGACTTTTTTTACAGAGCACACACTCATCATATGCCACAACTGATATTGCCAATGCAATTTTCTCCATCCCTCTGGCAGCAGAATGCAGGCCACAGTTTGCTTTTACCTGCAGGGGTGTCCAATACACCTGGAATCGACTGCCCCATGGGTGGAAATACAGCCCCACCATTTGCCATGGACTGATCCAGACTGTACTGGAAGAAGGTGAAGCCCCAGAACTTTTACAGTACATTGATGACATCCTTATACGGGGTAATACAGCAGAAGACATTTTTGAGAAAGGGGAGAAAATAATCCAAATCCTTCTGAGAGTCAGTTTTGCCATAAAGCATAGCAAAGTCAAGGGATCTGCACAAGAGATGCAGTTTTTAGGAGTAAAATGGCAAGATGGACATCAGCAGATTCCAATGGAGGTGATTAATAAAATAACAGCTATGTCCCCACCAACTAACAGAAAGGAAATGCAAGCTTTCTTGGGTGTTGAGGGTTTCTGGAGACTGCACATTCCAAATTACAGTCAGACCGTCAGCCCACTCTATCAAGTGACTCAGAAAAACAATGATTTTGTATGGGGCCCAGAGCAGCAACAGGCTTTTGAGCAAATTAAGCAGGAACTAGTTCATGCAGTAGCCCTCAGGCCAGTTTGGACAGGGCAAGATGTTAAAAATGTGCTCTACACTGCAGCTGGGAAGAATGGCCCTACCTGGAGTGTCTTGCAGAGAGCATCAGGGGAGACTTGGGGTTGACCCCTGGGGTTTTAGAGCCGGGGATACAGAGGATCAGAAAACCGCTACACTTCAACTGAAAAGGAGATACTGGCAGCATATGAAGAGATCCAAGCTGCTTCAGAGGTTGCAGAGGTCCCCAACTGCCAGTGCTGGGTTGGATGTTCAAAGGGAGAGTTCCCTCTACACACTATGCAACTGATGCCACATGGAGTAAATGGGTCGCATTAATCACACAACGGGCTTGTATAGGGAGCCCCAGCCATCTGGGAATATTGGAAGGGATCACAAATTGGCCAGAAGGCAAAGATTTTTAAATGGTGCCAGAGGAAGAGGTAGCACGTGCTGAAGAGGCCCCCACCATATACTGAGCTACTGGATAATGAGAAGCGATATGCCCTGTTTACCGACGGGTCCTGTCGCATTACGGGAAAACATCGAAGATGGAAAGCAGCTGTATGGAGCCCCACATGACGGGTTACTGAAGCTGCTGAAGGAGAAGATGAACTGAGTCAGTTTGCAGAAGTGAAAGCCATCCGGCTGGCCTTGGATATCTCTGTGCAAGAAAAGTGACCACTACTCTAAATCTATACTGACTCATGGATGGTGACAAATGTGCTGTGGGGGTGGTTACAGCAGTGGAAACGGAGCAACTGGCAGAGCAGAGGCAAACTCGTCTGGGCTGCTGCATTATGGCAAGATTTTGCTGCTCAAGTAGAGAACCCGGTTGTGAAAGTATGCCATGTAGATGCTCATGTACCCAAGAGCCAGGCCACTGAAGAACATCAGAACAACCAACAGGCAGATCAAGCTGCCAAGAGCAAGGTGTCTCAAGTAGATCTGCACCGGCAACATAAGGGTTGAACAATTTATGGCTCACTGGGCCCATGACTCCTCAGGCCATCAAGGAAGAGATGCAACATATAGATGGTCTCATGACTGAGGGGTGGACTTAACCATGAAGGCTTTTGCACAGGTAATCCATGAATGTGAGATGTGCTACAATCAAGCAAGCCAAATGGTTAAAGCCCATTTGGTATGGAGGACGATGGTCAAAGTATAAATATGGGGAGGCCTGGAAGACTGATTATCACGCTCCCACAAACTCAGCAAGATAAACACTATATGCTTACAATGGTGGAAGCAGCCACTGGTTGGTCGGAAACTCATGCCGTGTCCCATGCCACTGCCTGGAACACCATTTTAGGCCTTGAGGGGAAAGTCTTATGGCAGCATGGCACACCAGAAAGAACTGAGTCAGATAATGGGACACATTTCCAAAACAACCTCATAGACACCTGGGCCAAAGAACATGGCATTAAGTGGATATATCACATTCCCTACCATGCACCAGCCTCTGGAAAAATTGAGTGATACTGTGGATTGCTGAAAACTACACTGAGAGCAATGGGTGGTGGAACTTTCAAACACTGGGATGTGCATTTAGCAAAAGCCACCTGGTTAGTCAATACCAGAGGATCTACCAAGCAAGCGGGCCCTGCTCAATCAAACCTCCTACATACCATGGATGGGGATAGAGCCCCTGTAGCGAGCATTAGGAATACGTTGGGGAAGGCTGTCTGGGTTACTCCTGCACTGGGTAAAAGTAAACCCATGTGTGGGATCACATTTGCCCAAGGACCTGAGTGCACTTGGTGGGTGATGCAAAAGGATGGAGAAGTCCGATGTGTGCCTCAGGGAGATTTGATTTTAGGTGAGAATAGCCAATGAACCGGACTGTTAAATAACCCTGTTATAGTAATTGGTGCCTTGCAACATTCCCTTGTCACATCCAAAGCCTCCTGCCCCACCAACTGAGCCAAATCCACCTCATTCCTCAACCTTATAGACTATCATATCTATATCGGAACCCGAAGTTATGCACCAGATGAGCTCAGCAAACATTGTGGAAGGATGGCCCATAGACTAAGGGAACGATATCTATGAGACCTGGAGAAAAAGGGGGTGGTGATTCCTTAAAATGTCTTTGGAAATCTGAGCATAACATCAATGGTATGGAATAAGGGGTGGAGACTGTCCTGGTTTCGACCAGAGCGGCATTAATTTTTAACTGGAGTATTTCATACCATGTGATGTCATGCCCAGGGATTTAGGTGGGCAGGCTCTCTCCCTCGCTCTCTCACGCACACTGTCTGCTCGTCAGGCCATGTTGTTGCTTGGGGGGGGGGGAAGACAGTCATACAAAACTACTGAATATTGCTGAGAACACTGGATTTTGTCTCTATTCTAAAGTCCTAACATGTAACAAGATTTCATACTAAACATCTTAAAGTATTTTTTTAAAAAGTGTTCTGAGCAAGGATGAAATAGAAAATAAACAATATGC
>NW_020799098.1:29128384-29143602 GCF_003259725.1 Athene cunicularia
TGGGGGGGGGGGGGGCAGTCGCCATGCTCAGTGAGCCACTGCTGCATTTTACCCATGTCTTTTTGGACTCACTATTGTTACTGTTGTTCTCTTGCTGTATTTAGCAAATTCTTTCTTTTTATTCAACCTACGAATTCACTTCTTTTTGTCCTTCCCCTATTTCACCAGGGGGGAGGAGGTGAACAGCCGGCCATGGGGTGTCTGCTTGCTGGCTGAGTTCAAACCTCCACAATCTTTTAAATTATCACAAAGAAGCAAGTTCACAGACAGCAACTAAAGATGCTACCAGAGTATGTTCACAATTATTGGGGGAAAATAAAACATACTCCAAGGGACATGAAAGTCAAAAAATGCCATCCTAAAACCAGGCAGTACATACTCCTTTTTTACCTCTTCATTTTGGTATTCAGTAACTCGCTCAAACCAAAGCTATTTCTCAAGGCATGCTTAGCTCTGCTGTATTCACCCAAATACCATTTAATTAGGAACAGTTACCTCCTACAATCAAATGGGGTCTACTTAAAAAACAAAGAAATGAACAAAAAAACAAGGACAGAAGAAACCAGAAGTCAAATATCAAATGTGCACATCTAATTCTCCTCTATGTCAGACCAGTGATCCACAGGAGTGTTGCTCTTTGCAGTTCTCCCACTTCCCACCCCCAAGACAGGCAGACACCAGACTGAAACTACAACAGGGCACACTTGTAGCTTTGTCAATTCAGCTTGCATCCAGATGTATTAGCACTCTAACTGCACTTTGTGATCCCCCAAAATCTCTGTAGCTCTTACACAACAACCTTCCTGGGATCTAGGCTTCAAGAATGAAAGACTCGGGGGAGAGTCAGGGAGCCTGTCTGCAGATGAAGGTTAACCTATCTTTACTTTTACAAAGGTAAACAAGACAGCAGTTGCAGCTGCAGATGCACATGTAATTCTAGATAAGTGAAGCTTCTTCACATAACCAGCCCTGCAGCATCCCATGTCCTGGCTAAGATTTCTTCTGAGCAAGGACACAGTACCATGCAACAGATTTGTCCATATTCTAAATCAGCAGAGCACAAACCATTTCTAATATAGAATCATTTAGAAGCTTTAATGTGCCTGCTGCATTCAATCTGTACTGACAGTCTTGATTTTTAATCCACAGGATCCTGGCCTCCCTCCAGTTCATGGGATGTACCTTCTAGCAGTGCAACAGAACCGCATGCTAAAGTAGCTATTGTGAGACGAGCTCCAAAGACAGTCATACAAAACTACTGAATATTGCTGAGAACACTGGATTTTGTCTCTATTCTAAAGTCCTAACATGTAACAAGATTTCATACTAAACATCTTAAAGTATTTTTTTAAAAAGTGTTCTGAGCAAGGATGAAATAGAAAATAAACAATATGCAATCATGAATCACTAGAGAGCACTACAGCAAGCACGGAAGTAGAAGCCAGATTAAGCAATATTAAGCCAAACTTGGCTTTACAGCTTTGCTGTAGCTTTTTCAACTCATATTTTATGCAACTTGAACCACATTGCATATATTGATAATCAGGGAGCAAAATCCCCAGTATTATTCATATAAACTTCATCTTCCATTTCTACATGGTGACCAAAAGCTCACTAAAGCAAGTTGAATTAATAAAAATGCTTGCAAGTTAACTTCCTGAATGAACAGACCACGTCTGCCAAACTACAAGCTAGTATATACATCTCACAGATAAAACCCAGCCCTTAGCCTGTACCTTTTCTGCTGCAGATGTGATGAATCCCTTCCTGCTTTTTGAAAAAGAAATGGTGCCTAGAACCAAGGCATTTTCACATCTTCAGTGAGATACTCATTGCTCTGCCAGTAGGTATCAGTTTACAGGGTCAAAAACTAAGCACAGGAGAGAGAGGAAAACCACCCCTACCACCAGCCCTTTAAAACCTCAACCCATCCCTGAAGCAGCTGTAGAAATGTTGGCAATTACCTCAGAAACACAAAGCAGCTGGGTTCCATTCCCCATTTTTACAAAGTAAAACAAGGAGAGGGAGGGTCTTTAGAGTCTTATATAATTAAGTGGGGTTGGGGGTGGTGGGAAAAGAAATTATGCTGGAGGAAAGTGTAGAGTTAAAAGGCTGTCAGTGTGACAGTTGGACAAACTGTGTAAAAGGACCTGTGGTTAGTTACTGAAATTCTTAGTTTAAAAAAAGTGTGTTATCACAGCAGAAGATACTAACTTTGATGTGTGAGCTAGGCATAGTTTCCTTGGGAAACACCACCAAGAGCCTGGTGATAGTCATGACTGTGGAAAGCCAGTGTGGAGGTGGATCTGTGTATTTTATTTATGCCATCTTCTTCCAGGGCACCCTGCAGATCTGGGGATAAGAAAAGATCAGAGGAACTTTTTCTACCTACCCTTTACCTTCCTAGCACACAGTCATATATCTGTAGTTGCCACATGTATGGCTAATAATGGAGCTTAGAATAAAGGAAATGAATTGACATGAAAAGAATTGCTTAGCAAAGTATTATGAATGTTTGTCGTCTTCTTTTTCTGTCTCGGTTATGTGCAGGGAGTGACTTTGCTTGTGTAATAATTTACTTGCAAGTTTGTTGCTGGAAATAGCATTTGTACAAAGAACACTTACATTTGCATGTACATTTCTGTAGGGTGGCTGACCAGATAATTATAAAACAACTGCAAGCTTACAGTACTACAATCCATTCAGGACCGTATGATACCTCAGTCATATATACACAGATAACAGTGGGATTCCCCTTTAAAGAGTGAGAAGCATTTTTCCTTTTATTTTTATTTTAAATATTACTATTCAGCATGACCCTCATTCTTTGCTAGTGATAAGTATGCATTCAGCATCCTTACAGTGGCTACACTTTCATAAAGAGAATTAATCTTATGGAATCATTTAACAAAGCAGATGACATGAAGGTGCTCTTTTAAGGGAGAAGACAAGTAATTTCCTGTTTCACATAAAATAAATAGGGAAAAATAATATCATGGCCAAGAGGCAGAAAGATTCAAATCTCAATTTGTATGCATGTTGCACAATTCATTCTTAGGGTGATGAATGAAGCACCATACTTCCCAATATGTATGTCGTTCTTCCATGTACTTGGTTTTGCATCATTTGCAGAGTCAAAACGATTAAAAAGTACTTCACCCTCATACTCCCTGTAGGAATACAGATGCTCAAGTAACTCTATCCTTTCTGGAACACATTAGTTTCACAACAGGTAAGCAGGAAGTGAAGACAATGAGTAATCCAGGAAGCAATGCAACACTTCTCATTGCTGGATGGGATAGATGGCCTTGATTTGAAATAAAATACTCTACCTCTCTGTCCAAAACTATTGGACAAGACTTGCAAGAGTTAAAGGAGACATCTCCAAAGAGTTTCAAACAGCTCACAGTAATTATGTAGTGCTTATTAGGAAGAAAAACCTAAAGATCATTTGAATTGTTAAGGGTAACTTTCCCATCTTTTATCTCCACAGAGTATTCCTCATTTCCACTAGGTAAGAAAAAATATCCATTTGCTAATATATTCTATAGATTCATGCCATAATTGATGCTCTTTAATTATCATGAGCTGTACAGCACGCTTTAGAGAGACAGGGAAGTACATACAAATCTGACCAGTGTCTTCATTTAAAATGGCACTGTCAAACCCAGGTCATTTGGTCCTTTATGGAAGAAGATGAACTTAGGAGATCTATTTTCCATTCTTTGGCTTGATACAGCTGTTAGTGCTGCTGCTGAAAGCCAGTATTCATCTTTGAAGATAAGCTGCCCACATGTCTTTCTGGGGTTAGCCAGATGGCCGTGGTGCACTACTGATGCACAGTGTTAGTACAGGCTGAGTGGAACTAATGAGTGGAAGTGTGGGTGGGATGCTCAATGGCTTAAACATTTGTTTCTTTTTCCTTCTTTACATGATACTGGTGGTCCATGCAGGCTAGCAACCTTTAACGTCAGCTGAGGTTGTAGGTGCAGGATTCACATATTTATTTTCTTAATGTGTGGATACTAATGAGTTTGTCTCATTGTACATCACCATCAGCTATGCCATGCTCATTAACTACCTAAACCACATCTAAAAGTATATTTTGTACTTTACACAAAAGTAAAAAAAGTAAAAGCAGGTTAAGATTTCTCATATAGTTACTATTAATATGTTTATAGTTACTTTAGAGGGTAGATACTTTCCCAGACAGTATTGCAAAACAAGGATATACTGAATATTGATTTAAAATAGCACTGCATTTAAAACTTAAAATCTATATCTTATTGGTGAGCTTGGCAATGCAGTTAGACAAGAACCCTGCACTGCTTGGAACATTATAAATTCCTATCTGATTTTTGCAGCAACTGGTACTTCACCACTATTTTTTCTAAACCATGTTATTGTGCTTAATGATGCTATCGACAGCTGGAGAGACAGCCATAGGGAAGGAAACAAGAGCAAGAGCTCTCCCAGGAGGGCAAAAGCACAGAACCCCAGCAGTGAAATAAGTGAACAAGAACCCAAACAATCCGTTTTTTTTTCTGTCAGAGGCAGGCTAAAACTGACTTTTCCAAAGAAAACAAACCCAAGCTTTCTGTTCCTCCAGCAGTCTGCCTTGTCTATACAAAATCTGTTCACATTACACAAAGCTTCATGAAGAGAAAGAAAGCCTTCTTTACCCCAAATAGAGGTTCATTAATTCTATGAAAACAGTTGTCTCCTCCTGGGTGTTTTTTAGACCTATATAAATCACCATCTTAATCACTTTAAAACTTTAGTCATCTTTTCACCTTAGCACTTCAAAATGGCATCCCACAAACTATCAGTTTAAATACAGAAATTCTTACTTAGGAGTTACTTTGCGATCATTTGTATTTATTATACTAAAAATTACACTATAACTAAAATCATATACCCTTCACTTTACCAGGCATTTCATACTCTACCACTATTTCTCTTTTAAACTTTGTCAACACTAAGAAAAATTAAGGAGTTAAGACTGATTTCCTAGGAAAACAAACCATGTACAGTCACAGCAGATCTACTTTGGCTTATAGCCTGAACTAGAAGGGTTATATTCTTCATTTCCATGCATAACTTTCAGCTTATGCTTTCCAGAGTTAAATTCCCAACTTAGACACCATAGTTCCTGCAGAAAATAACGTAACACACTGTAAAGGGACAGTTAGGAGTACCTGAATGGGACTTGTACCCACCAGCACACTGACTGGAGCGAAGCTGAAGGCAACACCCTGGGAACACCAAAGAGAGAAGTATGGTTGCAATTCGGCCCTCTCTGAGACATAGGCTCTTACACCTTGATGTTCATCTCCTCTCTCTTGACGCTGGGATTCACAGTCTGAAAATCTTCCTCTAGACGCTGTCACCTGGACAACATTTCTCATTTCAAGTTTGGCAGAAGAAAAGCAGTGGGATACAGTCTTCTTTGCTCCCCCACAGGACACAGATGCAATCATGTCTTAAGCTGATTTCTGAAAAGTAATTTTCCACTTTGATTCCACTTGTTCAGCATGCATGCCCGCCTTCTGTGCACAAAACCTGACTTAACGGAGCTGAGACTGTCTCCTAGCACTCTGTTTGCCTTGCCACTACCCAAGCACACAGAGCACAGAGTGAAGCCATTTGCCTTGGTTACTTTTTATTTCCTACGACCCCCAAAAGGAACCCCATAACTGTGTGTTGTCACCTTTAACTACTGTAGTAATGTCAGCATTCATTATCTCTACTTTTGTCTGTTGCCAAACTCTTTTATTCAACATGAAGAATATAGCAAAAGACTGTCTTACATTTGCATAAGCAGCAATTCCATTTTATCATTTGTTTTCTCATCCACAGCCAAAATACCTTCCAAACCATTCCTACTGTTTGATAGGAGGAGGAAAGTAGCTCTATAAACCTTCAAAACCCAGTATTTTTCTAAAGGTTTCAGTCTCAAGTGAATAGCACTGAAATGCTTGGAATACAGCAAAACAATCAAAGCTGTCCATATGAAAAATTTTTGTCTTAGTTTGGATAATGAAAACCAACCACAAGCCATTGCAGTGAAGTGCTAATTTTTCACATTCTTGGTCAGATGCCAGTATGGGAGAGCAGAGAAATCAGGGTGTCACTGTAAAGCCATCTGCCCCCACCTTCTACTGGTACAAGGTTTCCTGATGACCACGGAGGTCAGCAGGTCTGCTCATGCAAGCGATGGCCTTGGAAGATATGGACCCTGTGGTCAGTAAAGCAGCACAGCCTGAAAACCTGAGATATAGCAGTAAGTTTTCACATTGAATCTTATGATTTCTGTGAAGTTTCAATTTTTAGAAGAAAACTCCAGCAAATGCATCTTTC
This sequence comes from Athene cunicularia, assembly GCF_003259725.1. Lineage (NCBI taxonomy): Eukaryota > Metazoa > Chordata > Aves > Strigiformes > Strigidae > Athene > Athene cunicularia. The sequence goes on from NW_020799098.1 coordinate 29,134,745, forward strand.
TGGGATCATATTGATGTCAGAGATGTTATAGTATGAATTATTTCAGTCCTGAGAAGCTAAGTAGCATTGGGCCTTAGCACTTCTAGGTACTAACAGCATTTATTAGTCCCCTGGCATGCAGCTAGGTTAGAGGCTTATTCATAAAATATTTGTAACCAACTATCAGACTTATCTGTAGTCTGTTAAGACAAGTAAAATTAGACAAAACCCACAGATATTATATGGTGTTTCCAAGCCACATTATGATAATCAGCAGCTGTGAATATGAAGTCTCTCTGTATAAATGCAGAAGGCATCTTTCTTGGCAATTATTCATCAGACTGGACTCTGGAGTCAGCAGAGGCTCAAATGCGAATTACAAACTGCACAGCAGCGCGCTTGTGTGCCTGTAGCCTGGGGAAGGGCAGGCACAGCCCTGACTTTTAAACAAGGACACATAAGCAGAGCCAAGATGCTGAAAGCCATCATTATAAAGTCTGAGACAAAATGAAACAACAACAACAAACAGTTGGGTAACCTTTTTGAAGTGGATGTGCTCCTCTTTCACTGTTTTCTGAATCTCCCTAAATTTTGATTGGCTTCAGATTTGAAAGCAATTGGCAGACAGTCAAAATTTAAAATTGATGAAGTACAATTGGTCTGTTCATGGGACGCTTGGAAAAGAAAATAATGATCTTTTAGACAAAAATGTTCTGAGGAAGCTAAGCCACCATGTCAACAGATAAGAAAGCAAACAGTGGTACTGAAATGGCTGGAGCAAATGGAATTTAAAAGAAGGTTTTGTCCTGGAGGAGTTGTGACAAATTCAGAGTGCTCTGTACTTGCTGATCTTTAGGATATTCTTTTTTGCTTCCAGGACATGCTGGCAGTATAGTAAGGTCCAGGGGTCACACCTAATTTGTATTAATCCTATTAATCCAGAGACCTGAAAAACTGTGGCTCATAGCATGAAGGAATGACATGCTCTATATTGATCCAAAAATTTTAAAATGTCAGCCCTACATAGCTCAGTCTAAAAAAGATACCCTCAAACAAAAAAAAAAAACCCTACCAAACACTGTTGAGGTAGCTTTGACCTGTGGACCAATTCAAGAAGGTATACAAAATATATGCAAGCTAGCCTCTCCTTGGCAAGATGTGGGGCTGTGCTGTATCACTCTACCATTTACGCTCCTCCCTGCCTTAAAAGTAGTGAACCTAACAGGACAGCTGCTGGGTCCTAGCTCAGCAAAGTACCCACGCTCCTAATCCCTCCTTGGGTCCCGAGGGCAGCCTGTCAGGTGTTAGGAGACTGACAAGCGTTATGACTTCTGCAGTTTTGGGCCTTAGATTTGTATATTAAATTTGTTCTCCTTTTGCATCTGTATATCCATGTGACGTCATTGTGGACTCAAGATCAGAGAAAAGTGTAAGAGGCAGAAAAACTAAAGGTTTGTAACAATGTCACTTGAACTGTGACCTACCTGGGAATTTGGAAAACTACTCCTGTCTTCAAAAATGAAGTTGACAAGATTTGGTGATCAGTGGAACCAGGTTCAAAGACAGTAAATTTAGATCGGATATAAAGAAGAAATTCTTTCTGATGAGGCTAGTAAGACACTGGAACAGGTAGCCCAGAGAAGGTGTGGGTGTCCCATCATTGGAAGTGTTCAAAGCCAAGTTGAATGGGGCTTTGAGTGACCTGGTCTGGTGAAAGATGTCCTTGCACATGGCAGAAGGCTTGGACTAGAGGCTCTTTGAAGGTCCCTTCCAACCCAAACCATTCTGGGATTCTGTGGTGATTCTTTTCATGATGGAGAAGTAGTGTCACAGTACCTTACGGAGAAGGGTTTCAGACATACGGTTACATCTCTCGGGGAAATCTAGACCTCTTTATTGGCATCTGAAGATAAAAAATTAGTAAATCCTGGAGTGAAAATGGCAATAATAGCTTCCTTCCCCTTCTCAGCCAAGAAGTGCTGTTACAAGTAGAAGACTTAGATTTTTAAGCCTTCCCCAGAAGAAACAATGTTCCTTTTGGTCAGACAAGCAACAGGTTGCAGGGGCACCTGCCAGTGTGACAAGGGAAAGGCTGGCCTTTTTCTAATCAGGGAAGTAGAAGCAGGGATGGGATTAAGTAAAGGATCTATTGTTACAAGTTTACCAGTTGTCTGCTGGAGTCATTTGAACAGGTTGGGCAGTAAAGCGAGGCCAGCAGGCAGTGTGTGTGGAGCTGAGGAGGGGATGGAAAATCTGTAACTAATAGGCATCTTTTCATCTTTCCCACTCTGTTTTCTTTTCCAGTGGTGCCCAGATAGGGGACAAATCTTCCCATAAACAGTAATCCTTTAGAAAACGCTCAAGTACAGCTATTACTTAACTTCCTGATTAGTAGCAGTCACCACCTGCTACTTCTGCTCCTCATTGTCCAGCATAATGGAAGTGTTCATTTCCCTGGCTGTGAAAAGGTAATGGGAAGGGAGTCCCTCTTCTCTGTTTTGGCAAAAAGAGCAACAGTCCCTCCTTTTCTCCTGTAACTAATCCCAGACCATATTTATCCAAGAAAATAAAATTCTATTTCTGCTGACAAATAGCTGGATAAGGCAGATTATGAATACTAAAAAAAACCCCACAAAAGCAGTCATTCTGATCTCTTTGAACTAAATTAAGGGTTCCTGCTGCAGGGCTTTTTTATTGCCTGACCATGGCTTTCAGATCCCAGAAAGCACTAAGCAAAGGCAATATATTCAATATTTTTGACACCTCAAACATGCAAAGGCTTTGCAAAGACCTGTTTTCTTCAGACCTTAGTAGTTGAGGCTGCCAAGAGAGCTGCACATGTTGCCATGAAAGACAGCTGTTAAAATAGTCTCCTTTGATCAAAATTCTTCCATGTTTATAGCTAGAGCTAGATAAAGTATTATAGGATTTTCTTAGCATGGACTGAAAATCATAAAAAGAATGAAACTTGCAAAACCTGAAAAGTGCATTTGTCATGAGCGGGCATAACTTTTGAAATGTCAGTTAAAAGGAGACAACCCATGAATAGACTATGAGGATTTTCAGACTTTCTATTTCCCTAAAGTCCTTTTTTGTTTTACACTGGGAGTAGTGGTGTCTCTTCCTAGGGAAGCACAGGCAGGCAGTAGATTAGTCCTTATTTAGATGGTAAGTTCCAGCCTATTTGAATTGTATTAAGCATTCTCCTTACTTCTGGGGGATTTGTCATAAATCTTGAGTAAATATACTTAGCACAATCTCAAAGACTGAAGTTTTGATTTCTCAGAGGGCTCAAATCTTTAAGCCTTAAAACTTCTCTTGTTTAAGAGAGATAAAGCAAAAGAATCTACTTGTCAAAACAAACACGGGGGGAAAAAACCCTCAGTACAACCCCAGACATTATCTCAATGGGAAGTGGCACTCATTTGGGGCTTTTTGGTAGCATTCTTTGCCCAGGAGTGAAATCTATTATAGGAATTAGTACTGCCCCTTAAAATGGTAGCATCACTAAGAAGCAAATGAATCCTACTCTCTTTCCCTCTGTTTTTCTATCCATTCTCCTTCTTCTAAACAGTATTCAAAGGTTTCTTCAAAGGTCTTCATCCTATCTTTGTTGCCATGGTCTCTCACAGAGTTGAAACAACATTTTCAAAACTAATGCCTGCTCTAAATGCATTGTTGTTGGGATGCTGAGTCAGTTCTCTGCTGACGAGGGTGAAAGAAAAAGAATCTTTGAAAATCAGTTTTAACATTCAACTAACCTGAATGGGGAAAAGCAAGGCATCTATACGCTGCTAGACAGAAGCAAAACTTTTCAGGGGTGAAATGCCTTGTATTTTGGGAAGAAAACCAAATTGTCTTGAGGTTTTTGTGTCAGCTATACTGGTTTTATTCTTTCTTTTTATTCATACCAGACCTGAGAAAGACAATCGCTTCTCAGAAGGAAAAAAAAAAACACCACAGAAGAATCCTGTTGATTAACACACACCTCCCCCCCAACTAAATCCTTGCTGTGGGAGTGACAGAGGATGCTTGGTATGCATTAGCAGTGACAGGCAGGGCTAGCTTCAGCACAGTTGAAATGGGTAGGGGGAAATGATGAAGAATCACCATTATTTCTAAGGGAACTAACAAGACATTTTGCTTGTATTCAAGCTTTCTGTTTGCCTCTCTTCTTTAACTACTTGCACATTCTCTGAAATGAGGTCCATCTCTAGCACACATATTTGTACAGCATATAGGAAAACACACTTACTATCCTAATTTAAACTTTTAAGCTTTACTATGTAAATAAGAACACCTATTTGCTATGTAAATTAGAGCACCACACACTTGATACACACATTTCAAGGAAAGACAAGGTCTTTGTCGCAGACTTGGTTACACCAACTTTAAATTGTTTTTAGCTGCCTGGCTTCAATTTTTTTTAGATCCTTTGAACATCTGTCCTTAGCCCGTGGTCTGGCATGGCATGCTAAATTCTGTATATTTGTTCATTATTCCTAGGGGAGGAATTTGCATGAAAATTCTGTTGGTCTAATTATATGCCTCAGCTAGAGAAACTCTATTCATCTGTCTGCAGCAAATTTCACCTTTATGAAACAGATGATGACTTTGCCAGAGACTTTCTGGACATTATAGTAGCTGAAGGTTTTACAGCCTACATTTGTAATATGGGTCATAAATGGAATTGAAGGAGAAAAAAAAACAACTTAGATCATTACAGCACTTTTGAAAACAATCCTTCATGTTCAGAAAAAAAAAAAAAATCACAGTTTAAAGGGGAAATATGTTTGCAACAGCTTATTTAGGGTAAAATGCAGCCTCCCCTGCTACTCATATCTCCCTGCGTCAGGGAATTCAGGCTGTGAATGAAAAAAAGCTTGACAAGAATCTGAAAACACAGTGGAAGAGCATCTTGTAGGTCTATATCTCTGAGATAGATGGGGGACTAGACTGGAAATGCTTCAGGGTGACAGGATGCAGAAAGCAGAATAAAATGGGGCAAGTGTTCTTCCTGTAACTTAAAAATTCTATGAGTGCGAAAGTGCATTCATTACATGGGAACAGTAAGGAGCTTCCCCATTTTTGATCCTATAAAATGGATACACTGAAACAGAGCTGGTGATCATGGGGTTTGCTGTTTCCAAAACTGTCCACATTTTAGAAGGTTGAAAGTTATTCCTAAACAGACTGTACATTCTCTGTATACTCCTCCTGCTCCTTTTTTTTTAACCCCCTTTTCTCTGTGACCACCTTGACATTTTCCTCATGGTTTTAATTCTTTAACTCTTCCCTTTTCATCTCTAAACCCTTTCCCTTCTGGTTTTTGGAATTTCCTCTTTTTCTTTCTGTGCTATTTTTATTCCTTTGCTCATAATATGCTAATTTTCACTAAACTGTACTTTTCCATGTTCTCTTAAGTTCCACCCTCCCCAAACTTTCTTCTTTTCTAGTCTGTTCTTAGCTTTAGTCTTTTTAAACACTGTTTATACGCTGTTGCTGGGGTTTCCATGGCCTTTTTAAGGTTTCTTTTATTTATTTCCATTTTCTGATCAGCTGTATCAACCCATCAATCCTATAACCTAATCTACCATGCACCCTTCTTCCTAATCAATCTACCTCACCATCTGAAATCCATTTCTCTAACTAATTTATTTTTTGGATACCAGTGCTACACATCTGCACTGAGTTTTTGACTTTCCACTGCTCAGATCCTTCCAGCTTCATTTATTTTCTGTCCAATAAGCACATCATCTACTAGGTAAATTCTCTGAACTCCTTACTACATATTTCATTGTCCTCATCTTCCTAAATGGGCTGCCTTTTTTTTTTCCACTTGACCAAAATCTTCCTCCTTTCCTTACCCATCACAGTGGCCTCAGAGATCCCGATGACAAGAATAAAAGGGAGAACGCTCTCTGCTTGTCAGCCTGGACTTCCCCTGCCATGTTCCTTCCTCCTAGCTTGTGGACTTTCTATGGAAATCATATTTTCCCTCAGGAGCCATCAGTGGGATTCACACAGCCGGGGAGGAGAGCAGTGGCTCTCACACTGCCTGCCGGATGCGCTGCAACCACAGGCTTTCACTCTTGAAGGGTACCGTTCTCATCCTTGTCACCATCCTTTCAACATGGCTGGCTCTGTCCTCTTCTCCGCCTCAGACAGATTCACCGACAGCCATGGCACTACCTCCAGCAAAAAGCGAGGCAGGATTTGGCCCCAAATCCAATACCTCACCGATGTGTCATATGAGTTAGCATGAGTGTCTGTCTCTGCTGCAGAAGGGGTAAGAGCTAGAACAGCAAGGGTATTTCAGGTCAGGCCTGAGGCGAATTAGCAGACAAGTTGTGAAGCTTACACAACATGTGGCCACATTATGTGTGGCTCCAGTCAGCGCTAATAGCCTGTCATTGAGCTCCATGTTTAAACAATTTGAGCAAACAGCAAACACAGAAGATGGGAGGAGGGAAAAAGGCCTTCGAGGAATAAGAAAGATCAGGCTACTTAGTACACTTGGCAAGCAAATATTGCAGTGATGAGGACAGCAGAGTACCTACTAGGTAGAGACATGACCCAGTTCCTACCATGCAAAAGTAACATAACAGGAAACCAAAAATATCTAAGTTGTCAAATTTTAAAATTCACTCAGCCAGCAATTTTTATAGCTACATAGGAAACTGATTGTTGGTTTAGGCTGTGTCTGATCATGTGAATTATCCAAGAGAAAAAAAAAAAAAAAAAAGTTTGGGTTTAACAGCAAGGAAACCAAAAAAGGGATGAAGAGGAGAAAAAAGAAAAACAAGCTTTAGTAACAATAAAGAGTAAAATTCAACCACATCCATATAAATAACGTTGATACTAGTGTTGGGAAGTAAATATATATTTTAAAATAGAGTAACTTAGAAACCATACTTCATTGTTTAGTATGAAAATAATAGCCTTTAGAGCCAGTACTATTAGAGAACGTATTTAATCCAGTGCAGAATTGGCTATGAAACCGTCCACTCTACCATGGGAATGCTTAGCTCAGTATCTGGTAGTTTGCCAGCCATTTAAAATGTTTTTGTGTTGGTTTAATGATTGTTCCCATGAGCACTGATGGTAAGGGTTGACATTAATTAAAATACTAAGTCATCAGAGCTTGCATTGTGGGGAGAAAGAGAATGGGCTGGATCCAATTGTCTTCAAGGTTTCTTTGGCCTTCCACATTTTTCTCTTAGATGCATCATACATGCCAAGTATCCTCTTAGCTGAGATATAACAATGTAAACAGACTGTCTCTACAAATATAAAGTACTTTTTAGGTTTTACACACACTTTCATTTAACTGATTAGAGGACACTCATTAAAATCAGCTAATCATGTAATGTAGCTGTGTTCTGAATGCTAAACAAAATGCCTAAATGAAAGAGGATTTTAAAAAACACTGTCTGCCTCTCCTAATTTATTTCTACTGTATACTCAATGGCACACAATACAGTAGGAATTCTGGGCCCTATCCTCATTAACCCCAAAACTCATTATCTCATATAAAAACAGGCCATTTTCATAGAGTGTGTTGGAAAAGGTATGAAAAAGCATATTAAAGATATTGTGTTTGGGTACCCTAGAAATATGATAATGGATTTCACTTAGAACTAGGAAATTAATACAGAATAGAACAAAATCCTGAGTAAGACCCACTGTTAAAATAATTTGTGTAATTTGGATAGAATAGCTGTCCTATGCATTTCTCTCATTTCATTAAATAACTACTCAAGATCCAGATCTTCAAAGGCACACAAAGAGGAATAAGTCACTTAATACCTGGAGTCCTCAAAAGGTCACATAGAGAATGAGTAAAGGGGCTGAGCTTTTCTACTCCTCCCATCTATTCAGCAAGCCTGAGTTCCCATCCTACTGGCAAGGGCTCAGTACTGCAGAGAGTGAAAGTGCAAGACAGAAAATTTATGCTACATATAATGTAATCAATAGCCTAAGAATTAAGAGCACTGGCTTGAACAGCATGGAGACAGAAGGAAGGTGCAAGCTGAGCCTACATAAATGCAATGGGACATTTTCGCAGTAAGCAATATATAACATAAAGCAGACTGCTGGTTCGGATGCAAAAGGTAGAGCAACACTTTCTATTTCAAAACGCATTTGTTTGGATGAGAAGTCAGGTGATACTGTGCCTTTGGGTTACCTCTCCATGTCAGGGAAAAACTAAAACCTAAATGAGGTGCCTGACACCAGTTACTATCCCAGTTCGTTCACTAACATGTGGCTCACATTGCTTCCCTGTGACATCGGGGGGCTGTGTAACAGAAGTCCTCATCTCTATCTGCAGTGCAACCACCAAGGTGCTTTGCAACTAGATATCACACAGCAAAGGCTCCTTTACCTTGTTTGTGGACGTAGACCCAGGCCTTCTCCGTGCTGTCCCAACGTCAAGCAGGGACGGGGTCTTTATCACTGGAGACGGAAGATTTCTGTGATGGAAAATCCTGGAAGATGGGAACGCTCTTTGGCTTTTTGTTGTGAATGTTCTCTGAATAATCATATTAAAAACTACCAGGTCTTTGAGTGCTTCTGGAGCTCATCCCTATAACTCCGAAGAACAAGAGCAGCCAAGGGAGGTCCTTGTCCATGCACATGAGGGCGGGAAGCCTCATCTTCTCCTGGAGCTTGTCTTCAGTGGAGCCATCTATGAACACAAGCTTAAAAGGCTTTGGCTGGTTTAAAATTCGTTACTGTAAAGTGTTGCTTTTTCTTTTTCATTTGGTGGGGGATTTGTGAAGGGGGGGTGGGCCGGTTGTTTTTAAAGCGCAGGCAGACTTGGAGGGGTCAGGCCCAAGCGGCCCCCCGCCCCCTCGTCACAGGCACTGGGGAGCTGG
>NW_020799098.1:29143652-29175736 GCF_003259725.1 Athene cunicularia
GGGCCGGGCCCGCTCCCGCAGCTGGGCCGGAGGCGGCCCGCAGGCCGCTCTCGGCACATTTCTTCATTTCTCACTTGAGTGCCCTTCTTTAGTTCCCTTTCAACTGCCCACTTTATATCGGCTTCATTACACCACCGCGCCATTTGTAATGTAAATCGGGAAACTCAGGGAAGTTTTTCTTTTGGCCTTGTCTACGGAAGAATACCGAGAGGTATTCAAAACGTATTAACACAAATCAATGGCACCAATAAAAGCAAAATCTCCTTAGCAACATAATCTTGATTGCAAAAGGAGAACTGAGAGCATTTAGCAGAACAGTGGCCCACATGGAATACGCATTTGTCTAGAAGAATGCAGCACAAAGCCTAAAAGAGAGATGCTGAAAAAATCCAAAATTAACTCACACTGAACAGTTACTCTTTTTTTCAAAAGTACACAATTGGCTACATTAAATCTATCGTGCGCTTTTCTGCTCAGCAACATTGTATCATACCGCTTTGCAAGCCCAAATTACAACACCCGGAATGCTTCACAGCGCCTCGCAGGAGCCCCCCTCCTCCCCATGCACGCTTTTTATACGTGTGCATACAGAACACACACACGCATATATATTATATACATTATACACATGCACACTAAAAAGAGGCCGTTAAAGATTTCCTTACTAGCGTATCCAAAGAGCTGGAAAATGTTTCCTGCAAAGAAAAGCAGCTGGCTGATGAGAACCGAGACCATCCTCACAGCACCGCAGAGCACGGGATTAGTTTTTGTTCGTAAGGTTCAGGTTAACCAGCATTTCATATCTGGACTGTCTTAAAAATACATGAATTACATCCTTTCTCAATAAATGGTCTCTTGCCTTAACTAGATGGACAGTGTATCTTGTTTGAGAGCACTACTGTATTAAAAAAAAAAAAAAGCATACAAACAGCTTCAACACGACTATTCAACCATAATACTTATGATAAATGCTATTACTATTAGGGCTTTAAAAGTCTAAAAAACTCCAAATGCAGACTTAATAAAAAGCCGGTTTGAAACACCTAAGGCAATGTCTCTAGCGTCACTCACCTCAATTACACAAAAACATCTCCCCCACCATCCCCGATTTATACTGAAAGTGTCAACTGGAAATTAGAAGAGATCATTGTATCATAAGGTAGAAGTTTCGGGGGGGCTTTATTTTTTTCTTCCTGTCCCTACTCACCACCACCACCAACATACTGGATAGATGACAAACAGTAAGGCTTAGTAGACAGGTTAACAATTATTTTATTAGTTTATAATACATACAACTTAAGAAATGCTTTAAAAAAATTATATTGGAGTCCATTCCAATTCTGGGTCAGGTCAGGAAAAAACAATGCTGATGTATTAAATAATATTCCATAATTCAACAATAGATTAACTTCAGTAATTTAGCAGACGGTTAAATACTCTTAAATATGCATATATACAATTGTGCAGCCGTTAGAAAAGTCCTTTTCTTCCTATCTTCTCCTCCCAAAGCCGTGCACCCTGTGAACACAGTACTGGCCTCTAAGCTTTCAGTCTCTCAAACAGACTTAAAATATTTGAAGAGGAATGTTACAATAGTGGAAGTCGCAGCAACCCTATCTTTCTAAACTCTATGAGAGGAGATGCCCAGCAGGTAAAATTACCATCAAGACCCTCTACAAATAGCAGCTTAATATCCAGTTCTAGGTTAAATTATTGCTTACGTATTTTCTGCCTGAATTTTTAACATACTGCTTTTTAAGTTCTTGAAAGATACCAACCTTTCAGTGAATCATTTACCACTACTGCTTTGTACGTTAACAGGTTTTTCCTAAGCACATGCAATCCGATGCAATTCTCCGTAAATTCTTTTAAAGCAACATGAACTAGACAAGATTAATTTAGCACACAACATTTAGGCACTGTTTTGTAGCTTACTGTTTTCTTCAAAATTTATGTTTGAAATTAGTTTTGTATTCTGATTGCCATACTCAGTCTTCTAAGAAAACAAGAATCCAAGTTAACACTTTTTCAAATGCAGAACTGCTCTGCATTCCTTGTTACCTCACTGAGCCAAACTGATCACTGACAATATTAACAAGGAGGTACACTGCATATCCTAACAAGTTTGATTCCTTCTGTGCTTGCAACAGGCTTTCTGAGCTATTCTGAGTGCATGAGTGAGATCTTTATATTGGTACAATGAAATCAGTTTAAACACAGAGCCACTAAAAATCTGTTATATTGCATCAGGATATCTGACTTTTTGAAAAATTTCTAAACATAATTTAAAAAATGGATTCACAAAGCTAAAACACTAACAGAAAAAAGTATTCAGCTAACTACCAAGTCTAGCTTTCAACATAAGGCAAAGCAACTCTCAATTATGAGGTTATAAATGGGGCAGGGGGTAAGCATCTTTCAATAAACATTATAAAATTTACTATCTCCCCTCCAAAAGTGAGCATTTGTCAGTGGCTGCCTTCCCCATAAAAGCTACAACTAACTACAAAAGTCTCTCTTACCTGAACTTAAATTATCCTAACTGGATCCTACTTCTGGGCCTCAGATATACTGTCACATGACAGGAGCTCTCTGGACAAGTCAAGAATTTTCTTTGGAAACAATTAGCCATGCATTACAGGCTCCAGCTTAGGAAAAGACTGTTCTGTACTGGCTGTACAGCTCCCGTCAGCAATTCTGTTTAGGTCTGGATATTTTAAACTAAGAGATGCTGAGTTTAGAAGGAAGCTTACCTCAAAATCTGCATAACAGCAGAATTGCCTATGAACTAGGGTATAACCAAAATAAATTAATAACATTCTTGTTAAAATAAAAAAATGAATACAAATTAAGACAGTCTACATAATTACCAAAATGAATGGCTAGCTTTTACTTAACTTTCATTATTCCTTCATCATTCATTATTATGTTGCTTCTCCTAATTCCTGTTTCATATTTCGCCTCACTTAAATCTTTCCTAATGATCTTCTGAATGGTCAAGCATTTATGAAGCTTTTTTCAAGAAAATAAACATCAATGAAATATTAATGAGCTAAACAAGGCAGAAGCATTTTTTGAAAGGACATTTTCTATGTAAAAAATAACAAGGTTTATAAAAGATGTACTACCCAGGTGCCATGTGGTAGAGAAACACACCAGCACAACAAATGTCAACATATGTATTTTCATGCAATGATTTTTTTTTTTAATTTCAAAAAATAGTCTCTAATTCAGCACATGCTGACAGAAACATCAGCATGCAAAAAGATGTTCAAAAATTAACTGCAAACTACTGTTACCAATAAAACAACCCAAATGAAGTTTTTTTTTCTTCTAGAATATCACTCCCCTTGAAATTTTTCCACTTCATTAATAAGAACTATACTGTTTTCCCATTAGACCAGTATCCTCTGATTCACCCAGCCAACAGAGAACTTTACAAAGAATAAACACAGGAATTAAGAAGGTAGCAACATTAGAAATAATTGCTCTCTCCAAATCAGAAAAAAAACCCAACAATTTAACCTCATCCAACATACTTTGACATTCAGCAGCCTAATGGTATGGGGTAAAGGGAGTTCTCATATCTGTATATGGATAACATTCATAATGGTCATGCATATTACAATCAGAAGTTTTCTACGGTGCCATTTGCAAAGTAAGCCTTCATGCAGATAGGCATTCAGCTCATTAACTCAACTTTCGTATTTCCTATTAGTCCCTGAGAAGTTAATATTTCTACCTACAATATGGCTATTAAAGGCATTATAACGATCATACACTTAGCTGTTTGTGATTGGAAATACAATGTGGCTTTAGGGAGAAGCAGCACAGAAACTACAGCAAATAATAGTGATGAATACAGATCTTATTTTGAAATTGCTTTCTTTTCATAAGCAAGGTTGCTGAAGTGCAACATAAATTATTTTAGTCACGGATACAAAACTAGCCAGAGCCACTTGCCCACAGTAAGTCACTACTATGAATCCAATACATTTAGGGCTCTGAGACCTCTTTAATTGAGCATTTCCTTTACATAAAATCATCTGGATTTTGGTAGGGTCATCATGATCCTTCTTTTAATTACTCAACAGCAGTGCTGTGAGAACTTAAAAGAATGAGGGATTTTCTTTGCTTAACAAGTCTTCTGCCTCTTCAATTAAAGTGATCTCTTTAAATTGTTCAGAATTCAAATGGGATTTTTTGGTGGACAATTTGCATTATTGCCAGCTGCTCAAAAACCATAAACTGGGGCTCCCAAAACAAGGGGACTGATTTAAAATTAAGACTTTGGGGGTGGGGGTTGGAGGGAAAGGAATAAAGACACGTTCTTTTTCTTTGCCTTCTAGCTTCTGAGCAGTTAGAAATTGCACTTTAAAGTTCTTCCCTTACTATCTTCAGGGCTAAATAATGACTTTTAGAAAAAAATGAAAACTGACTTTTAAGTAAGTATATCTCAGGGTATTACAACACCATGGTCTTGAGATTTACAAAAAGGTAACATTTAACAAATCGATTTAGAGATTATAATTTACATCTAAATACCATAAAAAGTTTTTACAGTCTATTTGGGTTTGAGTATTGTGGCAAATTTTAGGTTTGCATACATAGTTTATTAAAATAACTTATTGAGCTATTATAAAAAATTTACTGATTTCATGTAGACTATCTCCATAAACATTTTAATTTATGGTAAAGTTTACCAATCCCAGTATAAACTTCAAATCGTAGCTATCTAACAACAGATGAGTTCTACAGAATTCTTCATGTACGGTCAGACAGAAAGCCTTTCTTCCTCAGGACTTATTTCTACTTAGCTTTAAAATTAAAAAAAAAATCTTTTTATTAAGGAAGAAATCATCATTGGACAGTTAAAGGCTACTATATCTAAAAACAGTGATTAGCTTTCACAGGAAGTCCTTGATGTCATTACCATTAGATTTTAGGCTAAAGGTGAAACACAGATAATCAGCATCATCTGTTAAATAGATAAGATTATTTGTAGGAATTGCAAACTGAGCAAGTTAGAACAATTTATTGTACTATTATTAGTAATAATATTTCAGTGAAGAGTAGGCTATATCCTGGAAGTTCTACTATAGCTTCCAGCCTGCTCAAACTGTTGCAACTTCATTCTTCACCAATTGTACAAAAAAAAAAAAGGTAATATATGTCTTCTCACTAGCACACAAAATAAATAGATTTAATATTTTAAAAACAACAAAGGAAAATCCTGATGACTGCTGCAGGTGTCAAAAAGCTGATTGAAGTTCTTGTAATGTTCCATTTCTATCACTGTAATTAATGAATTGAAAGGGATTGTATGAAAATGTTTTATAACATACTTACCAGTTTAGTGTACTACATCAGGAGAGTAACACTTTTGAGCAAAACTCATAATATAGATGTGCAGTTTCTCAAGCTTCCTGGTTGTATTTTAAGTCAGAGACACTGTTTTAATAAAATATCAGAAATGCTTTAAGAGGCAATTAGTTTGGCCTCCTTACCAAGAGATTTCACTTTTTATTTGCTCAGAGATCTAGTCTGGACCGTAAACTAGAATTCTTAGAAAGAAAGTCATAGCTGAAATACAGAAATGCCTGCTAACCAAGCAGATTACTGCAGATGCACCTAAAAGTAGACAAGATTTTAACCAGTACTACCCCTTATGTGGAAGCTTTACTAAAAAGATACACTATTCACTGCTCTGGTTTCAGCACACATAGCGCTCAGATTGGCTTTTCTGTAGGTAGGCTTGGGTGCTGCTGGCAAGGTAGTTGTGGTGTCACAGAACGTAGTATGTAAAGTCTGGATAGTAAACTAAGGCAAACAGCTCACACCGAATGAGGTGCTGCTATGAACATATCACAAGCCATAACCAACCCATCCCTTTGCACTAATGAACTACCAGTGCATCCATGACATAAACCTATCTATATAGTCAACTGAGAACTTTGATAATAAAATCTAGGGCTTGCATGATTCAATGTTCATTTTATTGAAAACTGACACTTGAGAAAATCAGCATATATTCCTGGTCATCAGTATTTATCACCAGTTATCATTTCTTGTTCAATCCCAACCTCTCTCCTGCACCTGCAACCTCTACAAACTCAGCTGGCATCAATGTTAGACTTCTGGCCTCCCTTGCAGGCTGAAACTGGTCTGAGACTGTAACTAATACGTATGGGTGAGAGGAGGAGCGCTGCAGACAGAGATCTGTACTAAAGAGGCTGAAACTGATTTTAAAGAAATAAGCAATTACTTTGGAGAGAAACCACCTTGGGACTCAGAAGACTGAGGCAGCACAAAACTAGTACTGTATGAAAAGCATAGCTGAGCTATTTTCAAAGTAAACATCAGGAGTCCACAGACAGATGAGCAAAGGATGAGTTTTAGGAACAGATACAGAAGGCTTAGATTTAAGAAAACTTAAAACTTTCTAGACCACTCCCACTATGAACAATTTAGGAATATAGTACTCACTAGAGAATATTTTACAGAGCATAAATATTTTGAAGACATAGAAAAATAGTTCACAGCATCAAGGTACCTGTAATATATTACCTTGAAATAAAACTTGTATCTAAAATATTAAAAAGATAAGATTATTCTTGCTTGTAGTGGTATCAATTTTTCTTTCATACAAATATTAAGCAGAGTATATCTGTTTTTTCATATATTCACATTATTGCTTGCTACCACAACTGTACAAAGAACATATTCTTAACTTAATGCTCATGTACAGTAATTTTAGATACCTAAAGCAAATTTAAAAATGATTGATTGCAATTAAAAAAACACCTATGTGTGAAGATATGTACAACTAAGATATAAGTAGAAGAAACAAAAACCAACTGGCCTGACCCAAGCATACATCATATCCAGTAAAAAAAAGTCTTATACTTGTGCAGAAAATAAACTTTGTAAACCAAAATGAGCAGAAGCAAGGGTGCAATAAATAACACATTTAAACTTACACTGTTGCCCAGTGTACCCTGCTTTGATTATTTTTAATACAAGATATCTGCATTTGCATCTGGAACTGTACTGTTCAATAACTTTTTTCTGCTTATGTGGCTTTAAATTAACAAAAAAACCCACCCTGAAAGGTCCTCTTGGACATTAAGTTTTAGTAAAACAAGTCCTTCCGCACCCCTGTGTACAGGATCTCGTAAACACTAGGAATAAAGGTGATACGTGGCATTAGCCTGAATTAAAACAGCTACATTATAAACTGCAATACTAGTATTTTTGTGATCTTGAGTTCTATTACCCCGATACATGCAATTCTCTCAGTGATTCTTCTAGTGTGAGTAAAATAATTCTGGTTTGTTGCCTTTATTTTTTCAACCTTTAAATTAGAACATTTTCAGAACCAGCTGACAGGACTTCTTCATGAAGAGCCCAAAGATTTCTGCTAACGCAATGACATCTGGGCTCCAAAAAGCATAGTTTCAAAAAGAACTTTATCTCCTTCTGTTGTTGTAAGAGGCTAGCCAGTATCCCAAAAAGAAATAAAAATATTTACAACTGACTAATCACTGATGAAAGTTTAAGAAGATCTTAGAAGGTACTTCAGCATGTAAATGAATGACTAAAAGGACTTACACAATGTACAGTCAATCAGTTGCGTAATTTCGGAATAAAAAAATACCTGCTCACTTATTACCATTTTCAGCTGTGTATTTATAGTAATATATGTACACACACGCGCACACATATAAAAGACTCTTTGAAAATCAAGATACACTAATAAACAGAAGTAGTAAAAGTAACAATAACTTAAGTAGTAGGTAACATTTGCGTGAAATTACTTTGCAGAGTTTGACCAAATGCACTTAGAACATGCTCTTATTTTAAAAAATCCAAAACAAAGAACAAAACAAAACAAAAAAAAAGAATGAAAACACCACAAGATTCTGTAGAACCAATGCTATATCACCACCAGGAGAGCACCAAGCAAGGCACCATTGGAAAGACAACATACTTGAATAAGTCTCTATAAATAAATCAAATGCTAATCTGGTCGAAAAATCGGTGTCTTTGGTAAAAATTCTATAAGGATGACCTGTATAAAAAGAAAACAAACATATATTAAATGGAAGATGGCAGCAATCGTACCAACACAATTTTTTTTTTTTTTTTTTTTTTTTTTAAGTACATCAGGTTGTGATGATGATCAAAGATGACAGTGCTTTTCTTAGGTAGGAGAGGCCATTAGAAAAGTCATGTTTGATTTAACTGTTTTGGGGTAGAAAACCAAAACTCTTAAGGAATCAAATTCAATAGGAAAACTTGCCTGCTAATACCTAACACCTCTAAACAAACTGAAATAAGCTACTACATAATTATTCCTTGATATAATTAATTTACTTTATTAGGAAAAAATTACGAGATAAACATATTAATTTAAAAACAGAAGGCAAAGTTAATTTTCAATTACACATGCAATACATTTTACTTCAAATTGTTTTCACTTAACATAGGATTCTAAGTTATGTTTATATTTCAAAACTTGTACAGAAAGGTGTGTCAACCTTTGCAAAGTTCCCATACCTAACAAGTCTGCAAGTAGTTAACAAGAAACTTGACTAACACTTTTGCATGATTATTCTTACAGTCCCAATTCAAAGTTAAACTATGTGTTTCTGAGCTACGTACACATGGTAGGGTACACTCCAGAACACAATCTAAGTATTTATCCTACTTTAAATAGAAAGCTTAAAGAAAATTTTCACTTGTGCATTTTCTTTCTTCAGAGGCACAGTCAAAATACAGCAGCATGATTGTATTTATAAACAAATGCATCTGGTAATGTAACAGGATTTTCTTTACTTTTAAGGGGAGCTTGCCTTGCTAAGACGTTAAAAAATAATTTCTAAATGGTTTTGATTGTGAAGAACACCACAGCTTGGCTGCTCAGAAGTAAACAGTATCTCTAACAGTCTAGTGAACATCAGAAAAGAAGCCTCTGATTTTATTTTTAAGACAAACACTTTTGAAATAACAGATATAAAAGTCAGGTGTACAAGTTTATTTTTAGAGATATTCAGAACTGACTTATTTTCAGAAGCGATGCAAACCATTCAAATTCCATTGATTGTTGACATGAGTCAACCACTGGATGCTTCAGAGATACCAGGGCTTCAGATACCCAGGCAACATTTCAAAAACGGAGTAAGAAGTAAAGACGAAACACTGTGTTTACACCAAAGGTGTAAGACTATCTTGTCTATTTATTTAATTACTTATTTAATTTAGCATCTGCAACAGTGGATTTAGAACCTCAAGCTGGTAAAGCACCCAGTTTTGGGTACAACAAGAGTCTAAATCACCGGTTTTGAAAAAAGCAGTAAGTGTTTATTATTTAATCATGAACACAACATTTAAAATTTAAAGAGACTAGCAAATCAGTTCACTGAAAATGAGGAAGTGGTAAAGAGAAGTCTGGTAAAAAATTTCTCATTAAGTATATACAGAGATAATATATTAGACATTTCACAAATTAAAAATAAAATCTTCGATCTTTATGCTGTAAAACTATATGCCCATGCTTACATTATATGATAAACACATCAGCTGATTTTAAATTTTATTTAATAGAACAAATGTTCACCTGTAAATGTTGCTGGGCCATAGTATTTACAAACTAGCATTATATGTGGTTTTCTCAGTTGAATTTGCAAAACACTGGATGTGACAACACTTCGCTTAGGTAAAGCTCAAATCTGCTTTCTGAAATTTGCATTATTCCATTTTCAGTCACATCTCATACATCTCAATCAAAAAATTTTGTAGAATAGATGTTTTAAAAAGTCTACTTATTCAGTGAACTAAATAAAGCCATTCTGTAAAAGCATTTTTAAAATGTTATGTTTCAGCCTACGAATAAGATCCAATGTAGCAACAAGAAAAAGGGGAAGACTAAAAGAAAAACATTCTTTTAATATAATTTCCAACTCTAATCACTTTAAAAATTTTTATATGCGTGATAGCTTTGTTGTTTCAAAGAACAAAATACCATGTAATGAAAGATCACAGATAACCTTGAACTAATACAGTAGAAATTTCTCAAAAGCTGATCTTTATTTTTAAAAAGTTAACCATTCATATTGCCTACTTCCTAGAGCATGAAATCATGCAAATTCTAGTGTTTCTTACATTTTAGCAGCTTAATTTCATCCTATTTTCTGCACCTCCAAGATATTTTGAAAATGGAAATAAAAACAGCAGCAAAAAAGAGCAAGAAGACTGCAAGCTAAACAAACTGAAATCCCACATTGAACATAATCTTAAACCACATGTAACTTCTCACTGTATATTTCTAAGAAGGGCTTATAGAGTCTCAGGCAAAGACTGAAATAAGTTGCAACTCCAGAGACTAACTTAAAAATATTTTATTGACACCAGTTGGAGATAAAGATACTTTCAAGACAGTTGAGGTAAGGGGCAGTTAAAATCTAAAAAGGCTAAAGGTTTCTTAAGCTCCAACAGCTTAGTTGAAAGGTCTTCTTCCATACTTTTAGACTCGATTAGCATTATATAAACAGCCATATCTGACTTGCTGCGTAACCAAAGTTGTGGTTATTCTTTATACAGCATCTAAAATTTCACACTCCATCAGCACATGTTCAAGCTATTTTATCTTGGCAATTAATTTATTATTTTTCAGAACACAGTGAAGCCTTGTTTTCAAGTCATTCATAACTTTATAAATCAGTCCTGCACATGAAACCATGCATCTGTGAACCGTAGAAAATCCTTGCACTCAGGCGATTAAGCTCCTGACACCTTTACTGATTAATAATCATGAAAAGAATAAGATCAGAAGCAAAATAAATGATCATTTAATAGAGAAACTCACAAAACAGCCCTTTAACTTACATATTCCATCATGTTATTCGTTTCACATTTCCTTTTGCTTAGTCTCCAATGCAAGCACAGCTAGACAAGGAGGAAAGAAAAAGAAGAAAAATGAGCTGTATTTTATTGCAGCACACAGACTAGCCCATTTGTCCACCTTTCATATTTTTCGTTCAACAAAAGCATCTGTTTCCATACTGTGCAATTCAAACTCCAACAGTACGAAGCTGCTCCCTGCGGCACTCACCTTGTGGTATAACCTATTGTTTTCCCATTCTAATAACTTCTCAATCGATCTTCGTGTCTGGAAGACAAATGAGAAAGAATTTTACTCTTGACTGGTTTTAGAAAAACTTTGTTTTGCAGCTGCTTTTGTGTGAAAAGGAGAGAGGTACAGGACAGTGACTGAGTACAGGGTGGTCTGTAGTACTATTAAAACTTCTCTGGTATTAAATAGTAACTGGAACAGAAACAACTTTTTATGCCACCCAAATAACTATCTTTAGCCATTTTGGAACAAAACCCGTTCATATATGTATTTTCTCATTCTTATAGCAGTTATAGCTTTAAAACCACAGAAATTTTGAAGTGATTTAAGTATAAAAGCAGGAACAATTCTCCCCCCAGTATCAGTGGTCCAAATGCACTGCTACAAAAGTTGGCATCTAAACTGACTAATGCTGCAAACTATTTTGCAATTCTGTAGGTCAAGTACAAATACATAATACTCTAAACAAAACAGAAATTTATTACTTTTATATCCAGATTTTAGAGACTGAAAACCAAATGCACAAAGTTACAGTAAATTGCACAATGGATATTACTAAATCTGTGATTTGTATAAAGAGCAAACACAGTCCTCAGGATTCTAAAACGAAGTTTTACTGCCTATGTTGTCCACACTTGACACTGCAGATAGAGAATCCCGAAAGCTGTTCTGCACAGCTTTTTAAGATTATGCATGCTAGTATCAAAGGATATTCTGTGCTGTAAAGTTTCACAGCATTTTGAATATAATTATTCAGTTATATTTACATTTGAGAAATACATTTTGACATTTATGGTCATTTGCCTGCCAGAATATATACTGCTTAGCTCTAAATGGGATTTGCTACTGACTATGAATAAAAAGAGGATAATTCATGATGCCAGGTGTTAAGATGAGACCAACAGAGCTGCAGGTGCAAAAGGACAGAGCAATGACAAGGATCAAATACAACTTAGTGCAGCTGCAGCTTCCTTACAAGGCAGAGAGGGGTGAGGGGAAGGGATGAGAAAGCATCTTGCTGTTATTACTACAAACTCAAGTACTGTAAATGAACCTTAACAAATGAAACCAAATGCTGTCATGAGAAACAAGAATGTCTGAGTAAAATAAAAATTAGACAAATTATTCATTTCCCACCAAACATTAACACCTTGGTTTTCAAACACTCGTTTCTCTCTAGTTTAATACCGAAGTGGTTGTGGGGAAACACATCTAAGCATGTACTGTGGTCACATGATTAAAAATTAGATCATTGCTATCTATGAGTAATCATTACACTGAATTTTTATTATGTTTTATTTTTAAAAGTGTAAGTCAAGGAATTATCAGAAGGTGGATGTGCCAGTGACTAATTTATCACATCAATTGGGAATTAAGTATTTTGGGGGTTATTATTATTATGTTTTTAAAGACAGTGCCCTTTAACAATAATCAGTAGACCTCACTTGTTTCTTTGTAAAGATAGCCTTTTAGAGTCTGCTCTCCTTTTAAATGAAAATAGGGCAGCAGTTATGGTCACACTTTTGTTAATTTAGTTGCCAGTCAGCTCCAAATCAAAAGAAAATAAGGCTGCAGAGTGTAATTAACATTCAGTTCAGTCGTTTTGTCCCTTGTCTAGCCCCCAAGCTTTGTTAAAATTGCCATCTGAATGCTGAAGGCTGTAGGGAAATCGATTTGATTCTAATCGCACCATGAAAAGAACATGATCTAACTGCTTTCAGCCCTCCGTAAATCTGTACTAGGTCTTTAGCACAATGCAACTTCCAATTTAAAAAGCACTGAATGTCTCGTCAATGACTTTGTGAAGAAAAAAGAACAAGGAGCAGACATAAAAATTCCAATAGTTGTTTAAGCATTAAAGTTCATTTGCATCACAGCAAACCTGAAAAGGGCTGACCTCTCAAACCGCCTCTCAGGTCTATGAAGTTGTAGCCTTGACAAGCTCACATTGACAGAGCTCATTGACTCTGAAAGGCTACTCTATCAATGGTGAAAAATGGCAATAGGTTCTACTCTGAGCAGGCATCTGCCTGCCCACCCGCTGCTAAACCAATGGCAAAACTGATTCAAAACCTGAATCTACCTTGTAATCTTCCTTTCCAGGACCTTTTAATAATAGATTAAGATCACTACACAATTTAATTGCATTGTTTGCCCCAAAGAGTGTGAAAAACATCCAAGCTTTTCAAATTCCAATAAAATTACATATATATTACAATACATACACATAAATAAGAAACTGATAGGTAGTTATGTACTATTAATTGGTTTATTTAAGTAAGCCAGTTTAAAGTCATTTGACTAGCATGAGATAAAAACACATGCAGCCTCAAGACCACGATTATTATATTCCCAGAGCCTTAAATACAATTCTTCCTGAAGTATAATGTGTGATAGCAGTAGCTCCCAAATCATGTCGTATCATCAATACAGAAATGGTAATGAAAATTAGACTGTAAAATATTTCTCCAAACCTCAGAGCTCAGAATAAAAAGAAATGCATTAAACGGCATCACACAATTCACTATAGTAAGTTTTCTTCCTACTTGACAGGTGAAAAAAAGCACTTGCACGTGCAGCTTAATTAATCACTGCTCTTGACATCTCAATGATTTACAGTGAGGAGCAGGTGAGGATATACAAAACCAGAAAGGAACACTTGATTTGAGTGTAGCATTTCCAGCACACTAGGATGACAAGCTTATATATTCTATCAATGGTGTACAGAAAAACCCATACAGCAAATTATTTGTTAGCCACAACAAAAGCACAAATTAAGTGGAAGAGAGACTTGCTTATTAGGAAGATTTAATACTATCCAGCTTTTAATTTTTTTTTTTTCTTAAAAAACCCAATCCAATATTTGAGCAAAGCTAAAACTGCAATCCAAGTACACTTTTTAGCATACCAATGATAAGAAAGTATGCCTTGTAACATACTCCATGAAAAAAGCAGAGATAGTCTTTAATGTTATCGACACAATTCTGTGAAATAGACTTCTTCAATCAATGATCTAGATGCCACATTTAATGAAACATTCCGGAAAAATAACCAGTTTTTTAAAGATATTAATGTTTGACAGTGTCTTTTGAAAAATCAGACTAGTAAAAAAGCCCGGAATACACTTTCACCAATGCTTATTGCTCCCAATTAAGTAAAATAAAGTTTTGCCCTTCAACATGTAAGAAAAAAAAAGTAGGAAGACTGAGTATGAACTTTTCGTGCAGAAACAAGACAGTATTGAATACAACTAGTGTGTTACCTTTATTACCAACTGCAAGACTTTGCTGTTATGTCTTTACAGTGCCTAGTGAAGTTAGCTTTCAATTCCAGATGCAGTTATGACCTTGACTGAGAGGCTGTGCAGCCACAGGGTCCCCTCTTGCAGTGCATGACCTGGAACGTGCACCTACACTAAACTGTATTAGTGAATGGGCCAAAGCCCCCTCAATTCCTGCTGTAAATCAGTGAATGACTGGTACAGTATTAAACAAAAGAACTTACACGACTCCTAAAATGGTGCTAATTTGAGTACCTCCCTTTGTCTTCATTTAAGTGGGGAAACAACAGGGACAGTAACACAACCCTCTACTACCAGTTTTATTCATAGTTGTCTGGGAACAACAGAACAATCTCCCACTACATGCATTTGATCTTTGACTTCTCATCTGAAGACTCCCAAACATATGTAGCGCAAGATTAGTCCAATAAATAGAATGAGAAGATTTTCAGATTCCTTCATATAAAACTTTACCACAATAAACTATTAATAATTTTGAATATTACCTCGAAAAAATATACTTTATTCTTAAATTTCAAAATACAAAGAGGACAATTAGCACAGATTTTTGTTTATTTTCATACAGTCAGAATTTGTATTACACCCCACAGAAGAAAGGCGAAGGATCCTACCTATCAGAGGTCTGAACTATACCATTTCCGCTCAAAGACAGAAATGATAGAAGCAGGAATTTCTGTTCATTCTCCAAAGATATACCTGACTACAAAATTTACACCCAAGTAATTTACTTATCAGCACAAACAATGAAATATAAAGTTAGATAACTCAATCACACAACTGTACACTCACTTTCAACATGCCAGGACATTCCCTAAGTCAATTTTGAGGCCCATATAGGTGCCGTGAAAATACCAAAGCTGTACCTGGAACACGCATAACTGAATTACGTATCTCTTTATCTACATTGAGAAAGTCCTCACCTTGAACACTATATCACAAATAAACCCTTTAGAAACTGTAAATTGGTACAATTCCCATCTTACTGAGGAATTCTTTATTTGTGAAAGGCAATGATGACAGAGGTAAAACCTGAGTTGATTTTTCAGATCCTGACATTTTGAAATACCTGCTTCAGCACGTACAGTAATTTAAAAAGGTGTCTGTTCAGGCACATAGGTGTATCATCTTTCCTACTAGTATCTAGGATATTTCTTTACTAGAGACTATTGTAAGGGGGCTCATCCCAGAAGCCACTGCAGCATCCATGCAAGAAAACGAGTGAAACCCACACTACACGGACTGAAGAATATTGGGAGATAAATGTAGCATTCTGGTGCTTTTTGTATGATCTTGAAATAACTACCTTGTCCAACAGGATTACTATTGCTGCATCTTGTCTTGCCTTACAGAGGATTCTGGGCAGAAAGTAAGCCCAGACCAAGGACCAAACAAAGCTTCTGATCAGGCAAAAAGTAATTTAATTCCACAGAATTCTGGAGAGGAAGAACTGACAACACCAAGTTGACCTCAGGGAACTTCCTGTTCTAAAATACAGCCCTGAGGATATTGTCCCATATCCTCACACAATCCATAAACTGACCTAATTTGTCTAGATCCCAACCCTGGGTTGGTACATCACAGGGAGATGAATTTCAAACTTAATGAATCAACTGCTTTCTGGAAAGGTCTCTTCCACCATATTGTCTGCTGATAGAGAGAGCAGCATTATTTGACATTACTGCATGTAACAGTTTTTAATATGTAAGCCAAAGATGACTGATTCCTCATAGACTCCGATTACTTTGATTTTCAAACTCCTAGATTGTTTAAGAAAGCACTAAAAAACTGTGAAACACATGGAGAGTAGAGAAGGTATACAGAAACTAATACCCTGTGTACATTATCCAGGAGTACAATGGAGAACATCTTACAGTATTATAATCAACATATTAACTGATATGACACTGGATGAGTATTTTCCAAAGCCATCTTGGTCCGCAGTAGAAACACATGGCAGAAATTATCAAGTAAAGTTTCTAAAAGTTGATTACAAAGGTCTTATATAAATTTTCTTCTCAAATATAAACAATCCAAAAGACTCAAGATTCTAACTTGTTACTTTAGCCATTGGATATTTTAACTGTCCCAGAAAAGTTAAGTCACCAAATAATAAGTACAGCTCGCTACTTCCTGTAATGAGGTGCAGCAACTAGAGCCAACCATTGTGGAAACTTCATACTATGGAGAAGCTTTGTAGAAGAAATGGTCTTGACCTTGGCAAAATTAACACACTTCCCTTAAGAATACCTGAGATGTGGAAAAACACATTTCACAGACAGACAGATGTTGAACTGATCCATGAAGCATCACAATTATAACTAACATTGTTACTTGAATTTGTAAATAAAGATTTTAACACTTTTATTCTAGGAATAAATTCTACCTCTGATTCTCTGTCACTATAAGGAAAGAAAAACCATGAAGCTCTGTTCCCTCCAAACAAATTAGTCAAATCTGGCCACAAAAATCTAAAGCATCCACCTCCTGCTGAAGGATATTCTCACAGGAAGTGCCACAGAAAATGAAGACTTAAGAGGGTATTGACAATAACAGGGATGAAAATAGGATTGAATCTCCACCAAATAGCTCATCCAGTGTCATCCACTGTGGGAAATTATAAACTGAACATGGATGAAAATTCCACCTCCATGATGTCTTTTAAGGTTACAGAGATGTTAATTTAGGTCTCCATCATTTATTTCCAAAATATCCAGTAGTACGCTATGGAACATAGTTCAAGGCCAGTGCAGGTGGAAAAATTAAAGAATCTCAAGTTACAACTCTATTAGGAAATGAAACTGTGCCCAGAAACATTCCCATTCACTTGAAGCCAGCTGGCAGGGAACAACTTACATCTATATCAGTAAGTTTTCATAACCTCCGAACCACTCATAGTGCCTGGAGCATTCTGACAATGCCTAGGAATTGTTACACAACACAAGTCTTCCAGGGACCTCTGTAAGAGCACAAATTATAAAGTGCCAATTCCTAGGAACACCCCCAGGTCTAACTTATCAGTATGTAGGAAGCCTTTGACTCCTGCTGTTAGGCGTGTCTAAGGGCAGGGGCCAAGAATGGAAGAGAAGTTACATGGCCAGAAAGACTGAAAAGCAGCACAACTTAACAAAGTGTCTCTAGAAGGCCCTGCAAAATCCAACGCTACGCTAGTGTGCATGCTGAAGAGAATGATCCCTCTCAAAGGGACAGCCTCTACAGTGCCTTGTCCGTCTAGGACTGAACCAGAAAATTACAGAATCCCAAGCAGGTTGATCCTGTAGCTAGATAACCAATTTAGAAAAAATGAATCTGGCTACTTAAAAAAAAATCACCATCATCATTATTGTTCCAAATTCAGTAATTTATTCCAAAATTCAGCAAAAAATTTTTATGGGAAACAAAATTAAAAGTATGTAGCCACTTCCCACTTTATATGTATATTTGGTACAGTAGAAGACTTATCAACTTCTTCAGTCTTCTCTTTTGTAGAACTTCCCCCCTCATCCTCCCAACTGTTTTGTCATCAGTCAATGTTTCTTGAACTATTTTGTTTTGTTAAATAACAAGTTACTTCATTTTTACATAGTGCTTGAGTTACTGAGAATGCTTCACTTACACAGAAAATAATGTTTTACTCTGGTTTGTTTAATAAAATAGTGAACACATCCCAGAGCAAGACTACTTTAAGAAAAAGCAAAAGAAGCACAGAAGTGGCACAACCTCACATCTACAGCAGCAGCCCACTCTAGTTTTATGTTTGCTTTACAGCAACACTTATTTTAGTTTTGCCATAGGAATTTCAGATAATTTTGCATTCTAATTCTTTCCTCAGTGCTTGCATATGCTCCCTATTTGGCATCATCTACAAGCTGCTGAAGACAGAATCCTAAAAATGACCCTTCCTAATCTCATTTCCAAATCTGACAACTAGAGAGACCATTTTTAGCATGCTCTTTCAGAATAGGTCTGCAAATTTCAACTAGCTCACATTCATTTTTTCAGCAACATGCCAAATTGCGTATGAAAAACAATACAAAAAGCAATATTAAAACCAAGTCACTGCATCATGTATGGCTCCCTCTATATACCTTAGCCATCCCAATGTAAGAGGCATCATAACATGGAAATGTTAATCCTACATGTATTATTTTGATTAGTATTAGACTGTTCAGCAAAATAATTCTAATTACAAATGGAATTAAATTTTCAATAGCATTTAGAATATTCACTATAGAAACCAAAGATACATTCTGCTTTTAAGATTAACATAAAGCCTATTAAAAACACATGAAATCACAAATTTCACTTCAGAATATGTATTTCTGAAATACTAAAGGATTTGCATTTGGTCTAGAAAGAAATAAGTATTTTGAGATTTACTTGTATTTGTAAGTATTCTTCACGCCAATCTTATTACCCTGCCCCACAATCAGGTTTGCTAAGAGACATGGCAGAACTATCTGCTCCCATACCTTGTCATGCACCAACTCACTACTCTACCCTTTAGAAAAGCACATGAAAACCTGATAAACCTTTGCAGGTTTCCCTGAAGGAAATAAAATTTGATTTCAGAGATAGAAAAAAAAAGAAAAGAGCACTATATACATGATGATTGCACATTTATAGTGTTCTGCAGGCTTTGCCACCAAGTTCAGTATGTGGAGGACATGACTCTTCTGACCAAAACTGTAGTGAACAATTTTTAAAGAAAAATATACCAAGTCTGAATCTTCTGATTTTTTAAAAGTTAGTTTCATAGCTAGTAGTAAAAAAATAGATTATTTTAAAGACCTCTGAATATATTTGATATATACAAGCTCCAGTTTAAAAACGTTTTACTAAGCTGACAAAAGCCAATACAGAGATCACATTTGTTCTGGTTAGGATAAACATAATAAATATATTACAATTGTCAAGATTCTTCCAAACGGAATTACAATGTAAATTGTCACAACAGAGACCTCAAAAACAAGGCACCTTCCATCTTATGTAGTTGCCTTGAGGAACCACTTGGAAAAGCGTTATGGTATTAGAGTATCTCCAGTGCTAAGCCCCTGGCAGATAGGCAGAGGAGAAAAATATGTATTTTCTTCAGTTTTGAAAATAAATATATTGTATTCATAGGTTCAATAAACTGAGCTAATGTATTTTAACATCAGTATCATCCACTGACAAGCAAGACTACTGTATTTAAGAAAATTCATTCCAACTCCTCCACCACCTATTTAATTTAATCAATACTTTGGAAGTTGTAATTAGCTTATGTTTATATAGCACTCTGAAGATGTAAACTGCTACATAATGATGAGGCTTAAGCAGCATTCATCAGCTTTGTGTGAATTCACAAACAAATAAGTAGCTCTTGGAAGTATTAGTATAGATCGCTATTAAATATCTCATTCTATTCATTTTAGGAGATTGCCCATGAACCTTCTGAAACATGCAATTTACACGTACAATACCAGCTTTTAAGAAATCTTCCAGTACTGCAATTCTATCAACTTTCATTGTTACCATTTCTGTTGAAATTATTTATCCTATTTACACATTGGGAACTACAGCATTTAGTTAACACTGAAAATGAGGGTCAATTCATTTGAAAAAGTGGCTTCAAATGGGCACCTCAGCCTGTAGCGCTTTTGGAATTATAATTCACTATTGTCATTCTTTTCATTTAAAGAACAATAACTTAAAGACTTAATGTTCATTTGTACAATCTGGAACTTGTCCCAGAAAGGATGGTACAATCTATAAGTAAAAGTGCTGAAGATCACTGACGATCTAGACCTGCAAATGAGGGACTGTATTTCCTGTAACTTTCTTGCAGCTTTTATTCATTAAAACCGAATCAAGACCACATAAAAGGAGAGAGGCAATAAGATACTGAATCAAATTAAACATTGATTCTACTGGTGAAGAGCAGCAGGCTTTTTCTCAAATACCTCATTGCAAAAGAAGAAAGAAAACAATACTGTACGAAATCTTCCAAAACTAGCATTGAAAAAAGCACTGAAAAGAAAAATACAGTGAAGGGAAAGCTTTCATTGCAATGAAATACATTAAAGTGATATAATTAACAATTAAGCTTACAAATGTCTGACTTAATAAATTCCTAGTTGGAAGCACCTGCTGATTTAAGCAAACCCGTAACTTTTTTACTGCACAAAAATAAGCGTATATTCCCATTATACACAAACTTCTAATAATTGTAATTTCTAAAATCTTATTTACATTTGTGCTAACACTCCACTAGAATTTAAAAAGTCAATGAAAGACAGTAAAAATACAGAATACAGAGAAAGATTAAAAGAACTATTGTAACTTCACAAACTCTGAAGCTGCAGCTTACATTTTGTCTATATGAACCTTAAAAAATGTTTCTCTGAAAAACAGCTGCAAAGTATACCAGCAATCTAAGAGCAGGGTAGATTGATTAAGCCTTATTAATCAGCAATTTCTTAATTGGTCATTCCGAGAAAAGCTACTTTTCTGTATTAAAAGCAATTGTACAGTTGAATCTTTCTTTCATTTAATAAAATCCTTGAGAAACACTCCCACTTGTTAGCTCACTGTATATGCAATTCAACAAAACAAATTTGTTAGTCTTCTATTGCAACAGAAAAGGGCAAAGATGAAGGCTGATATATTTTTATTGTGCAATTAAAATATTCTACACAAATTTCAGTTCTATGTGGGAACACTTCCATCCTGCTTTCAGAAATCAAATTCTCTAATTATATGGTCTTGGGAGTCTTTTGTGATCACCGCAGTAAAGGCCAGTTCCAAGTAATTGTCCTTTTGCTAGGAATCACTCAGAACAGGACTGAATTAGCAAAGCTCTCTGGGTAACGCTTCTCAGACAAGTGCAGGTACTGTAAAATAAGTAACCTTTTATCACTGTTCATTTGTTGGAATTGTTTTACATTATGAGTGCCAGTGAGAAAGAATCCATTGTATCTAAAAAAGGTGAAGGGAAGAAACAGACACATGACATCCTGGATCCCTGTTTCCTCAATAAGTGAATTCTGGCTGTTGTGACTATACCTATGGCTGGAGTCCGACCCATGAAAGTAGATCTGAAGAAGTCACAGCATGGAAGATCATCTGATCAACACAACCCACTTCCAAGTCAGATACAAGCAGTACAAGTGTTCAAATGTAAGTGATTACTTTATACTGAATACATCAGTCTGCTATGTATCAGCAAATCTGTGGCACTGGCAGCAAACCAAACTAGTCTATGGATTTAAATTTTTTTTAGTGGAAAAATTTGAAGCTGCTTCTTGTCACGGTTCTACCGTAATCCACTGATCAAATTACAGATTGGAACCTAGATGAACCAGTTCGCATTTACAAGTGCTGTCAATTTGCTGAGCAGCTCCAGGTAATTCACATCATGCACTGTCTCTCACTTTCCCCACTTCAAGGAAAATACATACGATTAGTTTCCTGTACTTGTCATAGCACTTTGACATAAACTGATGGAACGTCTTGCATAAAAGAAATCTTACAATCTTGTGGATACGATTCAGTACTGAATTCAGGGTACAAAACCTGTAGTTCCAGATAAGAGGAATTTAAAGGATTTAAAATAACTTTGTACTTTTCCAATCTGGGTCTACCAATTGATAAAGTTGAATCCACCCACACCTATTCAAGCAAATCAAATGGCAGTAACTTTTCACTGCTTTTCTGTGAGTAGTAGCCCTGACTAGAATCACTACAACTACTTCTGCTTCTTTCCTATACTAGAATTTCAAAGTATGTCCTCAAAAACATTCCATAGCTTTCCTCCTCACTTCTTCTAGCAGAAAAAAAGTCTTTCCCAGACAGGTCCAGGATTAAGAGTTACAGTTTGGGAAAGCATATTGTCTCTTTCAATTTATCTTTAAGAACACAATTAATTCTTCTCTTTCTTATAATCTTCAGATGCCCAACCAACACCAAGTTCTTGGTTTTCTGATGGACAATCCTCTAAGCAGACATCCATTTGCTGAGTTGCTGACATGGACAAATAATGCTGTCACAAGATCTGAAGTCTCCAGATTGATTTAAACAATTTTCATTTTCGAGTAATAATCAAACTGCCTAAACACAGGCACTCAGTGCCATCAGTGTGTAGCACCATGGTGTCATCCACAGTGGCACAAGATACTGTTTAGGCAGCTGAGTCCTAACCCAAATTTCACTAATGCTGGACATCCAAGCTTGAGCCCAAGTCACCCAATCTTAAGTGCAAAAAACGGTGTGAAGGTCTTTAAATGTCTCCTGGTACCAGCTTTAACAGGAAAAATGCAACATTTACTGACAATCTGGGACACATTTCTAGGATGACTTCGAAAACTTCAACCCAAGTTTCTGTCCTTGCTCCTGCTGTTCATTCTCTGAGCCTATTCTGTCTTTATGCAGTCTGTATATGACAGCAACAATTACACTACTAACCTCTTTCCAGCCTCCTCTGAACAGAGTATCCATGATTTTTTTTCAGATTTATCCTTTTGGAAAGAAGCTTATATTAACTCCTATCCCACGTAAGCTTCAATGGAAGCGCTACTCTAAGTAGCTAAGAAGCACTGCTGCCTCACTGGCTTTCCACATAGAAACTCCTTCCTCTGCTTCAAACTCTGTTTTCTGGCTCCAGATGCTACAAGCCCTTGCCTTTTTTTCAACTTTGTTTAACAATGTACAAAAAATTGATTACTTGTGACTTCTAGTAACAGATTAAGAGGCCCCAGTTTAGCAGATGAGGGTTTGTGGCATCAGCCTCTACCATGTTACATCCTGCTATCATTTCCTGCTACAACAGCACATTATGTGAGAAAAATGGGTCAAACTGACAAGCACCAAAAGCTTTCTCCTTTTTAAGTTGAACATTGACAGTAGCAATGCAAGCTTCCCTTGTGTCTGTAACAAACAGGGCCAGATCTAGAATGGTAAAAGGTCATCTTCTCTGCAAGTTCATTAAGTCACCAACTTACCTGTAGAAACAATCAGCAAATTCTAATTTCTCGTAACAGACTTTCAGGATATGGATACACAATCCAAGGAGGCTTAGCAGTTTGTGACAGCTTAAAGACTGAAAATATGAGGTTTGCTGTAATTCACACTGACGTCAACATTTTTTCTTTTCTCTTCCACAGACTCCAATGTTACTAGGAAGCTTTTCTACCTTATTCTGTATATAATTAAAACCAGCCTTAAGTAATCTCTCAAAGGGACTAAGCATGAAGATCTTAACACAGAAAGGTAGACAACACAAAAATAAGTACAGGTGATCAGTGTACTATGATCAGTGTTCATCCTATAACTATTATTTTTAGAATGCATTGATTTGCTGACTCTGTAAAATGAGGAATTCTATAAAGACAATCATGATGTGTGCAATTCAGTATGCTGAACAATTTGTATCCTTAAGAGGTATTACACAAGAGAGAATATACACAAGCTTTGCCATGAAATGGAAATACGACCAGTACTAATAGTGAAACAGGACAAGACAAATTTTTACACACATGAAAACAGAAGAGATGGAAGGGTAGCCTAATTAACTGCACTGAGGGAAAGGAAGTGAACAGGCATGTGCAATGAGCTTCTGTTGCGAACAGTACACTAAGTGTGTCAAGTGTACACAGACAAAACACTACTCTAATTCTTAATGTAAAAAACCAAAAATCTTACTCATCTACAGCTTGGAAGGAAAATCCAAAAAGAAAAATCAATTATATTTTTTTTAAAATTGCCTTTGTAAACAAAAACACTTAGCTATTTGGGCCACAGTGTAATGCGAAGCTCCTCAAAACAAACTGCCACTCAATCACTGCCAAATTCTGATAATCTCAAAGTGTATCACAGAAAGATGCAACTATTATATATTGTTGAAGTAACTTTCAACATATAAGTGCTGTACAGTACATAGTTCTAGCAGAGCCATTCAGCTATACTACCACTCATTGAGTTACAAGCTCAAAGTTCTGACTGGTGTCTGTTGTAACTTTAGCTAGTATGGCAGACAACTGATAGCAAAATACATGAAATCAAACCAATTTAAGTAAATTGTAACACATAATTTTTAAATGTGGGGGAGGAGAAAAAACCCAAACAACAAAATGAGAACAAACCCAATACAATTCTATAAAAATTATATGAACAGTTCAACTTACTCTTTTACTGAGGCAGATAACTGGCCACATACTACAACCTAAAGTGCAGCAGCAGCAAAGGCATCCACATAGTAGCCATCGTACATTAACTGGAAGGTTCTTCTTAAGACAACTGTTAACTCTACTGATGCTGGCTTTAAATTCTTCGGGTGCAACCTATAAGAGGGAAAGAAAACCCAACAAAACACAAACTAGTACCACAGCAGTGTGATCTATTACTCTTACAATGGTCTACACCTGGAACTCTTGTTTTTCTAATAAAATCTTGACTAATTCCAAATTCCTATTCACAAATATTTACCTTTCCAGTTAAAGATGAAGGAAATTCTGCTTCAAATTTGTTGCTTAGTCCAAACCTGCAAAAACAAGATGAAGATCATACCAAAATTATAAATAACACAAGTTGCAAGCACATCATAATACTATCAGGGTTTGTATCACAACAGCATTAATTTCATGGAAAAAAAAAAACAAACCCAACAACTTGTTATTAGGATAATTCTAGAAATTACTTCTAACAGACAAAAGCATACCATTGTTCACAGTTTGAAATCCATCTTGCCTATAGTCTCTTCATAAAGTTCTGTTGATACTGTTGACTCTTCCCCAAACTTGGCAAAATCTTTATAAGCAAGAGGCAAGTGTGAAAAGTGAGGTACTTAAGGGGAGAAGGGAAGTAAGTTCAGTACGCAGTTTTAATAACCCCCTGTCCTCTACCAGTACAGGTGTATCTTGAATAAAAGCTCATCCAGTGCTATTCCAGAGGTCCTGCTAGATAACTGTTCTGAGCATAAAAATGGAATCGATACCAGCATGTTTATTCAGAAAAAAATACACTAGTAAGTTTCAGAACACAAAATACAACCTAACAAAACATGAATTATATCTAATTTGAAAGAAATGTAACAATTATTAATGTATAAAGCTATGAAACAGTTTGAGATGAGCTGGAGTTACCGACTATTCTGTGTTTCAGAAGATCTAAAGATTAGAAGAGTTTCATGTTGTCTAATTGCTTTCTATTTTAGTTGATGGGTTGGGTTCAAGAATGGAGGAACCTCAAAGAAAATCTGAATGTTTTCTGGCATCTGGTCTCAGCAATAACTTCTAATAGGGACTACACACTCTAACAAAGCCATTAATAAAACCATTTGACTGGCTACTAATTTGGTAAACAGCAGTCAGTGTAAAATGTAAGTTGTAATTAACAACCTTCTGAATATAAAACAAAGCAGTCTTATTATCAGATGCTACACAAATTGAAAATTAAACTCAAGACTTGAATATTGGCAGTAAGATCTATCACACATTGCTCAGTTGTATGCAGAAAAACCCACCTGAGACTTGACAGCTGAAGATTTTAAAGACATAACTTGCTTTGACAGTATGTTTATTGAGCAGCTAGGTATTTTTCAGGGTTTTGTTTTTTTTTTTTTCTTACTGAACTAAATGATCTGCATGCCAATGGAGAACTTTGTCCAAGTAATCAAATGGGCAGTTAAGTGCTGTACCAGTGGTGACCTACTGTGGAAGTACCTCACAAATCCAGTGGACAAAAGGTGGCAGATGAGCTTCTACATAGATAAATAAAAGGTCAGGAATCTTGGGAAAATTAAACTGTGCTTATGTGACGCTCAACCAAAGTTTGGCATCTACAGCTCAAGAGAGAGATCTTTTATCACCACTCAAGATTCTCTTAAATACCAGCTCAACGCAAGCACCATCTGCCAGAAATAGCAATAAAATACGGAGCACCACTAAGAAAGTGATAAAGAAGAACACAGGGCATCATTTTGACTCTCCATAAAACCCTCATATACCCACATATTCAGTACTGGTTGCAGTTCTGGCATCCACATTTCATGAAGAACTTGGTGGAGTTAAGAGAAAGCATAGAGAATAAAGACTAATATAATTAAGGGAATAAAGCAGCTGCCTTAGGAGACCAATAAGGCTGACATTAACTTGGAAAAGAGAAGGTTGAGGTGGCATATGATCAAAGTGCAAAGATTCAAGGAGGCAGTGGATAAGGTGGGTGATTAACTGTTAATCACCAAATCCCACAACAGAGAGCAGTCACTGAAACTAGTCAGAGACTGGTTTAAAACATGAAAGAAAGTGCTTCTTTAAGCTGCAAGTAGCAAAATTTTGGGCTTGTTTCCACTCGAGATTAGTGATGCAGACTGTACAGCAGATCTGCAGAGAGATTACACAAGTTCCCTGACAAACAGACACTAAAGATGATGTTGAAGCATACATCACCTCACACAACTGCAGATACCAAAGAGTACAGGGAAAATGGACACGAGCAACAGTTAGACTTGCATGCAACCTGTACATGGCAATGCCTGTTGCCACAGTTTGCAACAGCATTCTGGGCTAGTTTACAAATCATGCTATAGGTGATTTTTAAATATGGTCTTAAGGAAAAGTAAACAAGTCATCTCCCTATCACTGACTGCAGGCAGTAGAACCATAGAATGCTTTAGGTTGGAAGGGACCAAAGACCATCAAGTCCAACCCCTCTATCACTAGACCAGGTTGCTTAAAGCCCCATCCAAATGGACCTTGAACACTTCCAATAATGGGGCATCCACAACTTCTCTGGGCAACCTGTTCCAGTTCTCACCACCCTCATTGTAAAAAACCGTCTTCTATCCAATGTAAACTCTTTCTGTTTAAAACCACTGCCCCGTGCCCTGTCACTACAGGCCCTGGTTAAAATATATATATATATATATATATATATATATATATCTCTCTATATATCTCCATCTTTCTTATAAGCCTCCTTTATATATTGAAAGACCACAGTAAGGTCTCCCTGGAGATCTTACTTACACATAACTTACAAATATTCAAATATTCTAGGTAATTAGAACAGTAGCTCTGTCACTCCTACAAATCCCTGAAAACCGGTGAAGTAACAAATGAAAATTGTTAACCAGAGAAATATATGGCAAGCTAACCACTTTAACAAGGAACAAAGAAAACTATACTTAACTGGAAACATACCTCTGCCACTGAAAATCCTGTTGAATACTCCATGACAGGAGGACCATCCACCCTTTCCCCAAAATCCTGAGTGAACCCAAGTGCTGAGGCAAAAGTTATGTATGTCAAAACGAAGTGTCATGCCCTATCAGGTAAACTATGTAAAATTGCCAGTAGGTTGAAGTGGAAACCAAAGCCTGAAAAAAAATCCATTGAATGATAATATAATACACTTCATAAGCAGCCAAGCCTAGAGAAGGACTCAAAGCTCAAGATACACAGCTGCCATCAGAAGCCTCAAAAGGTAACACCACTTCACACGTAATTAATTCATCAAATCAGACAAATGTCTAAAGAGATGTCTCTTCAAAGAATGATCTTCATGTAATTGATGCTTCAGCATCCAGAAGAGATTTACTATGAATAATGGAATTAAATATAAATTTGAGCAATAAGGGAGTGGCCAACTACAAGGATAATTCAGTCCAAAGCAGCTCTTGTTGAAAGAACTAAAAAGAATCTGAGCCCCTGACCAAGAGATAAGACAATTTCAGCTGCCGCTCTACCCAGAACACTAAGGAAGCCCTTTGAGGCACAAGCAGGTAAGTCAAAGGCACAAGGCAGTCTCCCAGCTCTCAAGTCACAAAAAGATATAACTGCAGGGCAAGCTCTGCTCAGTCTTATGCTGAAGACTGGCTGGGAAATCAGCAAGACAGAAACAAGGCGCTTTTTTGTGAATGCATAATCCTGAAGTATTTAAATGTTGACAGCTTCATCAAACACAAGGAAATACTCATGGAGATCACAAAAGCCATGCCCAGCAAAGACAACCCTACTGGAAAAGCTCTAGAGGTATCTGAATTTACAAACACACCGAGGCAGAGTGAGGCACAAACTTCTGACCAATACAGTTACACTTTGGTGAAGTTATAAGCAAATGAGACTGAGACTCTGTACTCAACACTTGTGGCAATGTTTAATACATGGTGGGATAGCAAAACAAACATCAAAGCTAACTCAACCAGCTACCAACATCATTCTAAGATTGCCATATTACAGTTTTGCCACCATAGTCAGGCAGTAAAGAGGAGTAACCCATACATTTAGAATACTTGGTAAGTAATTATGTGATCTCAGTATTATCACTCTTGATTGCAAGATGCAATTGGGAAATTAAAATATTTGGAAATTAAAATATTAGAAACTCCACAGAACACTATTTCACATTTACTGTAAAGACACAACAGCTCTGACAAAAAAGCATCAAAAAGCATCTCAAAATCAAACACTGGAAATCAGTATTTTGGAGATGCATTTCCTCAGACAGCTGTACTCATACAGCACTAGATTTTTGTACAATACTCCATCTTCAGCAACACGTACTCTTCTCTGCTCACTCTATGCCTTTCCCCTTCTACATCATGTCTTCAACAGATCCATGCTCACCTCATGCATGAGTACTTTCTTTAACCTTCCTGGGACCTGAAAAAGTGTTTCTTGAACATGACTCTGCTTGAAAGGTTCAGCTGAGTTCCTGCCCTAGTGTACAGTGCAGAAAGAAATGGTGAGAGGTGGAAACTTCAAAGTACAGCAGTTTACAGAATAGGACACAGTCAACCTGCAACCTTTTCTCACCTTACAACTCAGATCTTCCCAACACGTAAAACTGACACACGCTATCTTCTTCCTCTTTGTCTTCTCTTACAGGGATACTAAACTATTTTTTCACTGCTCTCAACCATACTCTTTAGTTTCACATGTTCACAACCCTTACAAAATAAATATATATTCCACAAATCTTAACATTATCCATCCAGAGTTCTCACATATCCCTGTTTCCACTCATATGTCCTTGATACAGAGTACACAAAAATGTATTAGCAGACTTACGTTTAATATTAAATGAACTGACTTGGATGAAAATATATTTTGTACGTTTTTTTCCCCCCCTCCATATAGTTATCTTGCATCAACACACAATGCGCTAAGACGACAAACAGCACAGGAGGGCATTCACTAGCACATCACAACAGCTTTCCATCATTTCAGCACTGCAAAAGACTAATAAAACCAATATTACTTGCTAATACAGTCTCTTATATATAGACACATGTCTCGATTGGTCAAGGAACGGGAAAGCACAGGAAAACAGTCACTGAAAAACACAGACATCTATCACAAATATTCTCTTTGTAATTTCAAACTCATGTACCTGTCTTTGCACCCTAATACAATTTTAGGAACAAGTATGAAATACCTTGGACTTTCAACTCAGTTGTATTAAAGTTCTATATTTTCTCAGCTTTCAAGTTTCCTGACATTAGGAGATATCACCTCAAGTTATCAGAAATCATGTCAAATACTACTCCTCACTATTGAGCTATCTAAACTCTGCTGGTGTGAAAACAGTTTATCTGAATACTTAAACTATGTCAAAAAAGTGTTTTAGAATTGTAAGCAGCACACTCCAAATAGTGACTTTAAGAAGAAAATTAGTGCTAACCAAAAGCCTCACACCCTGGAAAGGCAAGGCCTTTGTATGTTTTATTTGGATAATATTTACCTGCTTTCCTTGAATTGCTTTTAACTACTCAGCTTAGAAAGGACTCTCACACGCTTCCACTGTCTGTTGGATGAAATCAAGTAATAGTAAGTGTCTTTCTGACATTAATCTGTAGTCATGGAAATGACATATTTCAAACTCAACATTATGACGACTACGTAAGATCAGAGAGGATATGACAATAGACAATGAAAAGAGAGCTTCTGTTTAAATACACACACAGTTGAAGCAGTCAGCAACTCTTTAAACTGCAGAGCCAGAGACAGATCAATCAGTATTTGCTTAACTGCTGATATTTTTTGTCAGACCTTCAAAATGCATGCACGCTTTTATGCCAGGCAAGACTAGTTCATTATATACACAGGACTTGACCCAGTCCCTAAATTTGCCAAATGAATGTTCTGACAGTGATCTAACTTTTAATAATAAGCTTCTCAATCAATGACAAAAAAAAGTTATAGGCTGTACAAAAGTAAAAGTAGCTGATGGTATTTAGTGAACTGTTCACACCTGGCATGATGAAAACAGATGAAAACCATTGCCTGATTTGAGGTACATGTCCCTCTTGCATTGCTCATCCAAAACAAATATTTTAAGGAAGATCTTAAAGTAATAATGAGCTAGTGACCATTAATGAACAATTAATGAGGCGACCATTCTTCTTCAACCACAATGCCCTTACTAGTCACTGACACAATACACAAGCTTCCACACAATTCCACTAACGGGCCTCAATCTTGTCTTGCACAACCTACCTTCCACTACTGGAGATGCAGCCAGTGTTTGTCTCCATTTCAGTTCTTTATATTTTTTATTCACTAATATGAAAACTATCTAATTGTGGCTTTGTTAACCAGAAATAGGCTAAGGCTACCAGCTTGTTTGTAGAGAAGTTATTGGATGTTTTTAACTTTTGTTCACATTAAACAGAGCGGTATGTTGTTCCTCTATGGGGCCTCCTTAGCCTGCTGCCCATCCACATCCTTCCAACCCTCCAAATCTCAGTCTATCATGCCTTATTTCCTGTTTTTAACCATACAGCAAACGGCACAGCCCAGCTGTGAGTATCACTTAATGACAACCAAGTATTAAAATAGTAATGATACAAAATTACTCTAAATTTAAACCCCAGATTTCTGCACAGTTCAGTATGTGAAGATCAGTAGATTTCATGGGACTCAGAGCAACAGACTGTAATACCTTAAACTTTTATACTTCTATTGCAATCCTAGTCCTGCTGAACAGTAAATACTTAAAAAAAAAAAAGTTTGTACTAATGCATTTTGTCTCCAGGTTATTTTGGCCTCTGAAACTGTACATCAGAACTGTCAACAACTACATTTCAGTAGACAGCCTGACAGAACTGGCTGAAGGAAAGATACCCTCCCCTGTTACATTATTGAGAAGTACTACACTAACTCATGGTCACTTGCTGCTAGACATCAGAGATACCAAACATTCACAAAACTCACAGCCATTCCCATGTTAAACACAGTGAAACAGCATATATCAGTCACAACATAACGTGATTTGACTTGTACCTGACTCACGGGCTCCCTT
The DNA here is from genome assembly GCF_003259725.1 of Athene cunicularia. Taxonomy (NCBI): domain Eukaryota; kingdom Metazoa; phylum Chordata; class Aves; order Strigiformes; family Strigidae; genus Athene; species Athene cunicularia. Next base: position 29,175,362 of record NW_020799098.1, read on the forward strand.
TCTTTCTTAAAAGTCCTCAGAGATATATTAGCAGCCACATGCTAAGTAAAATGGGTAACAAGATACATAAACAACCCTAAGCAATAGTCCAGCCGGTCATGTGCTGGCACATACCTGTTATACGCAGGAACACAGGCACCTTACTTCCTGACAGCTCATCACTTCGAGCAAATACTTCACGTTCCTCTGCCAGTCCCCCCCAGCCAGCCTCGTTTCCTCTGCGCCTCGTTAGAGGTTCGCACCCGCTTGCGAAGCCCAGGCGGCACCTGGCCGGCCGGCGGGGCCGGGGAGAGCACCCTCGCAGTCCCGCGGACGTCGGGGGAAGCGGGTGGGGGGGGAAAGCGGAACCGGCCCGGTGCTCCCCCCGCCCACCCC
>NW_020799098.1:29175786-29185650 GCF_003259725.1 Athene cunicularia
GGTGAGGGGGTGAGGGGCGGGGCCGGCGGCGCCCTCAGGGGCCAGGCTGGCTGTGAGCCCTCAGTGGGCCTTTGCGTGGGGCTTTTTGTTGTGTTTGAGTGAGCCGGGTGTTTTCTTTCCCCTCGTTTTAGCCCCTTTCTGGGCATCCACGAAAACAGCCGAGGGGTTCGGGGCCCCGCCGTGAGCCTGCTGTTAGGGGTCGCCCGTTGGGCCTTCTGGCTTAGTTCAGGGGGCCGTGAGGCAGCGGCCCTTAGCCAAGGCGGCCTCTTCAGATAAAGGCTGGTGCCAGATGTTCGCGTGTCCCTTGGTGCCGTCGGTGTCTGGGTTTGTCATCCCTCCGGTGGCCTTTCAGCCCTCCATGGAAAACACCACGCCGAGAGCGTCGTTTGCGTGAAGTGCGGAGCAGACAAGCAACCAAACTGCAGAGGAATGGCCCTTTTTAGGGCTATATATATATGAAAGCTAACCAGAAAACCATAAGTATGAATGGGACTCTTGTTCTCTCTCTGCAGTTTTGGTATTTGTCATAACCAAAGCCTAAAGCAAAGGCTGAAAAATGCCAGTGTGAGCGTAATGGCCTTAGCAACGGGCAAGCTGTTGGCTGTTGTGATGACAGAGGAAGGCAGCACTGACATGGAATTTAGCAGTAGCAGGGTGACATTTTCAAAAGGGAGAGAAGATGGGTTTTAGTTGACATAGTGAACTGTACACTTGCAGCAGTATTTAACGTATAGATAACATCAGTTATGGGGTTCAGCCCCAAAAAGTCAAACTGTTTTGGGCTGAATCTGCTTTTCATGAGTGTGAAGAGAATTTTATATTCCTCTTTTCTTTCCTAGTACTTTACTTGGTATATCTTAATTACAATAGTCCTTTTTCTAATATTAGAGCATTTTTCCTCTGAAACCTGCAGTTCTTTTTTTCCTGTCTCATTACAGTATATATCAGCTTATTTTCTGAAAGACTGCCTTGCTGCTTAATCTCTGTTACTCACAAAGATCCTTGCAGTGTATTTCTCAGGAATAAAGTGTATACAAAGCTGTGATGGTGCTTACTGCTCTATGTAAAACCAGGGGAGAAGCAGCGTGGTTGTGAGATAGTCCATGACACTGTTTTAGCTGTAAAGGAAAAAAACCAGCATCTCTTACTGTCACACTGGAGAACTGTGACAGTATTTCTGTCATGAGCTACTTGTAACAGGTTTCATTTCCAAAATAGAAGTATTCTGCAGAATAATAACACAAAATTCCCCTTAGTAATAGTTTGCTCTCATACTAGCATGCTTATATATGGGGCGCTTTTTTACCTAGTTACTGTTCTTGCATATGTGTCTCACACATAGCAATTGAATTTAGCAGGACTGATGACTCATTGCTTCTGTCTTAACAGTCCTGAAATTGAGAAAATAGACCAAACTTAATACGGACAAAAGCAAGAGGAAACCCGCTGATTTCAGTGAAGCTATAACTTCTTGTGCTAGCTCACTCTACGGATGAATTTGGTAACCTGTTTGTTTTCAGATGACTGTTTCACAGTAGCAGCCAGGTAATCAGAGTTGATGCTGTGCAGCAATCTCAGAAACGACGTTGAAGGGGTGGGCTTACCTACCACATAGCAGTGCTGCAGGGGCCAGCTATTCTGTCTAAGGCCCAGATCTCTGTGCTGCGTGGTGTGAGAAGCTTGGTTAGCTCGTTTGATTGGTTTGAGGTAAGAAAAGGAAAAATAAAGTCCCAGGACCCTTGATTAGTTCATTGCATTAGGTCTACGTTACTTGCCTAACAAATGCCTGTTTCATGGTCTGCTGTTTCTAGCTGCTCAGTATGTGGTAGCCTTTAACAGACAATGAGCTGTGGCAGGTATTAGGCGGAAGTGTGATGTTCCTAGGATCGCCCACAGTGTTTCAGCATGTGTTCTGCAGCACCTGGTGCGCTCAAAGTGCTGCGACTGACTGCAGCGGTGAGTGCAAGGCATTTCAGTGTATCAGGCTTCTGGGACAGGCACTAAAACCAAAGTACACACAGCCATCAGCCACCTATGAAAAATTCAGCTTAAGTAACATTTTCGTCATCTCACTGTTAGAATCTTGTTTTTCAGGCAGACATTAACTGCCTTAATCTTGAGACTGCTGTGTCTCTATCTCACTGGCGCTGACACCTTCAGTACTGGTCTCAGCAGTACTGCATCACCCTTAGTCAGTAAACTCCCTGTTTTGTGCAGCTGGCATCCTACCACACACTGAAGCAGGTCTTACCATGAGCCTCTCCTCTGGTTCAAGGAGTATCACGCAAGTAGTCACTCCTCCACTGCTGTCACCTCACCGCCATGTGCTGAACCCCCCGCCAGCCATGCCCTCCTGAGTCTGGGCCTTCACATCATAGCGTTTGCTTGTGACTGTTTTGGTGTGTATTCTGACCAAAATGGTGGTTCACCTCTCCCATCTACATTGTCCTTTGTCTGGGAAGTGAGAGAAATGTTGGGCTCATACAAATTGCATTTTTGAGCCACTTACTCTCTTTAAATAAAAAAGGATAGGCCTAAAGTGCATCTTGAAGAGCACTGTGCTGTTGTTTCAGGTAGGAGTGCCCTCCCCAGTGCTTACTGTGCCAGCAGCTCCCTGGGGGAGAGCTGCTGCCACCCAAAACTCTCTCTGACTGAGGTACTCACTGTCCTCAGAGTCATTCTGTAAGAACTGCATAGAGTAATCTAAAGGGAACTTTAAATCATTGTCAATTTCTTCTTCTATAGCCCTTTATTCCAGTTCTCCCTCTTTTTCTGCCTGCTTTATTTATTTTCCTCTCCTTCATCGTTTGTCCCTCTCCTTTTTCTGTGCATTTCTCTCCTGGTTCCCCCTTTGTCATTGCTTCTTCCCTCCGCTTCCCTCTAACATCTCCGTTGTCACTCACCTGGCTCCTTCCATAGTCTTTGGCTTGTTTCTCCCTTGTCTTACGTTGTTGGACTTCCGAAGGAAACGTTCATGCAACAGGGCATCAAAGAACAAGCAGCAGGTAACCTTGTTCTTTGAACTCCTACCACCACTGAACAGCAAAATAAAACTGGCAGGAACAGTTTTTCTTTTCCTTTCCCAGATTAATTAAGATAAGAGAAATAGTAAGAAGGAAAAGAGAAGTGGGCGGTGATAGCAGGGGAAGAGAGCAAGAAGGGAGGATAGAAGGGTACAGAAGCCAGAAAGAAGATAGAAATAATAGATTGTAATATACATTCATTGACAGCACAGTGGGAGTTTTGCAAAGCTGCAGAACTGTAGCAAACCTCCAAGGATACTCGCATCAATCTGTGCTTTGCTTTTTTTGCTCTGAGACCTCCTCTCACATCAGTCCCCTCCCATGGCACAGAGCCTCTCATCTCTGGGTTGGATCTTCTGTCCTGCTTAAATGTGCCATTGCTCTCAAGGAGCCTGGCTGAAGTGCTACTGATAATGTAAACAGTCTTGCTAATAGCATCAGTCACCACCACCCTTTGAGTTTCAACAAAACAAAACAAAACCTAAAAATAAGATTTGAGTTATGGTATCGCAGAAATGTTGAAAGGCAAAGTCAAGAAGGGGTAGGTAGCTACAAGTAACACAGCAGAACTTACTGTTAGAGCTACAGGACTGAATTTGTTTCTCTGACCAGTTTGGTTGCATTGTTTCTTGATGATTAACTGATTATTTTGCAAAATATCTCTAAAACTACAGGTAAACTAACCAAGATTTTCTGTATGAACGGCAAAGGGAAGTCTTGACACCAAACCATTACAATAATTCAGAGCTGTGTTGTTGACTTTATGACGAAGAATTGAGTGACCTCTTGAAGTAGAGCTCTTTGAGAGCTCTAAAGCTCTTGGAGCTCCAATTCACTTTATTTTTTATTAGTCTTTTTTCCTCTTGATGAGCAATCTATTTTGTTTTCCTTCTGGTCCAGCTTCATATACTGCATTTATATGAGGTTAACAAGGAAAGTTCAAATATACCTCTAGATAGAAAACAGCATTTCTGAAAGAGACACTTTATAAGTCATAAATACAGAAGTCATAGATCTCATATAAAGAGAAAAGCAGATACTCCCTTTTCAGAATTTCCTTAACATATAACAAAATGAAGAATAGAGTCCTTGTAGCTTCAAGTCTGTTAAAACTGTGGACAGATGCTGTTGGATATTCCTGCTCTTTCAAGGAGCACATGACCACATTACTGAAGGCAGAATCTCCTAATCCAAAAATAATTTGTGATATGCTTGATTTAAAGACCTACTTCTGTCCGTGTAACCTAAAAGCAAGATTAACTCTTGGCTTTGGGCATGGCACTGGGTTTTTCTTCTTGAAGCATTCACAGACATAGGAAATATGTATGGTCACTTGTTTCATCCCTTCCAATCAATCCAAGAATCTAATATAGCAGAATCCTTGTTGCTTTTTTTTTTTTTTTTTGGGTCCTAGAATCACATCAAACAGAAACACAAAAAGTCTCTGTTGCTCATTTTATGTGTGATGGATGTAGCATTGAAATCGATGGGAGTTTTCAATGCTGTAAGTACTTAAGCATAAATTCTACTAAAACCAGACATCAAGTTATATAAACATACAAATGGAATAGCAAGTTCTAGGTTTTTTTAAGTCATTCTTAAAATGGCAAATGTACAATATCAAATCTTTCTTCAGAAGGTCACCTTTAAGAACAATATCTGTTGGAAGTGATGAAAACAAGTATCAGGGAATACTGTGGGCTGCATCTTCTGCTGTGTTTGTTAGAGATACAGACACTGTCAGTTGGGTAGAGCTGTGGTCAACTTCTATCCTAAAAAAAACAAACCAAACCAAACAAAAAAGCCAATGACAAATGTGGGGCTCTTCTAACTGCTGTTGGAGTAAACTATCATACCCCCTGAACACCAGCGAGGATTTTAATTTAAGGTCTTTATTTTTCCTTGTTTCTTTGTTTTTCCATCCTTTGATGTCTCCTCTCATAGTTTGTATTTATTTTGAGGGTAGTTATTTTTCTCTTGGTAAATATGACTGAATGACTAAGTTGTTTATTCACCATCTTAAAGAAACAGTGAGTGACTGCTTAACTACTGCAACTGAACAGCAAATCTCAAAGTCACTATAAAAAGTAACTTTTATATGAAGAAAGTGTTAAAATCAAATGTACTAATCTGTTGTTGAGATAAAATGCCTTAATGTAACATATTTTAGATAACTAAATGATGCCTCTGTCCATTTTTGCTTGAGAATAGAAAGTGCCAAAGTTTTTATCCTGCTTAAAGGCAAATACCCTCTGCTATGCCACCCACATGTACCCAATCTGTTGGAAAACTAGAACTATGTATTCCTTTAGGATTGAGAACATAATTCTTTGCCTGTCAGATTATTCTGACAAATTACATTATAATTACTTCCTCATTAATTACTGTGACAAATGTTGATCTAAAGAGAACAGGGAAGGATGTCTTTCATTTAAAACTGTCAAAATGAACAGCTGAGATTTCCTCTGATCACTTTAATGTTCATTAATATTTGGGCATGCTAACATGTTCATTCCTACTGCATATAAGCAAAGAGAGATTTCTAGCAGCTATCTCTTTCAGATATGACAATTTTATTTCCTTTTGAACATCTTTCAAATATCTCTGATAATGTGAGACATGATCCACAAAGCATGAAAAAAATAGATGGTCTTGTTCTGAGAAGTTGTTAAAGTGTGACAAAAGCACTTAGAGTGGAATATATTATATTCCTAGAGCAAGAGGTCCTCAATCAAGATAAAAGACCAAATAACAATTCCAGCCTCTGAGGTAAAGCATGCAAGATGGGAATAATCTGCAGCCTGAAAAGAAACTTACTTTCCTTTCAAAGCAAGAGAGATGTTGGAAAGGAATTGCCTCTCTTTCGGGATCCATTCCTCCTCTGAGTTCGTTTTTGGCCACTAGCATTCTTGCTCTAAGCATCAGGCCTGATGTAGCAGAGTGAAAATCTGTACACTATATGAATGCTACAATTTCTTGATGTACATGTGAAGAAGCAGCAAAGGAAAGAATTGCACACATGATTCAAAAGCACTTTGTGATCCGATTTGTAAATTTCCTTGCAGGTTGGTTAAGACATTGGAGTAGAGCTGTTGTCTCTTCTGGAAGAGACTAGAGTAACAATTCCAACCTGCAGCAGGTAATGAAATCAGTGAAGTTTGGGTAACTTATCTGTTTGTACACAGTGGACAACTTGTACCAGAAGGCCCTTGTGAGCAGGAGAATAACCTGTATAAACTCTTACCCACAAAGGAGTGGGGAAGATGCATTAGGCTTCCTTTGCTCTAGGAGTTACTCAAGTGCAATCAGATTCAGCAGACTCTGCAATATCCCTTATGAAGCATTGTTATTTACTACAAGATGCTGAAAGATAGGAGACTTCGGGTCAAGTCCCAGTTCCACAACTATCTTGCTTTAGGACCTTGAACAAAATTAATTGTTTGAATCTGTACACCTTTCCTATAGTGGGTGAATTACTGTCAGGACTCTCTCATTGATTAGGAAGCTCCCAGGGCTTTTCCCACTGGGTGATACCTTAACATACAAGTGTTGTTTCTATGTGTGCATCTAGGAAGTGTGATCATGGCTTTTATTTTTATTTCTTTGGTACCCTTGAAAGACCTTTTGTAGCTCTGGAGAATGAGCTGACCTCTTTTGTTCCCCTAGCCTGAAAAAGGTCATATTTTGTTTAACTAACCTTTGAAAACACCAGGCCAAATTCTACTCCCACTGCACCATTCAGAATAGCTGCAGAGTAACTCTCTTACAGCTCCGTAACTGAGAGTAATATTTTACACAATCCTTTCCATCTTCTGACTTATAACAAGTCCATCTCAGTATGTCTGCAAGTGCAGATAGTCATAATTCTTATAGACTGTAGTGTTAATTGTATTCTAGACATATAGATGCTTTAATAGTAATATTAGTTCTTTGGCTCAGCTGCAGTGTAATGGAAAGAACCCAAATTGATGATGTGGAGATACTTGAGTCTGAGCTGCTCTTCAAGCACTGGACTCTTTTTTTGGCTGATGTTTTTACATCTGGTTAATGTATAATAGCAATTATATTTTGCTTGGACTTTAAAATTGTGACTTACACCTTCCTGGTTGCATCTTCTGGTGGTTTAATTTCCGATATTTCTTCCTTCTTCAGAAGTTTCGTACTGTTTTGGGTTTTTTTCCATTTTAATGTCTTTCCTTTTCACTAGTGCTCTGGACCTTATAAACCTTTCAGGACTTCTGTCATTCTTTTTCCATGAGACTTTGGCATAGCCTCAACACTGTAGCAGATTAAATAATCTTTGAACTACTATACTTGCACAAGATCGTAAAATATGTGAAAGTACTTTGTATGGTTTTTTTAAAGAGAAAGCTTCAAATACAACCTTGGACAATGTATTAATTATAAATATAAGGAGGCAGGCTATGAAAAACTTTTTTATATTGTTTTAATAAAATTCTTCATTTTGGCTCCATTTTGACATGCTCACATTGTGTGGTTTTTAATATGCTACTTTCTTCTTAGCAAAGCAAGTGGTAGGGGACCTCTAGTCTGTACTTCACTGAACCTGTTTCCTGAAACTTTCAGGTTTGTTCCTTTATATTAAATTGACAATACATATACATAAAAAAGGATGAAACTGAAAAAGGGCTACTTCCAACCACAGCCCCTTGCCTGTGATGTCTGTCAGCCACAGTGATGCTTTACTAACATGAATTAACGTGCCCAGGTGCCTCAGTCACAATGTCATGTTCAGCCATGGAGTTCCTAGCATATATACTGGCTTTGTCATTGCACTTTTATTATTCCTCTTCTCAGAGAATCCACTTCTTCCAGTACAGCACTCCAGTCTCTGCAGATATCAACTTCACCTCTTTCCTATGAATAGTGAAGTCCTATTGGCTGTGCCAAGAAAACAGATTAAGCTAAGTAATTCAACTGCTTCTGAGACTTATCCTTGAGGAATTCCATCATTAATTGTATTCCGCTCTGCTTCCTGAGTCTGCAGGAGTAGTATCATCTCTCCTTTAGTTCTTTCATCACTCTAGAGTTCTTGAACTTCATCACAGGAAAAAGGAAAGAAACTATAACCATTTTATGTGTTTAGGCTGGAAGAAGTGAACTTGAAAATTCATACAATTTTCAGACTGTAAAAACAGTGGCTCCTGTAATACAATGACCTGTTTGATGACCTCTTAATTTTTCTCACAGGCAGCATTTAATGTCCATTCCCATTAATCTGGCCAAAAAAAAAAGGGGGGTATTTCCTCTGGTAGCAAACTCAAAAGATGCTTTTTGGTCACTGTCAAGCAGAATGCTTCAACCTAAGGATGAGGGTTGAATTTTAAGGATAGAAATGGAATAGGATGTTTAGTATTACACAGAAATCTCATGTTCTTTGCTAGATTGGGGTCTCTATTACTACTAAGTTTCACTCTGGTATTGATTTGTGATACATCAGTGTAAAAACAAAACTGTTCATAGTTGGCATGTCCTGGAGTCCACAGCAGCATTTTGAATCCTTGTTCTAATTCACATGAGCTTGGGGTTTCAGCTCCATGTCCTACTATAAACCTCCACTGAGGCTGTTGCAGGGGTTTTGCTTTATCCCCTTTGAAGAGGCACCATCACAGCTGTCCCTCATACACGTCATCTGCAGCAACTAACAATTTTAGTTGCTAGAGCTCTAAACAAATGTTGTTAATGAAACCAGGGCCCAGACTGCTTGGAGTGTCTGGCCTGATGTTGCCCATATCTGATGAGTACTAGGGACATGGCAAAGCCAGGCTCAGAGAAATACCAGATGAGACAGTAGATAACAATAATCTCACTGGGCATTTCTTCCACACAATTTCTTGTAGGAGGACAGCACAGAAACACCTTCACTATGGTGAGAAGGCACAAAGAAGAAGCTTCATTTGCATCCAGACACTGAAGGGAACCCATCAATGAGCTAATGCTGTTTTTAAGAGGATTGAAGAGGGAAAGAATTAAGGCTCACACCCACATATTTAAGTACAGACCTGATTCACTTAGGAAGAGCCTTGCAAAGTTCTCACTCTGAATCAAAAACGATAGCAGGATGAGGCCTGCGGGTTGGTCACTGCATTAAAGACAGTTATCACAGTAGACCTGCAGGTGAAGGTAGAAGACACAGAGTCGGGCCATGAAGGGAAAGAGTGGGCTGAAGGCTGCTGCTGGGGCTTTTTTGAAGCACTCACTCAAATGCAAGGGATCAGAGCCGGCCTGGAAAGATTCACCTAGGAATTTGCTTCTAAACGGGTGAAAAAATCAACTTTGTGAAAAGGACCAACAACGGGAAGTGGGAGCAGCGCCATCCCTCCAAGGGCTACGAGGTGGTGAAGGAGGGGGCAAGTATCTCCCCAGCAAGAAGCTGCCGCTCACGCCCTGGCCAGGACCCGGGGTTGCCACCCCGGAGCTCCGCGCCCCGCCGCCCGCCAGCACCTCCACTCCACCGGGGGCGAGCACGGGAGGGCGCTGGGCCAAGAGGGGCTCTGCCGTCCCAGGAAAGGAGAGCCAGGGGCCCGTCCTCCCGCTGTGCGGGGGGGCTCGCGGGTGTCTCAGCCAACACCATCACCCACCTTTCCTTCTCGGAAACGGCTCGATTTCCCTGGAGGATGCGGTGCTAAGCCGAGGTGGGGTAATTTATGACCCGGAATGGGGCTAAAGGAAGAGAAGGGCACCGGGTAGCTGCGTCTGCGGGGACGGGCGAGAAGGGCCCCCTCCTCAGCCCTCAAAGTCTCGGGTGAGCCCGGGAGCCGCGGCCGGGCTGCGGGCCAGTCTCCGGCGAGAGGCTCCGCGCCTCCGCCCGCGGGGACCC
>NW_020799098.1:29185700-29188985 GCF_003259725.1 Athene cunicularia
GGGGCCGCACCGAGGGGCTGCGCGCCGGAAGACCCCGGGGCGATGCTGCCAGGCCCGGCGGCCCCGTCTGGCACCGCCCGGCCCTTCCCCCACCGAGGGGTCTGCCTGCACCCATCAGCCCTTCGCCAGGCTGAGACTCCGCTTATGGTATCCCGGGGAGGACGTTCATCAGCACTCAGGGACCACTTTATTAATTTTTTTTTTCCTCAGGCGATGGGACTGTATGCGATGGGACCGTATCCAGCCTTGTGGGTGCTGGTTTAATTCGAGCGCCTTGGCCGGGCTCAGGGAGCAGATCTAAGAGCAAACCTGCCTGTGGGGACAAGCTGAGAAGGGGGTGAAGTGCTCTGTGGTCTGCGCCGGGCAGCCCATGGGCCCCATTCTGCCTCTGCCTTGGGCGGGCGGTCCTGAGCTCCTTGCAGGGGCCTGGTGCAGAGCGGGATGGAGCTGGAGCTGGTCAGTCCCAAATAAGCCTCTTTGTAACTTTATTCCTAGTTCTGCAGTCCTGGCAGACAGCATCATAGCAGATCAGAGGGGCCTTTCATACACTGTGTTATTCCCCACTCACACCATTCCCCTGGTGGGTTTCGCACTAACCAAACCTACCCTTTTGACTTTAACCTCCAAAACTACTGCAAGACCTTTTCGTTAAATAGTTCACTGAGCAATCTCTGCGTTTCTGGTGTTTGATCGCTAACCTTCAGAGCTTTGGCTTCGAGGTTTGTCTCCAATTTCACTTGCCTGCTCTGCTTCTAATCAGAAAACAAGTAATACGCCTGCCTGGCGTTTGTGTTGCAATGGGACTAACACTGGCAAGAGATGCAGCCCCAGCACGGTGACCTTTGCATCTTGGAGGAGAGGCTGGGTGTATGGGCAGGTCTGGGGCAGAGTGGAGGGGGCCTGGTGTGGCTGCTGCCCCACAGACTGGACCAGCTGCAGGGCTTGGGGTAGAGGCAGGGCCCAGCACACCCGCAGTGTAACAGGAGGGGAAAGGAAAGGCAGGACCGAAGTTTCTATCCTGGACTTGGAAAACAAATACAAAACCTTGCTCTTCTGTACCACAACCATTTCTCTGCCCCAGCTGCAAGCCTGCACGAAGGCCAGCAGCCCACATCCCAGCTGAGCGGCTGGGGATGTTGTTTACTCAAGTGGCACTCCCTTCACTTGCCAGGCTGGGGAGAGCTGGGCCAAGGGCTTGTGAGCCTTGTGACTTCCTCCCAGGGGACCTCATGGAGGGTCTGATTCCCAGGGGACAAGGCTGCCTCCTCTTACCCTAGAATCTGCTGGGGTGGGCTCTAGAAACTGTTGTTCCTCTGCTTCAGTTCACCTGTGTCTGTCTTCATCGGGTCTTTTCCAACCGAGAAGCTCTGGGAGCTGGCGTTAGCACCACAGAAAGTCCTGCTCACCCTCTTGGCATTGTCATCCACGTCCTGTAACAGGGGGGAATCAACAGGCCTGCAGCAGCCTGGGAAGGCAAAGCTTTGCTGGGGAAGAAAAAGCATCACACTCTTTGAAGTCTAAAACTGGGTGATATTGCAAAATTCAAAGATATTTTAAAAGTGCAAAGGTATTTCTTGGTAGAGTGTATCTGTTCTCAGTGTAGCTCTGTGGAAATATGCACCTCAGTGAAGAAATGGGTATTTGCTTCTAGAAGACATACAAGAAGTATCTCTTGTATTTAACAATTTCTTAAAAATAAAAGGAAAATTAAATTAGTTGCTATTTCTAGTAATAATTGATGTTTGCATGTATTTTTAAAGGGTTGAAAGGAAATAGTAGCATATTATTATCACCACATACAAGCTATACAATTGAGACAGTTGCTGTCATTACCAGATTTCTTTTTATTTCAAAGTAAAAGTTTCATGTTCAAAATTTTGGAGAAGAGGAATGATGCAATGGTTTTCCCCAACACATCTCAGAAGGGTGGTACAACTTCCTCAACCTGAGTCCAAGCCAGCATGTCAGGAGCACTGCTGGAAGTTGTACATACCCTAACCTCCAGTAAACATGTTGTAGGATTTCAAAGTCCAACATTCAACAGTTAGAAATTTAGACAAATTGACATTATAATGTGTTGGGGGCTTTCTTCTTTGTTTGTTGGTTGGTTGTTCTTTTTTTTTTTTCCCTTTTTTCCTTCTTTCTATTCTTTTTTTCTCAAAGTGCCAAGTGTAGGTTCTTTCCCCTGCTCATTCAATGCCTGAGACAGGCAGTGCTCAGCTCCCTATTTAATACTCCTCTTATCATTAGTTTTCTAAGGAAATAAGAACTATGAAGTTGCTCTGCTTATCTGTCTGCCACTTTCCTTCATTACCTCATAACTCTGAAACCCTGTGATCAATACCAACCAGCGGGCTGACATGATAGCTCTGCAAGGGTCTCCAAGGTGTTGAGGTCCTACGAGTTCTGCAGAGCTCTGCAGCAGGGTGGGAGGGACAGACCCGGGAGAGACCTCAGCTGACGCCATCCAGTCTTGTAGGAATCGCATCACTGGGGCGCAGCGGGATGTCTTTTGCCCAACAGCCTTCTGGAAGAGGATTTCTGCATGGGGAACAAGATAGGGAACAGGGGTCATGGAGGCAGACCTTGAGGCAGAGGGCATGGACAGAAACAGGGCTGGGAAGAGAAGGCATAGAGGAGGTTGAAGGGCCTGGGGGACACGCGACAGCACCCAGGTAACAGCTTTTTCCTTTTACTATTCGGTGTGGTCCCAAGCCTTATTTGTTGCAATTGCAGTGAATAAGAAACAAATGCTACCCTCTTCTTTTTCTTTGGTACTTGTCACAACGATGTTTGAGAGCACTGGAAACATGACTGCATTTATCCTTATCACTCCCGTGGGAGCAATAAATTCGCTTCTCTTTAGAGGTCAGGAATGAAGCCTTGGAGAGATTCAGACCGCCACCGCGGCACTGCCCTCGCATCGGGCGGCTCCGTGCAACTTCCCAGCCTTCTTCCCGTTTGTAGCAGCGGATGTGACCCAGGCACGGTCCCGACATACTCCAGCTGCAGTTACTGCACTTACTGCGCATTATCCACCAGATATGCCCCACTCCGGGCAGTCGGGAAAAGAGGAGCATGGGGCGGCGAGTGCTGCCGGAGCCACTCGTCTTGGCATCACTCGACGGCAGAGGAGCTGCCTCTTTCCAGGCGCGGCAGTTGCGGGTGACGGTGTGTGTCCCGAGGGGCTTTCAGGTACGGGACGGCCGCCAAGGCGGGGCCCCAGCCGCCCCCCCGCGCCGTGGAGACTCGCCGGGCCCCGCCGCGCTGAGCCTGCCGCCGCGG
>NW_020799098.1:29189035-29217949 GCF_003259725.1 Athene cunicularia
GGTTTTTTTTTTTTTTTTTTTTTTTTTTTTTTTTTTTTAGATGGGGACCCCCGACTGCTGCAGCCCCCCAGGCTTTGAAGGCACAGCGAAAGGGCTTCACTGTGGGTTTGAGCGAACCATTTAGTCACTGTTTCATTAGGCACTATTTGAACCTTGCAACATGTGGTAATTTCTGGGGCAAGCTGAAAAGGGGGGATTATGTAGGAGGGACACAAGGAAATTAGCTAACGGTTAATTTAACTCGTTTTCTGGTAGAATTTTCGATACATTCCTAATTGACTGAGGAGGCAGGTGAAGTCTTCAGTTCCAGGCAGACTCATTCACGGTGAGAATAAATGGCTCTTTTTCAACTCACACTGCTCACAATATATCATCAAGGAAAAGACATGCAATGAATATGTTGATTTTTTTTTTAATTATTATTAATGGAATTACACCCTGCTACGCAGGTGTGAGGGTAAAAACCTATACTGCGATGAAATCAGATTAACAATGAAATGAGAATTTTATTAGCCTTCTGTGTCACATAGACCTGGATTTAAACTGTCAAAACAAGAAACAAGAGGGGGAAAAGAGATACTCGGAAGGCAACAGTGCCAATCAACGGGCAGAAGTAGTAGCTTGGTATCCAAATAATAATTAGCTGTAATTCACGGTGAATATCCACACTCAACACTCTGCGCTATTTATATCATATAGAGAATGTATGATTAGCCTATAATGGCAAATCTCTTTTGAGTCCGAGGTTTGCCAATTAACCCCAATCACCCCGATTTGCCATGAGACAGGAACATTTGTTCTTAAGGTCCGAGTTTTAATGAAACATTAGGTGGTGTCGGAAATAGACTCTGGGCGAGACTTTTGCCGTGTTCGAAAGGGGCCCAGCCGGGTCGGAGGATCCCGGGGGCAGTCTGGGGGAAGTCCGGGGAGCAGCGGGACAGGAGCTGGGACCCTGCACCGGGCACCGGGGGGCTTGGACGTGGCCCTGGACCGCGGGGTTGGAGGGGGTTTGGAGGTGGCCCTGCACCGGGCACCGCATACCGGGCGGCTGGTGGCCCTGCACGGGGCAGCGGTGGCGGCGGCGCTACCTGCGCGGCCTGCGGAGAGGTGATGGGCGCAGCCGGTCAGGGCCCGCGGCCGGGGGAGCCCGCCACGTCTGCCAAGGGCCCCTTTGTAACCTGCTATAGAAAATGGAGGTATTCTGCATGACAAAGCCAAATTAAGCTCGCTATTCAGGACCTCTGCAGCTGGTAGCCCATTGGGAGAGTGGGAGGAAACGCGAATATATTAATTATGCGAAGGGGCGGTGAGAAATACCAACAACGGCCGTTCTGGGTTGGGTGCTGGGTAAGTTTGTTTGGTTTTGTATGAGTCAGTCTCGTTATTTATGTACGTATTTGGTAGGAAGGGCGGGGTGGGGCGCTGCCCGCGGGGCACAAGCCCCCGGCCCGGGCCCACCTGGGCGCCGCCGGCCGCGGAGCCCCCGGTGGGGCCGGGACCCGCTCGCAGCCGCCGCAGCATCCCCCGCCGGCCTCGGGGTGTTTGCAAAGAGAAGCAAAGGAAGCTGCCTGCCAGGCTGCAGGAGAGGGCTACAGGCTCTCGTTTAATATACCAGCAAGGCTGTCGGGTTTCTCTAAGAATTCTCTCTCTCTATTTTTAAATTGTCACTCAACGGGGGTCAACTGTGAGCCTGCCAAAGGGCTTTCACAGGCTGAGGGGCATGAAAGCCCAGGGCAGACTGAAGGCCAGCCAAAGAAGAGAAAATACTGGAGACCTAAAGTTAAGATTGACCCAGACAATCCATTTGCTTTTCAGTTTTACCTTCCCAAGCCAACAGGCCATAACATATGCGTGGCTATGGTCAGTATGTAAGACAGAATTTCAGACTCTACAGTCCAAAGTGTCTGAGAAAGATCTTGCATGACGCAGTCACCTTACTCTAAATAATCCAACGCTTATAATAGCAGATGAGTTTTAGCGTACAACTATGTACCACTGCACACAGAACTGTGCTTGGGATCACGCAGTCTTCAACTCTGACCACAATTGCATGGACGTGACCACAGATCTTCCCCTTTTCTTCTGTAGAAGTATACAAATTCAAGCTGGTTTTATGCTGTGAGTGCTCCCAGTCTTCTCAAAATTGCATGAAGTTTAGGCCAGAATGTGGTCAACCATACATGAAGAAGATGTAAATAGCATTGAGCCAAGATGTATACTTGTGTAAGACATGTGCAATGCATCTGAATAAAAATGTGGTATTCTAGCTTTTCTCCCCTATGCTTAGAGTTTAACCAGCCCACAACCATTATCTTATTCTTTTAGAACAGTTGTCAGAGCAGTCGTGGCCTTACATTCTCAGTATTGCTACAGAAAAGCAAGTAGGCATCCCCAGTTTAGGTACTGTAAAGAAGGAATACATTGCCTTTAGTTTTAGTTCCCCTGAAAGACCAGTTCTGGCTTTTGATGCATATTCTGGAGTGGATAGACAGGGATTCTATGCTGACTTTCATTAAACTAGTAATAGTAAAGATACCACAAAGTCTTTGGACCTGTGAGTGACTCAGCTGAATATGGGAGAACTGTGTTAGAGAGTCAATCTTGCTTGTGTAAAAACTGTAATACCTCTGAGGTGGAATTGGGATAGTAGCAGAAAAAATTGCTATTTGATGCCAACAGCCAACAATTTTCATGTTGCTGTCATCATTTTCACCTGCTCTCATAGTTTTGCTTTGAGATTGCATTTTCTTTTTACTTGGTCAAATGAAAGATGGATTTTGATGAGTCAATGAAAAGTCATAAGTCATCAGGAGTTGGTTTTGGTTTTTGGGGGGTTGTTTGTTTGTTTGTTTGTTTTTTTAGCAGGAGCTGCCAATTTTTCTCAGGCAAAAGACACCAGCTCTAAAATCATTATATTAAAATGCTGGTGCAATTAGCAAAAGATCACAAGATAAAGGTTTTGGTTTGTTGGGGTTTTTTTGGTTTTTTTTGTATTGCTTTTTTTTCTTGATAAAAACATTTTTCAAGATCTGATTTGTCTTTTGTAATTAATGCAAGACAGAGTGGGCTTAGGCAGTGAATGTACAATTTAATAGATTGTGGCAGTTCAGTCCACTGGGTTTTCAGCAAAAGTTGTCGAATTGCTGGAGTCAAAGTTTTTTTCTTTTCCCCAATTGTTATTAAATGTAAGTGATTGCATGCACAGAAAGTAGCTCTCAAGGGTTTTTTCCTTAGGCAAAGATAAAATTCAGTGGGTTCCAAATGCATGTACATCTACACTAGGCTGCCGCAGCAATGGATTGCCTTTCAGGGTAATCTCCCACATTGCAATAAAAAGATCTTTTTTATCTTCAGAACTCACTTTCAAAATTAGTTTAAGCTAGAATTTTGTTTTAGGGAAACAACTCAGACCTTGCAGGATAGCTGCCATTATAGGTAAGCATGAGAAGAAAGAAAAAGAAGAAAAAAGTTGAAGACCTTTTATGAAACAGACACTGAGTCCTTCAAACACAGAATCAGAGAATCATTCAGGTTGGAAAAGACCCTTGGGATCATCGAGTCCAACCATCAGCCCAACTCTACAAAGTTCTCCCCTACACCGTATCCCCCAACATCTCATCTAAATGACCTTAAACACACCCAGGGATGGTGACTCCATCACCTCCCTGGGCAGCCTATTCCACTGTCTGACCACTCTTTCTGTGAAAAAAATTTTCCTAATGTCCAGTCTGAACCTCCTCTGTTGCAGATTAAAGCCATTCCCTATTGTTCTGTCACTAATCACCTGTGAGAAGAGACCAGCACCAACCTCTCTACAATGTCCTTTCAGGTAGTTGCAGAGAGTGATGAGGTCTCCCCTCAGCCTTCTCCTCCTCAAACTAAACAGTCCCAGCTCCTTCAATAATCATAGGATTTATTCTCCAGGCCCTTCACCAGCTTTGTTGCCCTCCCCTGCACTCACTCCAGCACCTCGATATCTCTCTCGTATTGAGGTGCCCCAAACTGGACACAATACGCCAGGTGTGGCCTCACCAGTGCAGAGCACAGGGGGACTGTCACCTCCCTACTTCTGCCAGTCACACTATTTCTAATACAAGCTGGGATGCCGTTGGCTTTCTTGGCCACCTGGACACACTGCTGACTCATGTTCAGCTGCTTGTCAACTAGAAACCCCAGATCCTTCTCTTCCAGACAGCTCCAGCCACTCCTCCACAAGCCTGTAGCCATGCATGGGGCTGTTGTGGCCCAAGTGCAGGACCTGGCACTTGGCCTTGTTGCAGCTCATCCTGTTAACATTGGCCACTGATCCAATCTATCCAAGTCTCTCTGTAGAGCCTCCCGATCTTCATGCAGATCGACACTCCTGCTGAACTTGGTGTCACTTGCAAACTTATTGTTGATAGACCTTGATTCAGGACTTGATGCTCTTGGAAATATTCGAGAACAAGACTGAGATTGTCACCTTGATACCTGGAGAGCTTCTTTATAGTATATACTATCAATATAGGTAACAGGGGCAGCAGTTGCATGTCTCCATGGGGTAGGAGGGCATGCTGACCTTGGCAGCTGCACTGGTGGTGCCGAAGTTGGAGCAGCAGCGCTGGACCTCACCATCCTGAGGGCACCAGCCATTGTGCCCATCAGAAAAAGAAAGGGGATGAAGCTACTTTTTTCATTGAGGGAAACCCTGTGAAAATAAAGGAAAGTGAATCCTGAGAAGCACAGTCTGCCAGGACAATGTGTATCAGCCTTGTTTATGTTGGAGTATCATGAAAGGAACCAGTGTGGTTGCTAGAAAACATGGCCTTTGCCTCCTGTCATTCCCTGCCTCTTGTCTCTGGGCTGTCCCATCCTTTGCACTTGTTTCTTTCCTATGGAAACTTCTGCCCTTGCCATCATCCAGTTTCTTGAGAAGTACACAAAACCAGAGGATGTGACCAGGTCATACTGTTTACATCTCTGCACCTACAGGGGAGGAGAAAGCATAAGTATATCTTTAAGACTTTTTTTCTAATTTACATTGGCTAATAGATCCCAAAATTACAGGGAGGCTGAGGGAGTGGGACAAGCTTGAGAGACAGACAAGGGGAGGGGCAGGCAGATTTCTCTCATAAATTTAATCTCTTTAGAAAATAAGGTTTGAAGTATCAGCTGCTGGCAGAAACTGCACTCCCATAGTTGCTAGGTCAAAGTTGATATGGTTTAAAAAATCTTCAGTGTAAAAGCAGCCTTTGAAAGAGGTTTTTCCAGAGGAAGACCTCTACTGTGCCTGGGGTACAGGAATAACAGCAGAAACATGCCATGTCTGAAGCCATAAAGCTGACATAGTTTGGGGGTCCTTTGCCCCTAAGAACTAGGGGGTTCTGACCTGCGAAGAAAGGACTTGCATAGAAATGCAGGAAGAGGAGAGTAAACATAGTGCATATTTAGAGCAAAGGACAGCACAGATCTGTTGTTTTAATAACTGTTTTTTCCCTTGTTAATCTTGTGTTTAATTCTTCCCATAACTCTAAAGGGAAGTGGAAGAGATCTGGTTTTTTCCCTGTGCTGGTGTTCCTTCCCCCCCCCAAGGCAAGCTGAAGGGCATTTGAAGAAATTTGACATTTGAAATTAGAGAGTAATTTCGGTGTAAAAAGTGAACAGGAGATGTTTGAAAGCTGTTTTACCTGAATTTAGAACCATCAGTTTCAGCTTCCCCAGGCTCTGTATCAAGCCGTAGTCCTTGGCCAGCATGTTGTATCTTCACCTTGACCTTCCCATTTCATCTTATTCAGGCTTCAGCATATCTTGAGGGAATTTAGGAATATTTTAGGTCATATTTTGCAGAAATATTTTTTTTTTTTCATAGGAAAGCAGTCTTTCTACTGTGTAGTGCTGTCTTTCACAGAACTAACAACACAGAAACAACTTGTTTTGCTGAATTTGTGTTATTAGCTTTTTCTGTTTTGGAAGACATTTAGGAATGAGATATGGAAGCACCTGCTTCTCTTTCATCTTCTAACATCTAAAGATGTTAGATGTTCCCTATGGAAGCAAGCAGAATGATATTGGACATATTAAATTGGAATTTATAGTTCTTTTGTTGGTTTTACACATATGGTTTCTAGTAAACATGTAAGAGCAGTTCTTTCTACACACTGAAAGGAGCTGTAAAAGCTCATAGGAAATTGTGGTTTTTAAAGACTACACATAAAAATGGCATACATTTGCAAAAAGCATGGGTTTTTTTTTTGTCAGGGGACAACAGTAATCCTGCAGGATTACAGCTCTGGGGACGTGTGACATCAAGACCTGAGACAAGGAATGAAAAGTCATAGTCCTACCAACTCCAGGAGGGACTTTGGTGGGGAGCACAGTCCTTGGAGTAATTTTCTCCCAGAGGGAATTTGAACCAATACCACATAATGGAGAGTGGGAACCACTGCAGCAGGAGAGAGGGTTGAAGTTTGGGGTCAGTTCAGGGGAGCTGGGTGGTGGTTCCCCTCAGACCCTCTTTGGAAGGTATGTTGAAGGCAAAAGGTTGAAAAGAGAAAGTGGAGGACAAAAATTTTCCCTACCAAAAGGAGTACTTTGATTCATTGGCAATTTTACTGTTCAAGCTGCCAGACTGTATCAAAGGGGGAACAGGAATAACCATCAAATCAAAGAGGGGACGGGGATTTGAAAACTTCATTCTTATTGTAGACAGAGGAGAAAATGGCACAACATGAATCCATTCTAGGGGCAATGATTGTAAATGAGAATGGGAATGCCACAAAGGTAACCTGTTCCTAACAAGGTATACTTGTGTGGTCCTAACACCCTTTGGCTCTTTATTTTGTGCAATTTGCCTGCTTCTTTGCTAGAACGACTGCATGCTCGTAGCCCTGAAGCAGTGCATTAGCAAATACTTTTCATCTTTCAAGAACAGAAGTTTCCACTTTAATTACATTAATGCTAATCAATAAACATCTCTGAACTGTTCTATAGCATCATGGAAGTGATGTTATGGTGACTAAGACAATACTTGTTGTGTCCATCTATTCCAGCCACTTAGAGCACTCCAAAAAGTAGATTTTTTTTTCAGAGACGAGATGTGCTTATTCTCAGCAGAAAGGGTCAAGGGACAAACATTTCAAACCATGTGTCTGGCTCAGACACTTGCAAACACAACTGGACCCACAAAAACCCCTTGAAGTGTCTGCACGCAGACATACATTTGCACATGCAAAGCAGGATGTGTACGTAAATGGGGGTTTGCTCACACACACTAACTAGCTGGAACAGAAAACAGCATGAAAATGTTGCTTTAATTGTTTTAAAATGTAAAGCTGAATGTTGATATTTGCCTGGGCCACTTCATGCTGTTAGCCATTTCCCACTCACCTGGGAAAGCACTGGGAAGGCTTTGCTGGTTTATAGGTACAGCTTGTTGGGTTTGTATAGAGCTAGAAGAGAAGCAGAACAGGAATTCAGGAGTGAATGACAGCAAGGGTCAAACAGGTCCTTGTGGAAAAACCTCCTGGGGACTGTTAGAGAGCTGCCAAAGTCAGAATAGGGCTGGAGCAGGACAGAGAGTTGAAATCTCAGTCTCTCCAGTTAGGTGATCCTTTAACTCTTTATGCTATAGTTTTTGTAGAACATTTGAACTTGTTAACAGAATTTGTTATAACCTGATTTAAATATGTGACATATATATATATATATATATATATATATATATATATATGTGTACACTTGGCACCTTAGCAGAACACTCAGAAAATCCAAACATTATGTGTCATTTAGCAAATAAATGACAACTTTGAGAGGTACTTATGGGGGAAAAAAGGCTGTTTATAACATACTTTACATTGTTTTTAATAAAGGATTCATAGTACAGATAAAAAGATGGGATGGGTGATAGCTTCACATTTAGAGTTTAATTTGGTTTTCTATCTAACACAAAAAATATTTGTATAATTCTGTTTTAACTATCCATGCCAGAGGAATTAGCTATTTTCCCTCATTTGCATTTTTCAATACTTTCTGGTACTTAATAATCTAAAAATGCTGTCTTTTTTAAGACCCTATTGTCCTTCTGCTGTTGTGGTATTTGGAAAGCACCCACCATGTATGTATAGTCAGTGATCTCATCTTAAATTTATTATCAGTATTCTGAGTAAAAGGAATAGATTTTGAACAAAAAGAACAGACTCGAAGTGCTATGCACTGAAAGAAATGTTTTTTGAAAGAAATGTTCATTTGAATCAATCATAATGCATTCAAGCATCTCAGCAACATTAGGACAAAATAGTTTTCCAGATACGCAGGTTATAAAATGGCAGGAGGTGCTAATTCATTGTCTAAATGAAATTATTTATTTCTTGAAAGCTTATATTTAAATGAAAACCTGAAGAGACTGATGTTTGTGTTGCTTTTAGATACCTGCATGAAAAGGAGATAATGCTTTTGTAGAGTCATTGCAGTATGACATCAGCAATGCTGGGGGAAACCCAAAAGTAGAAGTGGTGCAGGAGACTTGCCATCAGCTTTCTTTTTTTATTCTTCCAAGATTTTATTAGCCCAGTGTTAAGCCTCAAGGAACCAAACTACTTTGATGCGTTCAAAATGCAGAGCAAACCTTTAGGACAATACTGTACCTTGATTCAAAACCATTCTCTGCTAAAAATGAATAGAAAGCTATCACTGCCTTTACAGTGCTTTAGCTGATTTTATATATTTATTTAAGTTTCTCAGTTTCTTACAATGGCAAAAAGAATTGTCAGAGCTTTCCCTTATCTGTTTCTTAATGAACAGTTATTGACATTCCTTGTTCCTATGTTGAGTGAGGAGGGTGAAAATAATGGACCACTGAGTATGGACTATTGGACCAAGACCAAATTGTTGGCTATACTCATCCTTCAAGATCAAATAAGAGGGAGTGCTGGTGAATGTTGGTGCATTTGTCTAGACCCTTGAGCCATCTCCACTTCTGCATTCAACAGATTGCCATTCCAGTCTTCCACATCTCTCTATAGGTTACCTAAAAGTTTTGGAAGTAGAAAGCATCTCAATTCTGAAATCAGTGACAAAGTACTCTTTAATTTCATTGTCTGCAAGGTCAGTTCCTAAGGTAATATTGACTGACATAGTAACTTTCAACATATGAAACCTAGACTGTAGTATAACACAAGACAGCTATTTCTATGATACTCTTATATGCTTTCAATCATACATTATTCCTCAGACACCTACATTTTCAAACAACAAAAATGAATGTGCTTTAGTAAATGCTCAGAGATTTTCTTGTGATGAATTACTGTGCACACTAGGTTTTACTGTCATTTTGTGGCCATCAGACTGTTGGTGTTGAGATCTAGGAACATTACCAAAGCCTTACTGCAAATTCAGAAGGATAAACATATTTCTGGTATTTAGTGTGAAAACTTGCAGTCTTTCATCTGAAGATGGTGAGGCACTATAACAAGTGGCCATGTGTTCCAAAAAAAGGAAACACAAATACACTTTTAGATTATAAGGCACCTTGGGCAGAAATGTAATTGTTATCTGGATTTGTTTTGTTTTTTTTCAAGCTGAACTGTGTACAGAGATTATTTTCTGTTAATAATGAATGGTAATAATTACAGCAAAAGTTTTGAAAATTATTTTGCTGTAAACACAACAGCCCAAGAAAAAATAAAACAAGATGAAAAAAGTACATGCTAGTGTCACTTCAGCACACTTATTTTCCTCCATCCACTGTATCCCAGCCTGCTTAAATAAATTCTTAGACTGGATGCCTGAAGCAAGGCAAAATGAACCCTCACTGTTCAGAAGAAAATGAAAGTACAAGAATTGCTATGTTATATATTTTGCAAGGTATCATAGCTTCCTGTTGTTTCACATTTACTCAGACTGCAGAACTATGTGAGAACTGTCAAAGACAAGACAACCTCATACCCTCTGTTCTGAATAATGATTATAAAATGTTGTAAGTATGCCTCAACATTTACATTCAAACGTATTTTGGGGTTTTTTTGTAAGGAAATTAATTATACAACATTGCCAAGGGACTACTTTTACTCTTTAAGGTGCTTAGAATACTTACCAGTGTGTTCAAATTCTTTGAGAAACGTAATTATTATACTCAGAGGATTTCAGCCTGAAATACTCAAAAGAGTGTCAGGGACACACACACTTCACTATAAGCAAACACTTCTGTTGCTTGGAGCACAAAGAGCTGTCTTGTTTATAGTGTTTCAAGTGAACCATTTTGGAGGTACTGTAGTAGATTTAGAAGAAGGGTTGACAGTGCTATTGTTAATCCCACTCATCAGTGTACAGGGATTTCTCCTTGGGAACCAAGTCCATCAGGCCTTTGAATCAGAAGACTTTCTTATGTCATGAATTCTTTACAGATCTGATCCCCCTTCCACTGCTGCAGTAGGTCAGATTAGCTAAAGGCATTGCAGGCATGTGCTCTAAAGACAAATCTTGCAAATAGTTTATAACAGGGAGGGAAGAGTAGATTGATGCTCTTAGTATTTTGTGTCTATTGATTCGTCTCTCATCACTATGGCTATACACTGGAAACATACCCAGGCTTTTAATTAGAGAATTCAATATTGTTTAAACACACTTCAAAGGTTAAGTATGTGATTAAGTGTTTTCCTGAATCACTCTCTGGAGACACCTCTCTCTTTCCATGAATACAGAGGCAACCAACTCAGCCCGAGTACCTACATGTAGATGGCTAGAGCTGTCTGCTTAAAATTCCTTCTTGGTGGATATAGCTCTAAAATAAAGGTTGTACAGTTTCCCATTTTCAAATCCCATATGTCAAGCTCCATCAGCCAGTGTCTTCCTCTCCAGGTCTGACTCTCAGCATAAAAATCTCATTTGAACTGACATTAGACTCTCTTGGGCAAGTTCTGCTGCTCTTTATGTTATAGCTCTGAAGGTTGCAGCAGGTTTCTTCAGCAGGTGCTTTCTGCTTCTAGGGTTGTCTGCCCATCCATTTGTTTTCTTACTACTAAGAAATTGTTTTGGGGAGAAAAACAATTGTGGATATATTCCCTGGCAGTTCAGAAATTTTCCTGACTTTGAGAGGGACATACAAAGACATGGATGAGATTTTTCTAGATTTTCCTAGATTTTTACTGTTGTGCTGATTTTGGCTGGGATAGAGTTAATTTTCCTCACAGTAGCTAGTATGGGGCTATGTTTTGGATTTGTGCTGGAAATCAGTGTTGATAATACGGAGATGTTTTTGTTATTGCTGAGCAGTGCTCACACCGAGTCAAGGTTTTTTCTGCTTCTCCCCCCACCCCACCAGCGAGAAGTTGGGAGGGGACACAGCACGGACAGCTGACCCCAACTGACCAAAGGGACTTCTCATACCATATGACATCAGGTTCAGCATATAGAGCTGAGTGAAGAAAAAGAAAAGGAGGGTCATTCGGAGTGATGACATTTGTCTTCACAAGTGACCGTTACACGTGATGTAGCCCTGCTTTCTTGGAGATGGCTGAGCACCCGCCTGCTGATGGGAAGTGGGGAATGAATTCCTTGTTTTGCTTTGTTTGTGTGTGTGGCTTTTGCTTTACCTGTTAAACTGTCTTATCTCAACCCATGAGTTTTCTCACTTTTCCTCTTCCAATTCTCTTCCCCATCCCACCAGAGGGAAGTGAATGGGCGGCTGTGTGGGGCCTAGTTGCCAGCTGGTGTTAAACCACGATACTGATTACTTAGGCACAGGGTGGTGGTGTAGTAAGAGGTGGAAGGATTTTCAGGTGGGTTTTTTTGTTATGTACATGGGAGGTCTAATTTCCAGTCCTGCCCTCTCCTCCCTTCATATCTTCATCTTCACCTCTGCTTGTGAACTTTTTACTGTTCTTCCTGGGGGAGGTTACTCATTAGAATGAGTAGTAGCCTTTTCAAACTGGCTTTATTTTGAATCAGATGGTCTAACAGAGGAAATCTGAAATACCTCTGACTTAGGGATAACAATTATGGGCAGATGTATAGGCAGTCTGAGCTAGCAACTTGATATTAGTCCATTGGTAGGCAAGAAATGAAACCCACTGGTGAGCAAACATGGAATAAGTGGGGTCAAGCCCTTTGCTCCTTCCAATTCCTCTATCCCAATCCAACCTGTACCATGGCTGTCAGAGCATGGGGTGTGCTTCAGAGAGAGCTCGTAGAACAGCTTACACTTGATTGATACATGGCTGGTTTGGGATAAAAGAATAGTGGATGGGATTTTCTGCTGTCCCCATCACGTAGTTGAGAGCTGTTGAGGGAAGACTTCTCATGCAGCCTTGGCAAAGAGGCAAAGACTGGGCCAAACCAAAGAGGTCTGATCTATATCTACTATACTATTTTGACAGCTTTATAAGAAAAAAAGAGAGGGTAGCACCAGGATGATATAATATTGGTAACTACACAATAGCTTATGTGAAGATCTCTACAAGTACCTTTGCACATGATATAGCATAGTTCCAGATGGAGTTAGCGCACACAACATAAAATGTTAAATGCACTTTTATTAATAACATTACTGCTTTATATTAATCTTGACCTCAGTTTCAGGTCATCTTTATAAGTTTCTGTACTGGGCCCCAGATTTACTCTGCTGGTATATTGTCCAATTTGGGAGGTTTTCTTAGCTTTCCTCTTGGGTTCCTCTTCTCAAACACAGCTAACTGATGGAGCACTTCTGCAGTACCACAAGGTTGGGAAACCTGTGCTATACACCAGAAATTGGAGCTGGGATGATGAAAGAACCTTTCCTGTGATGGCTGAGAAAGACTGATTCTCTTTAAAAAATAAACTATATTTTTAAAATACCAAACACACATATATGTATACAGAATTTTTTTCAGCTACATATAATACAGCTGAATAAAATTAATGTGAACAGGTGTCTGGTTTGAGAAGTCTCTCGGGTGAATAGAAATTTCCTGAAGTAGTTTATATTAAAAGGTAGGTAACATTCACCTGCTTCGTTCTCTTACCTGATTTTCCTTCCATATATCAGACATTCAGTGACGTGTTGTTAGTCCAATGGGACTCCTCCTGAACTGGGCATATGCACGCGAGAATGGGACCACTTTATGCTGAGCTGATGAGCTTTTTGTTAAACTGCTCAGGAAAATATTTTGATTCATGAGAGAAAATGCCTATAATACAGCACTCAATACATCCTGTTGCTGTCATTTCACACAGTGAACTGAACTTTGACAACATAAATTCCTCATATCTTTTCCCAGGAAAGTAAAAATCTTCCTTGATTTCAGTGGTGCAGAATCTGGCCTATTAAGGAAGTGCTATCATTCCCAGAGGGCTTAGCCCATTTTCAGATTTATGGGGTTAACTCCCTTACTGTTTGATTTAAAATATTGTTATAATGGGCTGTGTGAAGGCTACAAATGATTCATTATTAAAGTAATGCTGCTTTTTGCAGTAAAACAACCAACTGTTATTTCCATTCCTCCAGAGTTCTTAAGAGTTATAGCCTCTTCCTGGTATAATTTGGAAAACAGCACTGATTCGCTCCACTTTAAAAGCAGCTTTAAAGCATGATGGGAAAATGTTACATACCACATCTCCTTTCAGCCAAATTGCCACTGCTGCCTTTTAATATTTAGAAAGCACAACACTAGCGAGAATCCTGCAATCATAGTTTCTTCTTGCATAGAAACATCATTAACTGTCTCAAAAGGGAATAAGACCTGATGAAATTGAAGTCTGGGAAAAATGTTATCCTACCACATTGGTGTTTGTGTGTTTATGACGATAGGAAAGTTTTACTGTTTTAAAACAAATAGCAGGTGGAGCAATACCATTCTCCTCCTACATTTGCTTTCTCTTCTAATAAGAACTGAAATGTGGCAAAAGAAATTAGTAAAGGATTTTTCTGTTTGTATTTGTTTTACATGCACTTGATGTCTGTTTATCAATATCATGCTGAATACCAAACTCCTGACCACAAGCTGAGCCCCAGCTTTTTCAAGAGCAAAAGAGTTGTGTCTGTGTCCAAGAGTCTGGGTTACAGAAGGCTGCAAGCATTGTGTTGGATAAGATGTTCAGGACTTGGTGCACTGCTTTTAAGACAGAAAATGGCACCGGCATTTTTAGATGAGAGACAGTGGTAATATTTCTTGGGTAAACTCTTTGGGATATATTTTTTGTTGGCAGCTGGATGATGGGAGATGTCCTGGCACAGCTGTTTGTCCTTACCCTCCCACCAGCTCCCTACTGCTTGCATCTGCTTATGGAGCAGCTCCCATAAAACCCTTCCCTTCTTATAGTCAACAGAGATGAACCAGGTTAAATTAGTTGGTTTAAAGATGGGATTTTTGCTAACCTGACCTATTTTGTGAGAAACATATGAGGGAGCAATCGCATGAGCAGCTGAGCGAATAGGACAGAAACTGGTGGAGCTGTCGTGTGGGGATGAGTGCAAGGAACAGAGGAGATGAGAAGCTCTAAAAGCCAAGCTGCTATGATGCTAACAAACTCTGTTGCTCAGCAGGTCTTATTAGCCTGGGCATGGTGCCATGCAGCTGACGGGACAACGTGCAGTCAGCAGTGGCTCTGGGATCTCTGTAACATGTCCCACTGGGCAGTATAGACATTTACTTTGTGTTTTCTTCAGACCATTCATGCTATAACTGTTTTTAAGAGGTTAAAAAAGCCTCAGTCTTGACAAGGTGCACAGAGTTGAAGTCTAAAACAAAATTATTAGCTAATCTAATGTGGGCTTCCATATATCTTGGGATATTGAATTTCACCTATTTATTTTTTGCAGGCTGGAACGGATCCAAATTCTACTGCAGCCTCTGGACTTACTCCAACAAATTCAATGGGTTCTGATTCAGGCTTTGAATCAAGCCTTAACTTTATACATTTTTGATTATTGAAAGGACTCTAATCCCCTCCTGCCTCCATGTGTGCTGATACAGAGACCTCATTTTCCATTGGTTAATGCTGGAATTTGTCACTCTGCAGGAAACATGCAACATTTTAAATTGATGCAGTCAACCAGTGTATTTTTCTAATAGATTTTGTGGGTATGTTAGTGAAGCCATGTGGCACAGATTCAAGATGCAGTTGACATAAATTATTTCTAAAACTCAATGAGCTGTGAGCATAGAAACAGAAGTATCATCCTTCAGCTTCAAAATAGAGTTCTCTGCCCCCTGAGTCACAGATGGTGTCCCCAGAGGTGGAGTGTGAGTCATACACCCACAGAGGTGAACCAGCTTCCCTGTTCAGGTACATACTCCCAAAGTTTCATGAAAAAAAAAATCTGGCTGATTGCTAAAGAAAAGCAGGCATTTCCCTTACACCATTCACAAAAAGAACGAGTGAAAAGCAGAAAGTTTGGTCCAAGGCAAAATGGTTTTGTTTCTGTAAGCAGCAAAAGGGAAGTCAGAGAGGTGACAAGATTATCACAGAATTGTCCAGGTTGGAAAAGACCTTGAAGATCATCCAGTCCAGCCATTAACCTAACACTGACAGTTCCCAACTACACCAGATCCCTCAGCGCTATGTCGACCCGACTCTTAAACATCTCCAGGGATGGGGACTCCACCACCTCCCTGGGCAGCCCATTCCAACCCCTAACAACCCCTTCTGTAAAGAAATACTTCCTAATATCCAGTCTAAACCTTTCTTGGTGCAACTTGAGGCCATTCCCTGTTGTCCTATCACTTGTTACTTGGTTAAAGAGGCTCATCCCCAGCTCTCTGCAACCTCCTTTCAGGCAGCTGTAGAGGGCGATGAGGTCTCCCCTCAGCCTCCTCTTCTCCAGACTAAACACCCCCAGTTCCCTCAGCTGCTCCCCGTACGACCTGTGCTCCAGACCCTGCACCAGCTCCGTTGCTCTGCTTTGGACCCCAAGCTGTGGATGGGACACAGCAGTTTTGATGCCCCCTTGCCTTTACTGTCCCATCTTTCTGACAAAATAGATGCTCTTCAGAATTATATGGAGCCTGGTTCTCTGAGACTAGGGCCGTGAGAGATCTTTCCCCTCCTAGGTGAAGCTAGGCACAACTCTGTCCCCACTGCTTTCTGGCTGCTGCAGGACTCCTGGTGACCAGCCCACCATTTTAGACCATCTCTTAACTCATCACTCTGGTGCTTGGAAATATTTTGATTACCTGTCTAAATATGTGCATGATTAATATTCACTTCTTTATTGTTATTTTATTTTCCAATATCTGTTAATGTAATTATTCTTTTGCCTTTTCTTGAAAGGGTCTCCTCCTTTCTGGTATTTACTCTGTTGATCCATTTACAGGACATTTATATTACTTCAGTTTTCAGTCTGCCAGGCTGACATATCTAAGCTCTTTAGGTGTCCTAGGATTTATCATACCCTTTCCTGGGTATGCCTGAGTGTGGCTGTACAGGGTATTTCAGTTAAGAAATACTGTTCTACCCATTGTCTTTGTAGAACAGCATTTATTCTTCCATCTCTCTGATGTCAATTCCTATCCCGATACATCAGGTTGTCTGCTGTTTTTTAATTTTTTATTTTGGCCATTACATGTCTAGGAGCTCAGTATTACCTCATCAGTCTACAGTCTCTTATTCCGCAGCAAAAACTGTTCATAGCCCATTGGTACATGACCTTGTACTTTCTCACACTGGACTTCAGTCTTTAACTTCTTTTTTTTTTTGCCTGCTGTCCTGGTCCTCTTGCCTACCAGTGATGCTTCCCAACTTGATGTCAACAGACTTTATTGGCAGACTCTTCTCTGCTATGCTGCTCTGGATAGTCTTTTGGAGAGCAGCTGTGGCCTTAACAGTCCTTTGGCCTTCTGGAAGAGCCACCGCAGAGACTGTGTGTTGTCACTGGCTGCTCAGGTCCTCCAGCTTTGAGCTTCATCACAGCATTTAGATACACATCAACTGGAACTGGCGACTTACTGCAGTGTAAACTATAGTTTCTTTCGACTATTTCATTTCCAAGATGACCTCACGTTTATTAAAGAAAGTGACCAAATTCAGGGTATGCATCTTTCCATAGTCCTTATGATAAACACAGATGAAGGGAAATCACTTAGCTTCTTAGCAATGTGCTTATTTTGAGTTTTTCCTTTTATTCTTAGTGACCCAGTGAGCCCTCAGGTTCTTTCCAGGAGTCCGTCTTTCTGATATAGGTAAAGAATCCCTTACTGTTTTAAACTTTTTGTACATTTCTTTACAAAATTTATGATGACTCTTCCTATTAACTTCCTCCCAATTATTTGCCTGTTGTAATTTATGGGGTTTTTATTGGCATCCCCCAGAATCTGATTTCCCCATTTTGACTTTGTCTTTGAGTCTCTCCAACCTTGCCAGTGTCCATACTGTTGTTAGTGGTACTCATCTCTCCTGGGGCTTTTCTGTCCTGAGAATTTCTTTCCAAGGAACTCCTTGATGTGCAAAGGCTAAAAATCAGCTGGAAAAATTCATGGACATTGGGAGCTATTAAATATGAAGTAACTTCAGAGATGCAAATAGTTGCAGGCTGGACTGGTATTCTGAGAAAGTAACATGATGCATTTGCCTCTATTTCTGTGTTACTCACTACTGTCCATGGTCAGAGACAAGATGGGCCTGTGGTCTGACTCTGTACAGCTATTCTTACAGTCTTATCTTGGCCACAATTTTTTTTCCCTTTTTTCCTTTTAACTTTAACATTTTGAGAAGCTTTGTATTTCACTGAAATCTCCCCTTGTGAAACCCAGTGTGTCTGCTTGGAGTGTTCCCTGGTGCTGAACCAGCATCACTTCATGCATGGAGCCCCTTGGTGCTCGTGGTCCTGTGGCCCTCACTGCTCAGTAGCTCTTCCATCTCAGCTGAAACCAGGGACAGAGCAGCTTCACCTCTGCACAGTGGTTGAGCCAGACCTGAGCTCTGCTGACTGTCCTGTGACCGAGGTGTGAGACAGGAGCTAGGGACAAGGACTCTGACACAGCTGCTGACTTGGTCTGTCACATTCACGTGACTGCAGGATCTGGGACAGGCTGTATATATATATATATATATATATATATATATATATATTTATTTATTTATTTATTTATTTATTTACTTATTTATTTACTTATTTATTTTTGTGTGTGTGTGTGTGTGTGTGTACAAGCCTCCATCAAGACAGAGCCCTGATCTTGGCTAGTACTGCAATAAAAAAGTTAATGCCAAAATACTAAGAGCAAATAATTGTTGGAAACAAACCCAAGTGTTAAGGTAAACTGTAGAGAAAATAAAAAAGTTGCCAGAAAAAAAGTATGCTTGCATATATAAGTGCACAGAAAAGTACAATAGTAAATTGTTTCTGTATGTAGCTTACTCATATGGTTCCCTATGTTTTATTTTTCCATTCATTTATTCTAGACAGTAAATCAAGCTAGGTTTCACAAATCCTGGATAAATTAGAGGAGGAAATAATGGATTATGATAATCTTTCTCTAGGAGAGGTGTTTTGTAAAGTTATCTATGTTGCTCCAGAAATGCTGCAATGCCCTTCTCTTCTGAGAAAAAAGATCTGTGCTAAGGGATGACAACAGAGAAGAATTGCACAAGTTTGCTGGTTTATGGGAATCTGTCCAGTCATGTTAATAAAACATCATTCTGGAAATCAAAGTTTAAGGTGACACTGCTAACCTTAAATTATGCCTGTGCCTTCAAATTAGGTAATTATCAAAGTGTCAAGTAATATTTGACACAACTATACTAAACAAATGTGGCATATTTAATATTTTTTCTCTTTTATGAGGGAGCTATTCAGATGATTTTTTTTTTCTCAGAAGACCCTTGGGAAAATATAAAACTCAAAAATTAGAAAAACAAACTAGTAAGAACAAATAACGTGACAAAAATATTTCAAAGGGATTTCAGAAGAAATGCTAGATATAGCATTTTGAAACTGCTATTGGGACTTGATTTTTTCAAAGTTTTTCTCCAATAGCAATCATAACAACCTGATAGTGATCAAAGTTTGTAATTAAGGAAATTTAATGCCGTGATACAACTTTTTGATCTACATCACCACACCCTTTAGAAAAATGAGTGACCTTTGCACATCAAAATCCTTTTGATATCAGGATAGGAAATGAAAGATCTTTCTAAAAGGCTATTTTCTGTTCAAAGCAGATGTCAAATAAAGTAAAAATCAGTGTAAATATTGTGTGTAGTCACATTCTTCTAAGTTTTTCTTGTATGAATGTTATCTGTGTTACTGATAATACTCCGTATCTCATTTTCTTGAGGCAGCATACCATATACTCATCAATATTTTCATAAAATTATGTGTTTTTTCAAACTCTCCTGTCTTTCGATGTACTGTAAGAACATTTAGGATTACAGTCACTCTGCTTGTTGAACCCATACCCAGCCATGTCAGTTCTAACCAGATGATGTTGGTGGTAGAAAAAGGAGCTGGAAATGAGCTGTTTGAATTTCCTTGCTCCCATCCCTGTTTTTCAGCACTCTCTGTTCTCAAAATCCTTTAAAGAAGTCTTGGACCCCTAGGTTGACAAACCCATCACAATGTCCTTCTTTTTTGGGTGTGTATCTCCTGACTCAGTCCAGAACTGCAGTAAGCATCTGCTCTGCCTGTGCCACCAGCACAGCTCGAAGCCTCAGTGCTGGTTTTGCCACAAAAGAGCAAGAATCAACCTGTCTTTCCCTTGACCCAATTTTTCTCTGACTCTGGTCCAGTAAATGGGAACATGCTTCAGTCTGAAGACAGACAGATGGAGGAAGAGTCTCAGGATGTGGCTGTCTGTTGCAATAGCTTGAAAGCAAGCCAGCACAACTGCATCATTGCACAAAGTAGTAAATAGGCCCAACTGGAGTACGGAGTTGAGATAATCCGGGTGTTCAGTGTCAGCTCTCAAGCTGGGGATAGTCACCATGCAGCAGGGATGTTTGTCATTCTTCTCTCTCTTTTTTTTCTTTCTTTTTTTTTTTTTTACATGCTTTGGGGAAAAAAGGGAAAAAGTAAACTCATAAAGAAATGTGGAAGATGAGAACTTGACCGTGTTTTAAATAGATTTTTCTAGTTTACAATTTGAGTCTTTGAAATTTTGTCAAAATAGAAGAGATTTCTTGGAGAAGCATCTGTTAAAAAATTCCAGCAAAAAGCAGTGACCTGTTTTGGCTAGTTGAAACTTTTTCATTAGTGTTAGCAGCTGCCAGAAGCCCATTTGGCACAGTGATTTTGCACTAATAGCCACAGAGGGATTTTGGATGGAAGACACCCTTCTAAGCTTCACTCGCTGTCCCAAGTTTCTTCCATAGTCATATTGAAAGAGAATCTCTGATATGAGATGACGTATATATGGGTATAGCATGTTGAAATTCTTTAACCACTTAAGACTGAGTTTTGAGACCACTGATCGTAACCCAGGCCCCAGGTAGGATGGCCTAGCAGGAAGTCTTTTTATATACAATATCCAGAGGTGTGGGTTTTGACCAAATGCTTATAGAGTTCCTGGTTAATTCTTATGTAGTTAGTACTATGACTATTTTTTTTTTTAGTGTTAGGGAAAGAGCAATGCTTGCAAAATATGCTGTTATGTCTAATGATGTGTCTAATGAATTGTTTTTCAAGATTAAAAGCTACTATACTACCTCTGATTAATGTTGCTCACTACTGAAATCAAATCCCTCAGCAACTTCAGAAAATATTTAGTAAAATATTTAGTATCTTACACCTTTTTTGAGAGGTGGTTTGTTTTTGTTTTTTTTTTAATTATCTTACAACAATGTAAGCCAGAAGAAAACACACTCACTTCAGTGTGCTTTACTGTTTGTTCTGTTGCACCAATCCTGTGCTTCTGGGACGCCATCTTCAGCAGAATTTGGTGAGAGGAGGGGCAAGGAGGCAGAGTGGTGGTTTACCAGCCAACAGCAGGCATAGACATCCCAACAAATGTAAGATTTTTACTGACTCTGTTGTCCTTCAGGATCAGGACCTCTAGATTTTAATAGCTGTCTGGTGATTGCAGAAGCCTCTTTATCTGCATCCTTCCTCTACATGATAGCAGAAAATCCAGCATCTCCACCAGACACAGTGCACAACCTCTTTGAAGAGTGTCAGATGTTGTTAGCATGATGCAGTTCGCCCTTGGAGACCATTAGCCCAGTTGCTCTGCAAGGAGCAATGGACTGGCTTGGTAATATCTGCAAGTTCAGAAGACAGGACCAGAGAATTTCTTCACATTTTTGGGCGTATGTGTGCTTGATGAGTAGGATGCTCACTGCCTGTGCACAGAGTAGAATAACGGAAGACACTATAAAGAGGAAGGAAAGAAGCAATAACTGAAAGCAGCCCTTGCAGGGTTATAGAAAGATTTCATGAACCTCTGAATCTACTTTATGAAATCTATTCCTCTGCAGGTAACTGGCATGTTAATCTGGCTTCAGATAGCAAAGGACCTCCCTTTGCTATCATCACTCCCTTTGCTATCATCACTCTGCATGTTGCCACTGAGGGGCCTCTGGGCAGCCTGTGTGTCCTAAGAGACTTGCTCTATCCCACTAGCTCTATGCAAAGTGGAATCCCACTGTGTTTCTTCCAGAGGCGCCGCTAAATCCCTAGGGGCAGGAACCGATTTTGAACAGCATGCAAGAGCGCTTGAAATGCCTGTGTAGAGCCTGCTGTTCTGTTGTGAGAGGTTGAGGAATCTAAGTGAACGGTCAACTTCTTGAGATTTAGGAAACAGACTGGTATTTAGGCTAGAGTAAAAACAAATGTTCCCTGCAAGAGCAGATGAGGATGCTGTGTTTCACTTCCTGGAATTTAGGGCTGGCAAAGACAGAATCCTTTTAATTCATATCATATCAAGGTCTTCTGCACATTCCTTCTGAATGGAAGACGCTGGAAGTGGAAAGTTGGCTCTGTTTTTTATGTGTTTCCAAAACAAAGTCCTTTCAGTGGTATTCTTAACATAGATTGAATGAGTGAAACAAAACTCTATAAATTTTTTTTAGAACCCCACTTTTAGGGTACTGATTTTTCTGAGACATCTAACAGACTTCTGTAGATACAGCTTGCTACATACAATGATATCCTCACAGATTTTCTGGTTTACCATTTAAGTTTTCCAAGAGTGAAAAACACCATGGGTGATTACTGTGACTTCAGAGAAAACAGGCTCATTCCCTTTGTCAGGTTCTTTGCTCACTGTGACTTTGTGAATTTCAACAGTTATCCCTCATTTACACCAGTGAAGTTACTGCTTCTGTGAAGTGACTGGTCGTTTTTTCCTATACAACTAGCACTAAACACAAGCTGATCCCTTTAATTTTCTTGGTCAAACCCAGTCTCCTGGACTGTAACTCTGACAGGTATTTCATGTGTGATATATATGGGCCTAAAGGTTTCCAAGCTAATATGAACAGAAATGGTAGGCAAATAAACTTGCATCTTTGTAGCCTTGTAGCTGCTTTAGAGACTTTCTAGTGTATAATCAATTTAAATCCCAGCAGGAGGACACAAGCCTCTGCTTATGCTTTCTCCACAGGCTTAACTGTTCCTTCTACCCTGAATTTTTCCCTGCCCCAGACAAACTCATGTTCCTAATGTGGACCTAATCACTGTGTCTGCTTTAATCATCAGCAAAAACACTCCCTATCCAAATGGAGAATTTATGACCGACATCAATGCATTTCAATAAGCCTGAAGATCTGTCACCACCACTGTAAAGACTAGGATGATACAAGCTCTGCCTGTACCATCTGCATGCAGCATTTCTTGCACTGTGGTCCAGTTCAGCTTCCAGGTTTCATCTTAATCCCTGGATTCAGGAGACCACAGACTGTGCTCAGATCTTTCTCAACAGATATCAGCTTTGGAGATGTCTGCCAGGGCACAGGACACCTCTGGCATCAGGTATTGGGACTGGGCAAAGCTTCAAGTGGTAATGAACACAGGAGCAAGGGAGGGTGGATTTTTACCATTTCATCATCAGTGCTCCCGTTTCACGTAACCACACAACAGAAACTCTGTCTCTCTTCCTGCAAAAGATGTGAAACAGTGACATTGCAGCCTGCTGTGGAGAGATCATACATGTGTAACAACACCCAAACTTATTGTGTCTCAGCTCTGCCTCCACTGTTAACCTGAAAAATGAACCAAAACATAAAAGTAAAATTGCTTCTGGGCTATTTCAGAGCTTCTGTACAAGCCCTCTTCCTTCCTCCCTCCTTTCTGTGGTTCCAAGTGCTGAACCCTCCTGGTACTCCAGGGCTGGAGCCACAGGGATGCTCTTTTCCAGGCTCCAAAGCCATGATGAGGAAAGAGTGTCCTCGTAAGCAGCCCGTGGCCTGTGTGGTTGGTGGCTTTCGTCTGTGTTCTGCATCAAGGACTTCCAGGGTGCTATCGGGGCACACTGGCAAGCATGTCCTTGAGTGTGTTACCGTCCTGCCCCTCTGGCCACATCTGCAGGCTCCTTTTGTGGTGGGACTGGTCCTCAGACCTCCCCAGCAAATGGCAGAGATCCAAGTCCACATGAGTTAGTCATTATGTTGCCATATCAGTGCGTCACATTCAAGCTCTGACATCAGGATGACACCCAATTTCTCGGCACTGACTCCTTACCAAAGAAGCCCACAGTGCTGGCTATTTTGCATTCACCAGCTGCTCTCAGAATCCAAACTGGGTCAAATCAGTCAATTCTGGCATGTTTTAATGTTTGTAGAGATCTGAAAACTTTTCTTCCTGAAAGACACCTCACCACAGCCTACTTTGAGTTTGACTTTTGTGGTGTCTCCCTTCTGCTGCTGTTCCTGGAGATACTGCAGTGTTGCAGAGCCAGCCAAGCCGTGGAGCTGGGCAGAGAGAGCCGTGGTGCCTGTGATTACTGTGATTTTGCTTCTGGGTGGGAAGCCAGCAGTTGGTTTTAATCCCATTTTAAATGCATGTCTCTCGGAGTCTGGCTCTTTTCTTGTGTAATACTGCACCACTGAGATATTCTGGGACACTTTTACTAACTATGGCAGAGATGCATTCCTGGAGGCTGGAGTGAGGGTGTTTTTCAGTGCAGGGCCACATGTTTGAGTGATTCCAGCTGGGAAACCCACTTTCTCTGGTGGTCTGATGGAGCCCAGGTTTACTGACCTTCATAAAACTGTGCCACCCACTGCAATAAGACCCCCCTCCATGCCATACACATCCCTCTTTGCACTGCGTACCCCAGTGACCTGGGACTTCACACTAGGCTCTCCTGGGTTTGGGCAGGCAGAGCAGTTTAAAGGCAAGGATGGCAGAGAGGAGAAGGGCAGAAACGAAGCTACCGACGAATGACAGTGGGCTTCTCTCAGGCTCCAGTGAATGCTTTGAGAGAGCCAACATAGTTTTTTGAAAGCAAATGTTACATCCTTAATTCCTAATAATCTCTGCTGCTGAAACAGGATGCAAACATCCTCTGCTGTGATCCTGCTTCTCTCCTACTCTTCAAAAAAATCGAGGGGTTATACCTACACAAGGTGACTGCCTACCCTAGCTCCTGTTGTCCTCCTTATCTCCATTCAGATGTTAGTGATGGTTTAAACCAATGTTTGTGATTCACATGTCTAAAGCAAAGCTAGGCAGAAGGTCTGTAGACAGTACAGGAGATAGCTATTTTTATCTCTCCTACTTTCCTAAGTCAATATTGGGATAGGCAGCAATGAAAAAAAGCCAACATACGGAGAAGGAATTTGAAGCCAGGAGAGCTTCAGAAGCTGTCGGAACAAGCAGCCCCACAGGGCAAAGGGCAGCAGAGAGTCACTGGCAGGTGCTAAGTGGGCTGGGGGACCATTTGTCTCCCAGAAAAAAAGGCACTTGACTCTTCAGATATTTACAATGGCTTCTGTCCACTCAAACTGTCTAACTACCTATATATTTTAACTCCTGTAAGCAGAACTACATGCCTCTGACTTCCCTGTTAATGGCAGAGACTACAGTTATACTTCCGAGCACGATTTTGATCAGCCCCCAGCTGTAGAGCTGCTGATGTTTCTGGAGTAAAGCATTTCCTCAAACCCTTCATCTTGTCAAGTTGACTAAATCCTACTATGTTCTGAAAAATGATAATCAGAGCAAGCTTCATAGATGTATTCGGCCCACCAGAGACTCTGTTTGCAACTTTCTTAACAAGAGGTTCCCAACAAAGTTTCATAGAGGCATGGATTTAAATAATGCATTTTTCTTATAGTAGAATAAAGCACACTGGGAGAAAAGTAACTGAGAAGAGAAAATGTTAAGTTCGGTGATGGATAGGAATTTCAAGAATTTATTTGGATTTACTTTGGCTCCTCAGATGTTTTCTTCCATCACAAAGAGAGAGGGAAAGGAAATTCTGTATTCTCTTGACAATAAGTTTCTATTCTGTTTGACTATGAAAATAGAAAAGAGGGATGAAGTGGCCTGTTTCTGCTCTATTCCTTCTTTGCAGTGTCCTTGACTGGTGGGCAAAGAGAGCCAGAGCGCACGGTTCCAATTTGGGCATTTTGCATCCTTACTGCTATTCCTTCAGCACTTACCCTTCTAACATGGGACAGAGGAAGCAAACATGGATGGGAATAGGGGCCAAGACGATGAGGGTTTATCCCACCATTCCCTTTCTCTGAAAGAAACCTCAGATGGCTAAAATCAGAACAGGGCCCATATTTCCAGCTCTTGCAGTACAAGTCCTTTCAGAACTGCAGTCCAGGTTATCCCACATTTGCTTCCTGCACCCCTCTGAGGCACCCGCGCAGGGCGGAAGGATGGTGGGTAAGCTCATTGCAGCAGGAGGTTGTGGCATGATGTGCTGACTGCTCCCTAACTCTTCCAACCTGCTCAACAAACAGCTTAAAAGATTACTATGTGAAAGAGTCACCTTCACCATAATGTTTTTGTTCACTGATTCAGCAGAGTCCTCTAGCAAAAAGAAGGCAGGCAGACGAGGCTTGATACTCTTGTACTTTTGAAATAACAAACAAGATTTGACTCCTCCTACACCCAACCCCACGTAAAAAGAACAAAACACAAAGTCCCTATTATTCATACATCACAGGGAATCAAAGGGAGCTGATTCTCTCCCCACCCCCCAAAAAAAAAAAAAAAAAAAAAAAAAAAAAAAAAAAAAAAAATCCTACACATCCTAAAGAAAGATCTGATGAACCTGTGGTGAAAGTCTGGGACCACTCAAGAGAATGACAAACATCCTTGTGATTTGCTGGGGCTAAATGTTGGACCTGAAAAAAAATTGGCTGGCATCTTCTCACCAATTGCAATGAAGTTATGGTGAAATAATTTCTATTAGGAACATGTGTCTAACAAATGAAGTATTTTCGGACACAGAAACTATTAAATGACGTCTTGTCATCTGATTCATGGTAGCTAGAAAAAAGCTCGGTAATTTATGGGTCATCAGTTTTTCAGCGTTCCTTCAGAGACTTCTTTCAGAGTTTGTTTACCAGGAGTACTAAGCAATTGCCTTCTGAAAATTGCTCCTTCTCAGTGTGTTGAGTTTAGCAGCCAGATAACAAGGTTTGCACCAAAAAAACCCTGTTGACAAGGAAGGTATAAATTCAGATTCATTGCAATGCCTGTGTTGTGGCTAGAACAGTGAAATTCTTGACTTCACCAGCAAGAGGAAGCTTGCTACTGCCACAGCAGAAACCGTATCATTTTAATGGGGTTTTTTTTGTTTGTTGTTTGGACAATGTCCTGTAAAATGGGAAGTTTCTGTACATACATTTTAAACACACTTGGTTATCAAGGGTTAACTTGGTTAGTGGAACCAAAGTGAAAGTTTTAAAATGCTGCTGCCATGGAGAACAAATGCCTTCAAAGTGCCTATAGCATATGTTATTTAAAAGAGCACTGAAACAATGTTCTGGTTTGAATTATTTTTCTTCACAGTACTTCTCTAACTTTATTGCCAAAGAAAAGACTTCCAGAGCCAATTTTTAATCTTAATTATAGCAGATTCAATCTGGAATATTTCCCTTGAAGTTAGAGTTACACCAGATTTACACAAAACAGAATCTAGCCCAGTTTCTACATTAGACTCTTTCTCAAAAGATAATTTAGATTAAAAAACAGAATATCTGCTTGAAACAGACAGCAGTCCAGGGATCAAAACCTACCTACATGCTGCCATATGCCCTGTTCTTGAGTCACACCAGAGCTTCCCTGTCTGCGCTAAGCCTGAGCTGTAGCTTCACATCCATGGCTGCAGAGAGAGGACCTATACCTTCATTTTCCTCTGATCTCACTTTCTCATTTCTCCCTCTGCACCCACCTCGCTCAACTGAAGTGCATATGACTGAGTACTCTAAAGGACTGTCAACAGCAGACAGGCAAATAAACATGTAACTGAAGTAGAAAGTGTTCCCTGCAGAATGAGATGAGGTACAGTCTGAAATGTGGTGACTTCAGACAAAAGGAAAAGCCCAAATAGTTTTGTAGAAGTGACAGAAAAGAGTGGAACAGTTTCTCTTGACTTTTCAGCATGCCAGTTCCTCCTGTCTCCCAACTAAAGAAAGAAAACTGAACATGTGGGCTTCGATCACTGGCACTCCTGGAATGGCTCTAAGCACGATTGGTGCCTTCTTGATTTCTTCCATCACAGATTAGGGTTATAGAACTAACTTCAATCTTGTGTTTGAGTACAGGAAACACACGGTGCAGCAAGAAGAACAACAATGTGATTCACACCTCTTGCCAATGCACCTCCAGCACAGTCCTGGTAAATAAAAGTAAAATGAATAGCTGAATTCAGTGACTAAGAAGAATGACTAAATTTGTTTCCAGGTCTGGAGCTTTTTGCTGACTATCTCAACGTGGATGCTAATTCTTGCAATTCCTAATGGTGGATTAGGAGATTACCTGTTTTGGAAAGTATTGGATGAAACTTGTAACCTCCACTGTCTCCACACAAAGCCCAACTCTGAAAGCTCTTAGGAGGCACTGATGGCTTTCCCTCCTCTTCATACTTGTGATAGGGAAGACCCATGCTCATAATCTCTCCATGCCCAGAAACAGAGGGAGAGTGTTTTGTTTGTGATTCTATTTTGAAGCATGAAACATCCAGGGAGGAGAGGGACCCTTTCAGAAACCTTGGCTACAGTGAATTATTCCGAATGGATGTATTGTTAATCCCTAAGCATCCGAAGAATAACTGGCATGGGATGAAGTAGAAAAATTACATCCCACATCTGGAGTATGGAAAATTCAGGGCAGTCAG
This sequence comes from Athene cunicularia, assembly GCF_003259725.1. Taxonomy (NCBI): domain Eukaryota; kingdom Metazoa; phylum Chordata; class Aves; order Strigiformes; family Strigidae; genus Athene; species Athene cunicularia. The sequence goes on from NW_020799098.1 coordinate 29,217,217, forward strand.
TAAACAGGTGTGTTGGGTCTCTCCTGATCTCGGCACATTGTGATGCTCAGCCTATCTTGGCTCTTCTGTGTCCACGGGAGGGACGCGTGGTGGACACAGTCAGCCCGGACACATGCAGGGACCTGACACTGACACCAGCCAGGGCTGGCCCGTGACCGTTGTGTCAAGGGTGGCTGTGACCACTACGTGCAGGGTGGCCTCCACACCAGCAAGCTCCTCTGTACAGAACTCAGGGCTGGGTCCCCAGCACGGCAGCCTGGGGGGTCAAAGCTGGTACTAATAGTAAATAGACGTAGAACTAAAGCAGCCTGGTCTGGCTGTGTTTCTGTCCTGCTGTAATCCATTAATTGGTGCAGCTTTGAAAGAACAAAGGCAAAGATAATGGTCTGGGAGTTATGAACCGAAATCAAACCTGAGCTGAATCAGCAGAGGAGGTCCTTTGATTTCGGTGGGAAAACTCGTCTGCTGCGGCACGGGAGGAATTGCTCGCTGTTTTACTTAGAGCACGCCACATCCCCCGAGCTGCTGAGCCGGGCCCGCGGCGGCCCGGGGCTGGACCTGTAGGTATGAGCCCTCAGACTCTTGGGGCTGGGAGGACGGCCCCGCTTCACCATCCGCCCCAAGCCTGGTCGGTCCCTTAGTTAACAGCGGAGGCCCCGAAGGCTGGCGGGGCGGGCGGTGCCACGGCTCGGCCGGGCTCGCTGCTCCCGCGGGCTCCGGTGCCCTCTAGTGT
>NW_020799098.1:29217999-29331310 GCF_003259725.1 Athene cunicularia
GGACCCCGACCCCTCGGGGTCCGTGCCTCGCCCGAGGGGGAGGGCTGGAGAAGAAGCTCCGGGTCTCAGCGCCAGCAGAATTAGCCAGCCCCGGAGGGAAACACGGCTTCGTTCTGCCCCTCTCCATCTCCCCTACCCCGCTTTTCTTTTTTTCTGGATACCTCTCATTAAAAAAAAAAATCGCTCCAGCTTGGCAAAGACTTTCCTATTGTTTCCTAGACAAACAGCGAAGTGGCTGGGAGTTGCCATCTCTGCTAGGTTCTCTCGGTGTCCCGGGCAGCCTTTGATCCGCAGCAGCTCTAGTCGTCGGGCTCCGTCGAGGTGCCGCGGAGCGAGGGGCAGCCTCGGCAGCGCCGCTTCCCCGCTCCCTGGGGGCTGTCGCTCGGGCTCCCCGCGGGCAGGCAGGGTCTGGCAAGCGCCCGCAGTCTGATGGGGGCTGGAGAGTGTGAATGTAACCCTTCCCCCGCCGCCATCCCCACCCCAGTCCCGGGTGGCTGTAGGCGACCCGCTGTCTCCCCGACGGGGCGCACCGGGGGAAGGGGGGCGGCTTGTTACGCCCTCAGCATCTCCCAGGACCGATACAGAGCCCAGCTGGGGTCCCAGCTCGGCTGCCTTAACTCCGTGTCCCTGAATGGGGCAAGAGGCGGGATCAAAGCAAGGAGACGGGCATCAAAGGTTCCTCTGTTATCGGCTGATCAAAATCTGAAACTGCGGAGATCCGACTTTTAACTCTCGGTCTAGAAACGCTAGGGAAAGATCTCCCAGCAAGGAACTTTGGTTTTAGCTTCTAGTTAACAAAGAGCATTTTAGAAAGGCCCTCAGCTACACAGCGGTTTAGCCAACCTCAAAGCTTAAAAAGAAAAAAAAAAAAAAAGTTTGAAGAAAAATGAGACCTCACAAAGCACTGGGATTTAGGAGTCCATAAGCAAACCAGCTCTCCCAGCCTGCAGGCGCTTTCCCGCTGCTTTAAAATGAGCCCCCTTGTTCTGGTGCTCCTCTCCAGGCACCACGGGGCAGGAGGTGTGCCAGTCTGGCTGCCATCGAGCACTGGGGCCATCTTTGCTCTTATTTGCCCATGGATGTATGGGAAATCTTCATGCGCCTGTGAAAGCAATGTATAGGTATTAGGTTTCAAGCAAGCAGGAAGTAATATTTTAATAAAATACCTCTCTGCAGTACTACAGTATTGAGCTAGGATTCGAGTACAATGCATACAGACAGAAAAAAGTCTTGCAGACCCCAGACTTTGCTGGTTATTTCCAGTTGGTCTAAAACTGAGCATGAAATATGTAACTTTACACAAACCTCTTCTCGCTTGCATCCTTGGATCATCATGGCTACAATGGTGTTACTTCTGCATGGAACTCTGAAAATTTCAGTAGAAGATGCTTGCTTCGCTTGTTTTAAAGACTAAGGAATGACTTCTGAGAGGTTATTTTTCCTGGTGGTGGCAAGAATTGCTGATAATTTTAAAAAAAAGCAAACAAGTAAGCAAACAATCCTTTCTCTCCCTCTTGCCTTGCTCTCCTGCTTGACTCATCTCTTTCAAGCCAATAAAGCTTTGCATGGGCACCCAAGGGAAAAGTTTGCAACAGCTGGGATTCCTAGCTCTTGTGGTCAACAGAGATGGATTGGTTTCTCCATGCAATGTTTCTGAGCACTTGAGTTGGGATCTGAGGTGTTTTGTTCCTGAAAACCTTAATGATATGTATTCTTTGGAAGTGTCCGTCTTTTTGTCTGTTTGCTGAGACAGTCTGAAAAATCCTCTTTGGACCGGGTGAGGAAATTTAGACTGCAAATTTCCCCCCGCCTTTAGTTTCTAGACTTGTGGAGTCTGTTCTTGAGGGTTAGACTGAAGAGCTGGGTTGACTAGAAGGTTCATCAGGTAGCAGTCTTCACCGTGTGTCCTGCAGAACCTGAAGCGCTCTGCAGGAGCCCAGCACTGGGCTAGTCTTGGTGCATAGTTATTCTTGTGTACAGGCTATACTGGATGCAAATACTTGTAAAGGGATGTGGAACACGCCTCGTTTTAGGAGAATATTTGTCAGTCTTTTCCACTGAAGAAATTTTCTTTTGTTGTTTGAGCCTTTCCCCAGTGAAACCTTTGGACCTACTTGCTAGTGCTACAGGGCAGCTCTGCTCTTGTGGAGAACTGAGTTTGCAGTTTGGGAATTGAGAACCAAGAAATGTTTAAGGATGTCCTGTCTGAACATTTACATTCGGTTAGTGGCATATACCACAAGGAGGAAATGTTTCCCTCCTTTCTTGGGCTGGCCTTAGGTCTTCCTGGAAAAGATCAGTCTTCCCAGAAGGACAGACTGCCACTCTGACAAAATCACCATTGAAATTATCCAGCCCTCTCATAACAAGGATAATCACATCATTATGTGCCAAGATTTGCAATCCAACTACTGTCCTATCAGTTATTATAAATACAGAGCAATAGAGACCAGTTTGTTTTTTGTTTTTGTTTGTTTTTAAATCGGTGAACTCGCATGAAATCAAAATATAAGAAATTTGAAATTTAAGTTGATCCATGAGACCCAGTTTAAATTCCATCTGCTACGTTGAAGATTAGCGTTGCCTTCTCCTAGACAAGCAATTTGGCTCATTAACGTGGATCAACATTGCCATCTTGTGGCCAAGAGGATGAACTGTAGTGATTGGGTAGCTGGCGGGAAATCAGTCTGGTAGTCTCCAGTCTTCTGGTAGACGGGCTAGTTTTCTGTCTTGAAAGAGGTCCTTGTTTGATTTACACGAGTATGAAAAAATATATACCGCTGACTCTTCTTGGTTCACCACCATGCTTTCTCTCTAGGTCATGTAGAGCTGTCACCTAGGCACATCACCATTTTCTAAACATATTAACATATTGGCTTTCTGGATATTGATTTTACTTTATTTTCTGTGGCGCAGTCAATGAAATCCTTCTTGGTAGGAAGCCAGCTCTTGGCAGTCAGTGTCTGGAAGACTGACTCCTCGCTGATAACAGTTCTTCAGATGTTATTTTCCTGATTTTTTTATCACTAAAGCACACAAGAGAGATACCAGGATTTGTCAGATCCTTTCAAAACCCAGTGGTTAAAGTTGATGCAATGACTGTTTTATGCTGGGCAATCAGCCTCCCCTGCAGAAAGTTTGACAAACCCCTCATGGCATCATCTAGCTTTCACTATACATGCCCATGCTTCTATTTTAGCTAAGAATGTTTAAGGTATGCAAGGAATTATGGTTGGCTCAAACTTACTGTGTATGTGTGGTGCATAAATCTACCGGCTTCAGTGAGGTTACATCAATCTATGGTTTGATGGAGCAGTGTTAGGAGCTGAACCTGATGGATTTGCTCGGGGCTGAGCTTTGGATGTTTTAGAATAAAGTGGACTGCTTTGCCATAAGGAAGGTAAAAAAGCCAAATAAGTGTGTACAAAAAACTAGGCGACTGTAAATAAACAAAAACATAAGCGTACCTACTTGGTGTTGTGGAAATGACTAAACTCTCTCTTGTCCAGAAGTGTGAAATTTTACCTGTGTTAAACCTTGACTCCAGCACTGACGTGGATGGATATGCTGGTGATGGGACTCCAGCTTGCTTAAGTCAGATGCATGATGTAACTAAATCCAGCTCAAATAGATTTTTAATACAGATGATGGTGAATCCTTCGTACCTTATTCTGTCTTTCACAGTGAGGAAGTGTTGCTCTGGGTCTTGATGTGATTAACAGGGCATTGAGGAAAGATCAAAGTTGTGGGTTGTGAAAGAAAATGCAAATTTCGTTAAATTCTTGTGTTTTTAAACTGCAACTGTAGATTGAGGGACTCAGCTCTTACTGATTTCTACGGCAGCCCATTAAAGAGAGCAAATTCAAAGTAGCACTGTGGAAATGCCATTACCTTTACTTACAGTAGTATAGTCATGGGGCTTCAGTCCTCACTTACACACACAGCTCTGCAACAGCACAGGTCCACTTCAGCAGAGCTGCTGCAGACTGGTGTACAAGAGATGAGCTAGGTTTGTTTTTTTCTCCTTCTGTGCTGCATCACTTGCATTGAATAGTCTGGAAAAACAACACAAAAGAGGGAGGAAATTTGGCAGTGGGGTAATGTCTTGTGGATCTTGGGAGGCTAGGAGTCAGATCAGTAAAACAGAGCAGGGTAAGTCTTTAAAGATTTACAGTGGGTTACTTTATCAGAAAAAAAATACTGAATATAAATGTAATAAAAATGAGTAAGGAGGCTGAAACCAAGGGACTTCTTTGATATCTGAGAGTCTGTTATCAATAGGAGACAGATAGATAAACACATGGCAATTATTGCTAATTGAAGACTCAGGCAAAATGCCTTGCTTCTGCTGGAATGTTGTCAGCTGAATTTCTGAAGTTTTGTTTTATTTGTACATTTTTTTGAGGCTGGTAGTTTGTAAATCTAATCCTGGTTCTGAGACCTTTATGTTTGATTCAAGTATCATGCTTTGCAAAGCATGCTGTATGCTCTGCACATTGGGAGAGGAAAGCGAGACTACTTCAGAAACACTCCTTGGCATATTGTAAGCATTTAACTCCCATATGGCACTGCCATAGTCGTAATAACTATATGGACCTACGTGCTTTCCTATCTCAGCATCAGGAACTGAATACTGGAGGGTGAATAGAAACTCTCCAGAACATTTGAAAAGTAGTCCCTGTCTTGGCGCATCATCCTTTATTTCACTCCTTGGTCTGTGTTTCAGATTAGGGGCTCTTCCATGCAGTATTTTTTTTAAATCTATATTGTTTTGGGGCCAAATTCAGTTACTATTAAAGTCACCAGCAAAATGTCCTTTGATTTCAATGGGAGCAGGGTTTGCAGGAGCTTCTCCTCTGGAAATTATCTAGCAGAGTGGTCAAAGTTTTAAAGTAGAAATATCATTAGATGGCACAAAAAATACATAGATGCTTACCGCCATTGTTGCCTCTTCAAGATTAATGCCTTATGATTATGTGTTTGAAAGCTGAAATTACTGCATGTGATCTATGACTCTCCACACTGTTGGGGAGAAGAGATGCTTTGAGAATGGCAACGCTGGCCTACAGCCTGTCATGGATTTATTCCATTAGAAAATTTCAGCATATGTTTTAAATAGCCTGTCTCTCGATCAAGGGAATTCTTGCTAAATAAGCAATAAACACTATTGTATTGCATTGTATTCAGTAAGCTATATATATGCATATGTACAATGGCAAAACAAAAATATCATCCAGGATTGTACTATTTGTAATAAAAGTAGCTTTAAAATATGCTTTTTCTCCCATAAAAGCTGCTTGCAGCTAAAAGGTCAGAACTCACTGCATAAAACCATTGCATTCTCACTGATGCCTGTGAGGGTACCCTCTGTGCATGGTGTTTCTGTGGGGTCAGTCCCGGAGGCAGCAGTGGGCAGCAGAGCTGCTTGCAGGCTGTTTGAAAGGAGTGTGTGCCAGGACTTGACTTCTTACACTGCCAGTGGAGAGGAGGGTTTATGGTGCCTTAGCTGTATTCCCCATGCAGGTGATGTAGTCCCGTATACCTCGTGGGAGGTGGTGACATGAGTCCCAGTGGGCTGCAGGTGCGAGGTGGGGTCCCTGGCCCTGGCACTGTGCCAGAAAGATGTGCTAGGGCACTGCAGGAGAGGGGTCCTGCAAACTCTCATACCGTTGTCAGTCCATTAACTGTCTCCTTCACACCTTCTTTCTTTTTCAGTTGTTGGTAGATATGGGTACTTCTCCCCGGATGTTCCTGATCCTGGGATGTTTTCTCACAGGTAATGTTCCTCAGTCCTCTAAGCCTCTCCACCCCTATTCCTTTCTAAATCCACATTTAAGCTTGCTTTCATTCTGCCCATGACAACAAATGCCAAATAGTTGCCAGCTGACTACAGACTCAGTTTTTCTGCCCTTCCCTCTGGTAAGCTAAGACCTACCAAGAAGTCAGTACTTCTGCTGGCCTGTGATGGCCACTTTGGCACCCCTACAGCTGCTGTAACCTCCCGCCTGGGCTGTCTGCCTGTGCAGGGAAAGTGAGCCTACTTACCTCCAGCTGTCCCAGCCCTGCCCTGCTGGGGTTTCTCCAGCAGCGTGGTGCAGGCAAGGCTGCCTGTGTGGGCTCCCCATGTCCTCCCACGCCACACCACCTAACCACACTTGCCGGGGCTGCCTGCCGAGCCTCCCAACATCTGCTGAGTGAATGGTGCTGGGAGGGGAGGGCAGGGTTTGCCACAGGGTGCCAAATATAGAAAGGGCCCATAGACTGAGCTAACATGTGCAGGAGTGAGAAACTGGTTTCAAAGACAGTCTGGATTCCTGTTGCTGGTTTATTGCACAGAGCCCACTTACACGTCATGGGCCTAAGTGCTTGTTTACTGTTCACTACTTTATCCGTTTTGTGCAGGTCATTTGATAGGCTGAAACAGCCAATCTGTTTTCCTGGTGAATTCCCCGTTGTTCTAGGGTGTGGATCCTCTAATTTTCCTTCTGGGAGTTGGATCTGCACAAGGCCACCTACAATTTACCTAGACTTGCAAATCTGAGCCTGTAACTGGAGACTGCATCTGCAAACCAGTGACATCTACAACATCTAGTTCAGCGAATTATAGTTTTATTTGGCTATAAACCTTCCGTACATTTTGGCTAGAGGTAGACCTGATGCACGAATTTTCAGTCTAAGCCCCTGCTCTGGCCCTTTGCAAAAACAGAAGACAGATGTAAAATGCAGGTGTTGGTCTTGGGAAGTGGTTTCTAACTTTCAGTTGTGAGCTTACTCAAAGGCTGACAGAACTGCTGGTTTCCTGCCCATTGCTGTAAGGAGCTGTAAGATGCCCATGACCCAGCAGACAGGGTGTGGGTTTCACTGGTCTGCAGCAGAGCCTTCCCCACACTTGGGTCTGGGAAGTTGAGGTGTGGATTTGGAGACATCTCTAACTTCACCTCTGTCTTTCACCTCTTGATTTGACAAATAGAAGTCAGCAAGCAAACGCTTAGCATTTCAAAGGGAAGCCGTTTGCCATTCATTGAGCAAAGCTCTGGCTTTCAAGGAGAGCAAATTTCCTGGGACATCATTATGTCTGAAATAGTCAGAAAAACAGCTGCTCTGGATCCACTCTGCTTTATTTCACATCCCTGTGCTGAGACTGTTCTGTGTGTTCATATGTTATTTATTGATGTCTTTCTGCAGGACCGTTCCTAACATTTTGCCAGCTTCCTCTGCCGACTATTGTTCCTAATAGGAATGAAATGGTGGTACAGCTGAATTCCAATTTCACACTCAGATGCTCTGGAGACAGCGAAGTGAGCTGGCAGTACCCAGTGACCGAGGGAAGCCACAGGATAGACATTAGACATGAAGAAAACAACAGTGGCCTTTTCGTGACAGTGCTCGAAGTACGAAATGCCTCAGCTGCTCATACGGGCTTGTATGTTTGCTATTATAACCACACTCAAGTGGAGGATGGGGAAGTGGAAGGGAAGGACATCTACATCTATGTGCCTGGTAAGTGGGGGATGCCATGCCACAGCCGTACCCAGAGGTTTGGATGGGAGACCTGAACTGTGGATATTCAGAAGAGGCATATTGCTGGTGACAGTTTGCTGTCAGAGGAAGATAAATTACTCTGGGGCCATTTCCTAATGTGTAAATCAAGACCATTCCCTGTGAGTCTATGGATATGTTCTTCTTTCAGTTGGTTTTAACTTTTTTGGTACAAGTTTTAGTTCTCAAGATGAGGGATGAATTTGCAACTTCAGAGCTGAGGTCTTCTGACCGCCAGGGGCTGGGTGGTAGACCTTGCTGGCCAGGTCAGCTCAGCTGTCGGAGTATGTCCAGCCTTCAGGTTTTCCTGGCCCCCAAGTGGAGATTAACATCAATGCCAGTCCTTTCAGCAGTGACTTGGGTGGATGTTTTGGGATGTGCACTGTTGAAACCAATGTCATGTCACACTAAAGACTTTGCCAGATGAGGAAGGCCATATCTCATTTTTAACCTGAATTAAGCATGAACTGAAAACTGGAAAAAGCTCCTGTGTGCACAGGGCCTGGTAAACATAAAGCAAGAGAGATGTCTTGGGGGTGGCTGCCACAAGGGAGGGTCAAATAAGAAAGGTTCTTGCTGGCCAGTCTGACACAAGATTAAAAATAAGGTGCTACCATGAAGTGCCCTGTAATTTTCAAAGCAAACACAGCCTTCCCAGACCCTGCGCTACCTTTCTCTTTGGTGGTAGAAAACCTGTTGGACCCAGAAAAAATAGCATCCATTCTTTCTGGAAGTATCTATTCCCAGCTTTGCCCTCCGACCCCCTTGTTCCAACTGGAAATCTGTTTAAAGACTTTCCACATTATCCATGGGATGAAGATCTTTATTGTCATAGCTGAGATAGGCACCAGAAGCTGAGACACAACTGACTGCCTTTGTAAAGTCCTGTCTGGATGTTTCTTCAGCGTTGGCTGGGTTCAGGGGATGAGTGGTACAACTGCAGGGCCAGGAAGATCAAATCAGTAGATTTGTAGTAAATATTTAGAACAGGAAACAAAAGAGAGAAGACATTGCAAATCATCCTGCAAAACTGCAAGGGAGACTGTGGAAGTGGAAAAAGTAGGGAAGAAAAAAACGGGACTTGTTTTAATGGCTCTTTTGCAGTGGTATTAAGATTTTGCAGTTCACGATGTGTGATTCAAGGACACTGATTCTTCCAAGACTTTTTCTCCATTTCCCACAACAAATGTAAAGCGTTTGCTTTCATTCTTGAAGCAAGATGTTTCAGCAGAGGCTGCAGGCGTTGGCACATGTATCTCAATTTTCAAACACCCTTAACCAAATCATCAGAAGATGTTGTTGGTGTTAAGCAGTCTTCTAACTCACTCAGTGAAGGAATATAAAGGCAAGAGATGTAAGATTTCTTCAAGAGGGTTTTTTGGTTTGGTTTTTAAAAGCCTCTAGACATCAGCCTACCAGATTTGCAGGGCAGAGACACCCTGTAATTTTTTCCACTTGCTAACCATCAAGATGTCATAAATGCAGAAACATATCCTTTTCTCCAAATTACAGAGAATGTTTCTGTTTCCACTATAAACTTTGTCTTTACAATTGTTTTTCCTGCAGTGAATTAGGAGGGCAATGGGTGGCAGCAACCCTCTTTAGCCAAGGAGGATTACGTTGAGACTTCACACAATATCCTATTTTCACTAACAGCACACAGAAACCCAAACTAGGTGAATCCCATTTCTGTTTTAAATTACAGTGGGAAAATGAATACATGGAGTTGGCAACGTCTTTGGGATGGAGTGCTGTGTTTGGAATATTTCTACAAAGAGCCTGCCAGTGCAGCAGAAAGTCTATTGTTGGAGGGATTTGGATTGCTATTTATTAAATTTTATTGTAAAGCTTTGCACAGAAGCTTCAGGCTAGTGGGGATTATTTGTTTATTCCAAATGGCCAAATGGAGATAATTTGAGGGCTATGCTTCTTAAGCTGGCTATGTTATGCAATTATGTTTTAAACTCAGACTTTGGATTGGCTGGGTAGGAAATTTGGCATGGTTTTTGTTGACTTTAAAAGAAGTAAAACTACCAGGTGTTTGTTTGCTTTTTCTGGTGGAATACCATTATTTTGAAAACCACATGCTGTGACCATAATTAACTATGTCTCATAACTGTAACGTTGGACATGTTAGAAATGCAAGAAGATAAGTACCTTGAACTATTTTTGATGAAATGTGGCTTTAATGTGTTCGACATAAACAACATGAAACTGATTTCTACTTTTTTACATGGAAAGGGTTTGAATTTTTTTTTATTTTTATTTTTTGATTTTTGTATCATGCAATCTCTGAAAAAGTGGGGTAATATACTGTACTAGTTTCAGTTACAATCTGTAAGTGGTCATTGGACTTACTACATTGGACTTGTACATGGACTTACTACAAACAAGACAGTGTAAAATTACCTCTTCTTTTTTACAGACCCAGACATGCCTTTTGTTCCTTCTATACCAGAAGACCAGTTCATCCTAGTAGAAGAAGGTGATCCCACCATTATCCCTTGTCGGACGAGTCACCCAAATGCTCAAGTGACTTTAATTAACAGTTTAGACAAGGCTGTCTATGCTTTCTATGACAGCAAACAAGGCTTCATAGGGAATTTCCCTGCGGGCTCATATACATGCAGAACAACGGTTAAAGGTGTGGAGTTCAAGTCTGACGAGTTCCTCATCTATATTTTAAGAGGTATTTATTTCTGTTCATTTAAAAAAAAAAAAAAGTGAGAATGTTCAGCCCAGTTCTTTCCTCACACTGTAAGAGTCATGTTAGCACCAGCATCACAGTTATATCAGATATTTCACCAAGGATGAGCTCCTTGCTCCTCTGGCAGTGTTGCCAGGTACTTAGTTGCTGGTTTACTTAGCAGTTGCACACAGCTTTGATGAGAATAAAGCTCCTTAACTTTATCTCCTCTCCCAAATGGTTGCAAGAAAAATCTTCCATAATCCATCTATTTTCATCCTGTTTGCTGAAATGGAACGTAACTTAAAGGACTGGTGTTTCCCTGTGGCTTCAAACCTTAGGTCTTTGGGTAGTCGGAAAAACAACATGATTAAAATATTTTGAAAACAAGGTTTTTATTGGCCAAAAAGAGATTTTCAAAGACAGTCACTGATTTGAATTGAAATTGAAATTGAATTGAATTCAGTGTTTGTACACTTCATGCTTTAAATACAAATCATTTATATCAGTATACATCAGCAGCACTTTCACAGAATTTTCTAGGTAATTCCTCAGTAAAGGAAGTGAAATGGAAATCTCCCCCTGAAATTGCACCTTGTGAAAATTGCGTGCTTTTAAAAACTAAATCTGTGTGCTCTCTCTTCTCTTAGCTACTTCACAGCTGCCGGTTGAAATTGAAGCTCTTAAAACTGTCTACAAAACAGGCGAGACCATCGTAGTAACTTGTGTGGTCTTTGACAATGAGGTGGTTAATTTACAGTGGAATTATCCTGGGAAAGTGGTAAATCTCTCTCTCTTTTTGTTGTTGTTGTTTGAATGTTTGTAGTTACTTATTGGGGAAGAAGGTGGGGTTGTAAAATATTTTTCTCTTCTCTGAATGGGGACAGCTGAGGCGAGAAAACAAAGTAATTTCTTTTATGTTTAGTTTATCACAAAAGACAGACCGTCCCAAAAGTTAGAGTTTGGTGTCAGTAAGTATGCAAAGCATGAGAAGAAGGTGAGGTATGATTAGGAGTTCATCCTCTGAGGGAGGAATGCTGTCTCTCAGGTCTTGCCCTGATTCAAAAAAATAAATGTGGAAATAGGAAGATCTAGGAATGTGTTGGACATCTGCACAGAGCTCTGCTGCTGAAGGTCTGAACCTCTAAAACAGGTCTCTTAAACTCTGGGTTCTTGGGCATAATAAAGGACGATGAAGAATCAAGTCCATAGTCTTAATTGTTCCTCATTATGCAGGTGTAAATTAAAATGACTCTTACACTCACTAATGAGAAATGTCTAGTAAAAAAAAGCACTTAAAACTTTTGGAGAATCTTAGAAATTTTCAAACTGGTGTAACATCCTTCTGCAGTGAAAATTATTATTCAGTGAAACTTGGTTAGAACTAGTCTCGGCCAAGGGAGAATTTCAGAGTATCCCATGTAAAAAGGCTAGGCACTGAAGGAATGGAGTAGTTGAAGTGTACTTAGTTGTGATCCCAAATCCCAGCTTTTATTTAAGTTAGGAGTGCAAGAGGAAAACTGATTTGTTGTATTTTCCATGTTACACATCATCATCTCTGCAATATGCCACCTTTCAAAACTAGCCCAAGCATATCTTTTGTTCCAGCCTCTCATGGTAACATGGTCTACAATTCTCATCATCCTTTTATTTGCAGGAGTCTTCTTGACTAAAATTATTCTTGTTTTGAGAGCAGGCAGAACATAGCATCTAGCAACTGGTTACTTTTTGAATGATGGATGGGATAAAAATTCACCCTCCTTCATGGGAATTGAACAAAGAAAAGTCAAATGGCTTTTATGTCTGAGAATAAGGTAGCACATAAGCAGTAAAATGCTCTTTCAGGCTGCTCACTCAAATTTTGAATGATATTTGTTTTAAGTGAACAAAATATGAACTCTCAGCCTCCTCACCCTTCTGTGTTTGCTGCCACAAGGGTGTATTTTTACAGACACATCTTTTGTGCCTGTGGCTGAAAAATACATCTCTGACTGAGTAAACAGGTCTTCTACCATAGACGATTTAGATGGTTGCTCTCACTCCGTAGTATCATAGATTCTCAGTGGTTTTCTTTCAGCTCAGTTACTTAAGTAAGGTTTTTTTTTTTTTCCCCTCCTTCAAACTACAGAAAGAAAAAGGTCTGATAAAACTTGATGATATCAAGGTCCCATCGCAGAAGCTGGTTTACACTCTGACCATTCCCGAGGCATCAGTGAAAGACACAGGGGATTATGAATGTACAGCTCGACATGCAACCAAGGAGGTTAAGGAAAATAAGAAAGTAGTCATTACAGTTCATGGTATAGTCTGATTTTAGTATCCAAAAATTATTAACACATTGGAAAACACCATTCTTGAAAAAAACTGCACAGTGTTGTTTACTCCAGGCTTTTTCATTTACAGAGAAAGGCTTTGTTCACCTGGAGCCTCAGTTTAGCCCTCTGGAAGCTGTCAATCTACATGAAGTCAAAAACTTTGTGGTTGATGTGCAGGCATACCCAGCACCAAAAATGTACTGGTTGAAGGATAACGTGACTCTGATTGAAAATCTTACTGAGATTGTTACTAGTTCCAGCAGACTCCAGGAGACAAGGTAAAAATATTCTTCTGACCCTTATTTTGCCATGTTGATTTGAGTTTCTCCCCCAGAAACCTGGACATTGCTCCAGTTCTCGTTTTCCACCTCAGTTTGTTGTTTCTTCCTCAGTGGCATTTAACAATAATTAATTTGTTTTCTACTCTGAAGGGTGATGCCTAATCTGCCTCTCCTTATTCCCTCCTTAACATCAGTCTCTCCAAACCATAGAAATTTTGATTTCTGAGCACTAAACCTCTTCTGTCCCTCCAACATGTCTCCACACCAATAATTTCTAGCTGTGTTCAGTAATACCAGGGGCTTTGTCAGATCCCTGCAGACTATAACTATGTCCACTTGTTTCTCAGTTGTATGTTGGTAGTCATTTACTGCTTGAGTAATGGCTTTAGTTAAAGGCATGCTAGAAATGCTAAATGTCACTACATTATAATCTGTACGTACCCAGATTACATGCTGCACCAAAGTGAATATTTTTTTTTTTTTTAATGCCTGCTTTAAAAACACAAACAAAACATCTAATTTCTGCAGGTTTCAGAGTATATTAAAATTGATCCGGGCCAAGGAGGAAGACAGTGGATACTATACTTTGGTTGCTGAAAATGAAGATGAGATTAAAAGATACACCTTCTCCTTGCTAATACAAGGTAAGGACCCACAAATCCTTGCCCACCAGAACTGATGACACACAGCAAAGATTTGATCCACTTACACATTGGATTGCCTGGAGTATGGAGATAAGAAAGGCTTGAACTGGGGTGCCTGGAGGAGTGCGTGCATGCTGAGTCCTTGGAGCTCTCCTAGGCTGATCCTGGCTTTCACTTCTGCACTGGCCTTGAGCCAAAAAGAAACTTTATCCTCCTGCCTAAGTTATTCCAGCTGACAGCGGGGACGATAGCTCATTTGCTATGACATGAGGACGTGGCATAACCGCAGCACTTCCTTTTCTATGCCTCTAGCCTAGGATCTGCTCTGTCCTATAGGAGATAAGGACCTCCTGGACAAGTCTGGGTCTCTAGCTGTTGCTTAAACTGTTGGCCAAACAACACCTGTCCTACTTTATTTGAAATTTCAGACTTTTCTTTGTGTAGACCCTGATGAATATTTTAACAAACTCCTGACTCCTTCTCAGTTCCAGCCTTGATCTTAGACCTTGTGGATGATCACCATGGCTCTGCAGGTGGGCAGACAGTGAGGTGCTTGGCGGAGGGGACCCCACTTCCTGATGTGGAATGGCTGGTTTGCAAGGACATTAAGAAGTAAGAGGAGTGGGTTCTTTCTTATATAAAATATAACTTGTTCTGTCCTTGATTAGCTTAACATATTTAGTTACTGTACCACGTTTTCCTCGTCAAGGACCAGTAAACTCTAGATCATTTTTTTATTTTTAGAGGCACGTTTTTTATATTTCAAGAGAAGTTGTCAGTGCCCTTCCTATTGCATCCTGTAGGAAAAGACACAATGCATTAATTCAGGAGGTTTCTCTCATAAAAGCTTTGTGTTGAACAAGTGAACTCAGCGGATTTCACAGTCCTGGTTTGAGTAAGGATCTTGAGAAGCAGCTGTCCCTCCATTCAAGGAGTTCTTATTTCACACATAATTCAGTCTGCCTCATGAACACTCCTGTGTGCTTCTAAATTTTCACTTGTAATTATTTCCCTGTTAATTATAATTTTCACCTGCAAAATATTTTAAACATGTGGAGTAATTACTCACATTTTTGCTAGTTCTAGACTGGGTCTTTCTGTGACTACTGAGAGACTCTTTTACCTTGGGAGGTTATCACCAGGAAGAGGGAGACCATGCATGGAAGAAGGTTAGGAGCCCTGGGCACCTCTCAGCTGTGTTCTGCTCTCATTGTGCTAAGACCTTCTACTGCCTGGTGGGATGATTGTCCTCCTAGCCCTGCCACTGAAAGCCTTGTACAGCACTAAGGATTCAGAGAAAAACAGAGATTCATCCAGTACTGTAACTCTATGGAAAACATAGCGACACCAAGGTCTATCTATACCAGACCTGCTTGGCTGCATTGTCAGGCCACCAAAGCACCAAAGGATCAGAAGACAAATTATTCTGAGGGAAGAAAGATGCAAGCTTAAGCATTTCTGGTCTTTGAAAGGATCATTGTCAGAAGAAAGTTATAGGGAAAGGTGATTCTTGTTCTGTTTACTCCTCTTTATCCATACCTATGCCCAAGGCCTATTTCCCCTGTTGTTCTTCACTGCAGGTGTAGCAATGACACCTCATGGACTCTTTTGACTAACAATATCTCAGATATACACATGGAAGCCCACCTGGATGAGAAAAACATGGTAGAAAGCCAGGTGACCTTCCAGAAGGTAGAGGAAACCCTGGCTGTGAGATGCGTGGCAAGGAATGATCTTGGTGCTGTCACTCGGGAACTGAAGCTTGTGGCTCCCAGTAAGTTTTTTGTCCTTCTGAGAATTTACAGCAGCCAGTTTGTCTCCTCTCAACACACCCCATTTCAGTCTTAATAGCTAACAATATGAATTTTTGCAGACAAAAATAAATGAATTTTTTTTTTTTCTACCCTGGGACATCTGAGGATGTGGCATTCTACAGGTCTTTATGGTGCATCTGTTTTTTGCTTATTATGTGGTTCTATGATTCATTTTATCATTTTATGGCCACTGGCTATGGGATGTTCTTCTAGACATTCATTGCATTTGGTTTTGAAACAGGAAGGCAAAGCAGCTCAGGGCTTGGAAAGACTTTACAGTCACCAGCCTCAGGAACTGCTCCTGCCACATCTGCAGGACACGGGAACTGCGTGGTAGGGGAGGTGGGTGTTTTATGTGTGTGTCATGTTCCTCGTGGCTCAGGAGAAAAATATGGTCTGTATTTTTACTCCACAGCCCTGCGATCAGAACTGACAGTGGCTGCTGCAGTCTTAGTGCTGTTAGTGATTGTGATAATTTCACTGATTGTCCTGGTCATCATATGGAAACAGGTAATGTAGAAGAGCATTTTGGTTTGGAAGCTGAGCTTTGCTGGGTTTTGATCTGCTTTGAAGTCAGGCACAGGACTAATGGTTGCTTTTGCATTCAATGTGCTTTGCAGAAGCCGAGGTATGAGATAAGATGGAGAGTCATTGAGTCTATTAGCCCTGACGGCCATGAATACATTTATGTGGACCCAATGCAACTGCCTTACGACTCCAGATGGGAGTTTCCTCGAGATGGGTTAGTGCTTGGTAAGTTTCCTCTAAGGGACTAATCTCATCCTTCTCTGGGGACAAGGATGATTAAGGACAATTCTGAGGTTTCTGCTACCAGGATTTGCCTATGTAAGTTATGGCCATGAAGTCGCCATGAGCCTCTCTGTACCTGTCTGTTCTCCTCAGTTCTCCTGCACCCTCCTCTTCTCTGACAGTGGTGTCAGTCTTGAGGTCCTTGTTTTAGTCTCCTGTGCCTCTGTTCCAGCTCTCCCCCAGATGCCCCATGTGCAGTGCTGACCTCCATGACTTAGGGGGTCTCTCACAGCGTTAAATACCCTCTTCAACACTCACTTCTGCTGAGCACCCCCAAGAAGTGCATCGGTGTTTTTTTATTTACAAGACATTTATATACTTATGTGCAGAGGTCAAGGGTAATCTGCAAGTAGTTATGTAGTTTTATTAAAAATATTTTTTAAATTATTAATCCACACTGTGCACAATCCATACTGAGTAACTGCATAACTTATTTTTGTGGCTACTGTCCTTCTTCCTTCCCCTTCTGCTTCCTTGCTTTGTTATTCCTGCATTGGGGTTCATATGGAATGCTGTTGTAGTTACTTCTTCAAGTCTGGCCAAATCTGACATTTATGTCAATTGAAAGTGTAATGATTATAGACAATTTTAATATTCTATCCAGATAGATAGAGGTACCTTTTTTTTTGGCAGTATCTGTGCACCAAGTTGTATCACAAAATACAGGAGAAGATGAAATATGGTTTTTGTCTGATATATTTTAAGAAACATACTCCCATGGTGTAGCTATTCTTCCCCATCATGGAGAAAAGATGGTGTTAATTCTTGAAAGAAGCAGCAAAAGTATTTCTGGTTCAGGAATGAAGTCCTTTAATTCATGTTGCTAATTGAAAACTAGCGAAGGATGGCTGTTTAATGAATTATTTTATTACAACCCAGACTTTAATTACATGCTTAAATAGGATCTGTCAGATCTGAGTTGTTAACAGACCACCACTGTGACTTTGCCTCTGAGTCATGAGCACCAGCCTATTTCGGTGCCCTCCTGTTTACAAGTATATTCAGGATAGTCAGTGCTTTAAAAACTAATGCTACATGTCCTTTTAGTGATCTGGATTGCACAAGCATTCTTCTTGACACAGCTAACATTTACCTGCTGGCAGTTTTGCCATACGAAATGCTTGCTGGTGTAGAGTTATTTTGTTTCTGGGGCTGATAATTTTGGTTTGTGCGGGTTTTTTCTTATTGAAGTGGGTGATGACAGCAAAGCAATTACACCTTTAGCTTGGAGAGGCCCTGAAACAGGATACAAACCAATTTTGGCTCAGCCAGATGAGCATTTCCCATCCTAGCTGTGTAAGCCAGCTGGCATTTATTTGTTTTTCTAACTAGTAGTGCCTGGAGTGCAGTGCTGCATTAAATGCCAATTCTGAACATTGGCTGGATGGAGCTTCAGTTGATAAATTTGGGTTACACTGCAAATTTCCCTTTGCTATCACCCCTCCAGAATGTACGTAGTGTGCTGCTGTTTAAAGCATTCAGCAACCAGCACAAGACTGGGAGATGCATAACAAATGAGAAATGTGATAATGCAGTGAGCCGTTTGAACGCCACTGCTTTCACCTGGCTTTACTGAGAAGTGCCGAGGTCCCAGCAGGACCCAGACCTCCTCCTTCGGCTGGCAGAGGGCAGGGCCTTTTGAGGAAGGAATCTGAGTGCTGCTGTTTCTCAGGATCTTGGGGTGGCTGAGAGAAGTGGCAGAATTGCTCCTACCACTTCCCAGCAGGCCACCCATTTGTTGTGGTGGCCTTAATAAAATTAAATGCTGCTCTGACCCATCCCCATTTGCAAAAGGCAAGTTAAGATTCAAGTCTCACAGCATCTAGGGATGTGGTATCTAATTTCTCATGAGTTTGGAAACTGGATGTAGATTTTAAAGATTGTCATCTGTTTGGCTTATGATATAAACCAAGAGAGTTATGGTTTAATGTGGGGCGGACTGATGATCCCACTTCAGTTTTTAGCTAAAGAAGCATCTGATTGAGAAGGTTGTGTCTGGAACAAATTGACAGACTTCACCTTCATGTTTGTGTCCCCCTGAGCAGAAAAACAGCACCTCTCTGACAGGCTCATGGGATAAGCCCTATGGATGGGTACAGAGGCTAAAATAGCTCTCACTCCCAGGCACCCCAGTTCCTCTCTTTGTTTGAGGAGCCTTGAGCTGCTGCTGTGTCTGCACAGTCCCTCTGTGGTGGAGAAGCAGTGTTGCTCCTCTGGTGAGCAGATCACAGGGTGCCTTTATACTAAGAAAAGTAAAGCACATGCTATAATTTTGGGCTCCACTGAAAGCCTCGACATCAGGAATGTGATGGCATTACAGATGCCTTCAGCTCTTGAGCACTCAGCTCCCACCTGTCTCCAAATTTCAAGTGTAAAACACATGAGGCTTGGGCTACGTCTGCAGAGAGGGCTGAAAAGGGGAAATAGCAGTGATTGCTCCCCACCACTCCGGAAACACTCTCACCGTCTCCACGTGCACCCCAGCTCAGCAGAGGTGATGGAGAGGGAGATGTGCACCTCGTGCTCAGCCAACAATATGGTCTGGGGAGGAATTGGCTTGTGAAGACAAGAAGATCAAGGAGCATCAGCAAATGCCATTGCGTTCTGAAGGGTTGCATCCTGCCATATGGCTCCCAGACCTTCAGTCTGAAAAGTTTCAGGGGCCAAATTTCTGACTCAGGTTGTTTGAATTAGTCTGAAATTTAGTGAGAAGCTTTTTCACATCCTGATTGGGAAGAATAACCTTTGGAGCACAGGAATCTTGAAAAGAAATCACATGGGTTTTATGTGCATGACAAACTACACTGTCATAGTCTTGGAGATGTTCTTCAGTGGTAACTCAGCTAAGTGTTCTTTAACCATTTCTTGTGCTTGTTAATGATGTAGATATCATTTGGCTGGAAATTTTCTTTTAAAACCACGTGTGCAATAAAAGTGAGGGCTGTAGCTAGAGAATAACAAACATATGGCACTGCATGCCAGATACACCTTCACAAGCATAAAAGGCAGCAAGTTCAAACTGCAAACAAATGTCAAAGACATAATGCCATATATCTCCATAGTGAAAGACACTACTTATTCTTTCTGTACTGGAAGTTAAGAAAAGTGACACAAAATAAAATAGAGAGCTGGAATCAGGAGCTCATAAATGTTTGGTTTTTTTTTTTTCACTGAGTAAGCATTGCCTTTATGAACTTGGTTTTCAATACGGAAACTATGAAATATAGTATTTTGGAGTACGTTTGTACAGTTCACATTTCTCTAAAATCTCACCCAATCTGTACACAATTCTTCTGCACACTGTATCCATATCAGGAGACAGGATATGATAATCCAAAATTTTTGTCTAAATTGATTTGTGGGAAGAGTAAAGTGTGTATAAACATTAGCCATTTCATTACAGCACTTGGAAATTTGCAATAAAATTTTTTCAAGCATATGAAGCACACTTGCACATTAAACTTCAGAGAATTTTCCACTCATATGTGATCAACATGTATTTCAGCTTCTTGCAGATCACTAATGGTCCTGACTGTCTATTTCTAAATGTGTTGCTTCAGTCTGTCTTACTGCTAGATGTATCCAGCACTGATATAACAGCCTGTCAATATAGCTAAGGAGTCTAATTGAGAATTTTAAATAAAGGACACAACTGTACTGTAGTCAGGTGCTGACTGAGGCAGAGGTCAGCTTAAACGTAGGAGAATCAATGGTTAGAAAAGATAAAGTGAAGTTTGCAGGGCACGGTAGGAGATGAATTTGAATGAGTTGAGCTCCCACATGCAGATGTGCTCCTGATGTTTGCTTGCTTGTTTATATTTAAGAATTGTACTTAATGACAGCATTTCATATTTGCATTTTATGCTTAACAACAACAGTAATAACAATAATACCAGAGGTCTGGCTAAGTGAGTGTGCTCTTTCCGCACAAGAATCACCACCTGTAGAAGAATGGCAGCAGGAAATGAGGTGAATTGCTCTCACTTTCTGAAATAAATAACACTTTCCCTTTTGTTCAGGTCGAATCCTTGGTTCTGGTGCTTTTGGAAAAGTAGTCGAAGGGACTGCGTATGGATTGAGTCGCTCTCAACCAGTGATGAAAGTAGCTGTGAAAATGCTGAAACGTAAGTTGTCGTGGTTCCATTTCCCAAGGTAGGTAGGGCATGTTCCCACAGGGTTATTTAAGCATTGCTTGTGTATAAATAGATTCTCCATATCTGAAGTTGAAAATGAACTGTTGAATGAATGAAGTTTAAAATTATACTTTAGATTGCTTCATGGTGTTTCAAGACTGAAAGTGTCCAGGCTTCTGAACTCATCCAAAGTTTGATTTTAGCTGTACGGACCCTAGCAGCCACAATAACTCAGCAAGTTCAGAAAAAGATAAAATAATCATGAATGTCTGTGAATAAATGAAAGCTACCCAACAAAGGACAAATAGGCAGGTCTCATGTGAGAATCTTAAGTTCACTGAAGATTTCCCAGTTCATGATTGCTGAGAATGATGCAGTGATTCTAAAGGAACCATGAGGAGCTTGCTTGTGTTGAAATGAACAGCTTGTAAAGTGCCTCTGTGCCACCTGGGCAATCCACTGTACCCCTGGAGAAGAACAAACAGACTGGGTCAGCTACTGAGCTGCATTAAGTGAGTCCTTTATTAGTGATTTGTGACTCCTCTCTAAGTCTTAAGAAAGCCCCTTGTCAAGTAAAGGACCCAGTCTTCTTCAAGACGCCATGGTAGAATGCTCTAATGAGGCAAGCAAAGAGAAATCATTTGTTGTTGTGAAAAAGGTGATTGCTCTCATTGAGTGGCTGGCATGTTTTTTCAACAGCTACAGCTAGATCCAGTGAAAAACAGGCGCTCATGTCTGAACTGAAGATAATGACACATCTTGGCCCCCACCTGAATATTGTGAATCTGCTTGGAGCTTGTACAAAATCAGGTGGGTTTGACTGACAAAATGGAGGTTTGCTATGGAGTCATCATTCACTGTTTAACAAGCACACAAATTAAAAGTAAAGGATCTAACAATAAATATATTCAAACCTACTTGATATTATTTGGTAATAGTTGCAGTCATAACTTAGTAAATAAAAATGTATTAAACCACAATATTTTTTATGCTTTATATTCTATTTTCTATTATTTTTGGAGTGTTTGGTGTTTTGTTTTTTTTTTCTTTTAAAGACCCCACTGATCAATGGATCATTTGCTTTATTTTATCAGGTCCTATTTACATCATCACTGAATACTGTTTTTATGGTGATTTGGTGAACTATCTGCATAAGAACAGGGACAATTTCCTGAACCGACACCCAGAGAAGCCAAAGAAAGATTTGGATATCTTTGGGATGAACCCAGCTGATGAAAGCACAAGAAGGTGGGAAAAAAGGAAAAAAATGTGTGACCTACAACTCAAGGAAATGTCATTACTAACCCTTACTTCATTCCTCTCATTCATTGCTTTAGAGCCCTCCCTAATTCTTTTCATTAGATTTTTATTTCTCAGGTTTCATAGATCTGGGGAGGTTTCAGCACTTTTTGTTCAGTCCCCCTGACATGTCCTAGATCCATGTTTCCCCTGTGTAGAGATGTCTGCAGTCCCAGAACCACCATGGGTTCTCCACAGGCAGAATTGTCTAGGTTGGAAAAGACCTTGAAGATCATCCAGTCCAACCATTAACCTAACACTGACAGTTCCCAACTACACCATATCCCTCAGCGCTATGTCAACCCGACTCTTAAACACCTCCAGGGATGGGGACTCCACCACCTCCCTGGGCAGCCCATTCCAACACCTAACAACCCCTTCTGTAAAGAAATGGTTCCTAATATCCATTCTCAATCTTCCCTGGTGCAACTTGAGGCCATTCCCTGTTGTCCTATCACTTGTTACTTGGTTAAAGAGGCCCATCCCCAGCTCTCTGCAACCTCCTTTCAGGGAGCTGTAGAGGTCAATGAGGTCTCCCCTCAGCCTCCTCCTCTCCAGACTAAACACCCCCAGTTCCCTCAGCCGCTCCTCGTACGACCTGTGCTCCAGACCCTGCACCAGCTGGTCCCAAAGAACATTTCTATTAATAAAGCATGGCCCAGTGTTCCTCTTTCATGTAAAAACATTTTTTTTTGCCTTTACCCACCCAAGTTTTAAAAGTAAAGTGCAACTACCTGGTTTCCTTGTTTCTCTGCTTGGGGTATTTCCACTGTCTAAAATTCCTTCTCTTCAAACATCCTGGCGGAGTTCTCCAAGTTCAAGCACTCTCCTTTATCTACCAATGGCTTAGACAGTCTCAATAGTTCCCTTATAGATAAATTTCATCCCATAGCTTTTCCAGGTGATGGTGGAGGAAGCTTGCCATCATACATTCAGTGATAAAGTCGTGTCATAAAATTAGCCAGAATTTAGAAAGTGAACAGAGATTCCTTAAAAAAAAAATCACTCAGGCAAATAGATCAACTGACTCAGTTGATGGGACAGGCAAGACTGTTCATCTGAGCAGGGGTTAGTTCAGCAGGACTGGATTGATGCAGACTGTTTGGGTGAATATATTACATCTATCATGTGGAATACCTTGAACTAAAAGCTCTAGGTAGTAATATTTGAATTCACTGGGATTTCGGGAATTTAGAATATAGTATATGTTTACATACCTGAGTATTGACAAAAGGATAAGTTTGAAGCATTTGTTTTTGGCTACAGTGATACACAGTAACAGGTACTGATGTGTGATAATACATGGTTATGTTACAATACATGAACTTATCAAGAAGCCACCTCTTATATTTCACAGCAATACAAAACTGTACACCATAGGAGAACTGATAGATCTACAGGATGCTGTGGCAGGGAAGTCATGTGAGAAATCCTAGCTAATACACTTGTATTTTTGTCCAATTTCAGTTATGTGATACTATCATTTGAAAACACTGGAGAATACATGGACATGAAACAAGCTGATACTACTCAGTATGTGCCAATGCTAGAAAGGAAGGAGGGATCTAAATACTCTGATATTCAGAGATCTGTGTATGATCGGCCTGCTTCATATAAGAAGAAATCTATTTCAGGTAATGGTAGAATTGTCCCTTCTGCATACATCATTAATACAAATAATTCTTGCATAAATGCATAGGGGTTTTTTGCCCTCTCTATGGTTGTAAACTACTCAGCTGTGTTCTGCAAGTGTGTGAGTATAAGCTATAAACTAAAAGCTTACGTCTGTGTTCTTTGTTATGCTCTGGGGATATGGGTGCATGCTACTGGAACAGAAGGGGTCCAGTTGTGTATTTGCTTCTATGCTGAAGCGCTGAGCAGCTGTGCTCTGCAATGGGGCTATAGGCACTCTTTGGAGGCAGTGATTTTATCAGTCTTGTAGTTTGCAAGATTTTGAGCAATAGCAATAAATAATAAAACCAGTAATTTATATTGCTCCGTTTTCACTTACATTTCACATTAACTGACACTTAGCAAATGCAGAACACTCCCAAATACTTTCCTGGATTATGTAATGAAGATAATGAATGCATCCCATTCCCTGTCCCTGTTCTCAGAAACTAAATATGCTTTGCTTTAAAAATAGGCACCGCCACTTCTGTCTCTAGCCCTCAGAAACTGAACCATATCCAGTCCCACATTTACAGACTAATGTACTCATATCACGCTCTAGGACAGTCGGGGTAAATGAATCACTGAATTTTGACTGTTTTTTTGCTGACATATTTCATAAAAAAATAAGAACTGTTGCCATAGAATTCCTGACCCTTTCTGCTGGTATTGGATTAGTCCCAGTGAATATTTGCTGGGAAACATAACAGTGTTCAGCAAAAGTAAACGGATAAGAATGTACACGCATGCACAAAAACCTAATGAAGGCACCACCTCTAAATAAATGTTTTTGTACCACACGCTGAGTATTGTAAACAACCTGCATAACACTTCAGTGAGCCTTTTTAACTTCACCTTTTCCTGCAGTTCTCTGGGGAAAAAAATACAGACAGGAGAAAAAACAAAATCTATATTTAATACCGGATGTTTTTAAGAATTCAGTATGTGTCAGTGGCTGATACAGACATTAAGAGTAGTTATTATGAAAAGAATGGTTTGGTCATGGTACTCTGATAAAATCATCATCTCAGAATCATGATACGTGGGAGAAATGGATGCTACTTTCACACTCCACAGCACAAACACAGTTTTCTCTCTTTTTCAATAGAATCAGAAGTCAAAAACCTTCTTTCAGATGACAGTTCGGAGGGCCTCAGCCTACTGGATTTGCTGAGCTTCACCTATCAGGTTGCACGAGGAATGGAATTCTTGGCTTCTAAAAATGTAAGTAAATAAAAAAGTAAGTAAAGGGAAGAAAGTGTAAAAACATCTTCATATGCAACTATGGGTTTCAATTTAGATTCTGAAAACACAACAAAATACAGTACTCTTTTTGGGACTATAGACAGCTGTCCTGGTTCAGCTAGGATAGGGTTAAGTTTCCCCAGCAGAGAGGGGGAAGGGATCTCCAGGTTATTCATACCATGCTGACAGTCAGGTCTGGTGGCAGCAAAGCTTTCCTTTGTGGCTTTAGGCGCAGAAAGCACGCACGGCGGACTGGATGTATCCTTGCGGTATTTCTCTGTATATCTTTTGTCTTGTTTACTGTTATTACTGTTTGTTGATGTTACTATCGCTATTGTTGTTGTTCAGATTGTTTATTACACTGTTGTATTAAATGTCTTCTTATTTTAACTCGGGGTTTGTGCCCTATTTGTGTCCGAGGGTGGGGAGGGACAACAGCAATGTGGTCTCTGGTCCCAGTAGGGCTTAAAACTATCACAACAGCTTTCTTACTTACCTGGCAGCTGAGATCACCATAGTTGGAAAAATCAAAGCAGTAATCAGTCCTCTTCTGTTGCAGCCCACAACATTCATGGAGTCAGGGTGTCAGAGACGGTGGATCTAGGCAGGGTCTGGGTGGAGGGCCCATGCAGCCACAGACCAGCATGGTCAGAAGCATAGCTATATCTTCAGTACATGATGAGTAGAAGAGGGAAGGGCGGCATCACTTTTGTCTCCTTCCAACTGTAATGTGTCCACATGAGCCCTTGCTGGTTCTGAGGGCTGATGCCTCCCTGTCCCTGTTAGTGGGGAAGTGCAGGTGCCTGTTCAGTAGATGGTCTTGTTAAGACTGTGTCCAGAAAGTCAACAGATCTTTTTCAGGGTTCTTTGCAAGGAGATGATCCTCGTGGAATTAGCACGTCCTTGAACATCTTAATTTCTCTCCATACAGTGTGTGCACCGTGACTTGGCAGCTCGTAATGTCCTCCTGGCTCAAGGAAAAATTGTGAAGATCTGTGACTTTGGGCTGGCTAGAGACATCATGCATGATTCCAACTATGTCTCCAAGGGCAGTGTATGTGCTTCTTAATCTCCTGAGCTCTGCTTTAACTGAAATGAGAAATGTCAATTTTAAATGCTGTTTAATGTTCTTGCCATTCAGTGTTGGTTACATAAATTGACTATTGGGATGAGCACTCCTAAGAACATTTTTTTCCTCAGTTCATTAATACCTGTAACTTTCCTAATTCTGCTTTAAAGCCAAAAAGCACTTGGCCACACTTGGTACTTCACAGGTTTACATTTTAACTGGCAAGTTTTGTGTCTGGATAAATTATTAAGGAACTGTCACTATAATATGGAGAGAAGTGACTCATCAATCAATGACATATCAGATCTAGATCAGCAGTGACAGCTTTTGTATCATACCTTCAATCAGCCTGGTCATCTGCTAGTGATAAAATGAATACAGTTATGGATTAATTAGTCTTTGTGGGGAGCAAACAGCAGCATTGTTTATGATCCTGGCACTCCTGTGTTATACGGAATTAAAAATAAACACTAGCCAGGTTAATGCAACTTTTCTTATTAGAAAGAAGTTAGTCCTGGTTATCAAATAATAATTGTAATGGGAAGCCTTTCTTTAATGGCTAATCTGTGTGGTCTGGGGTTTCTTTCTTTTTGCTACAGACTTTCCTCCCAGTAAAATGGATGGCACCTGAAAGCATTTTTGACAATCTGTACACAACGTTAAGTGATGTCTGGTCTTATGGCATTCTGCTGTGGGAAATATTTTCTCTTGGTATGTACTGTGAACACTTTCTTATGTGTCGCAATTAAGCTTTTTCAGTTCAAGCGTTCAAGCTGTTCTATGTAAAGTATTTCAAAATTTCCAGTAAAAATATATGTGTGAAATCAACTGTTAGTTATTCTTCTATATGGGGTTTCAGATCTCAGTGTTAGGTGTGAAGTGAAATGTCCATACTCT
The DNA here is from genome assembly GCF_003259725.1 of Athene cunicularia. Lineage (NCBI taxonomy): Eukaryota > Metazoa > Chordata > Aves > Strigiformes > Strigidae > Athene > Athene cunicularia. Next base: position 29,244,403 of record NW_020799098.1, read on the forward strand.
CCCAAAGTTCTGTTTAGGTTGGTTGGGTTGTTTTGTTCAAGATTTTTTTTTTTTCACTAGAATACTGAAAGCACTGAGTGAAAAGCTTTTGTGGAAAAGTATTGGTGTTCCAGGCCAGGATGGACTTTTTGCCTAATATGAGAAGGAACATGCTTCCCCCTTGCAACGGGATGCCTGGGGCTGCAGCCCAGCCCAGTGGCTGGTTTGAAACAGTCTCTTCATACACATTTCAAAAGGGCCTGTCTTAGTCCCATTACAGAATGAAAACAAATGTCAATCTTCTGAGATGCTGATTTCTCATTTCCAGGTCAGCGCTGTTCACACAGTTGGTTTATGGCAGCGTAAAGTGGTTATGACAACGTATAGCAGTTACAGACAATGTACAGTTCCCAGCTGGGAACAGCCTGGCTCTTTCCTCAGCCTCATTAATTAGCCTCTGGACGGGTGGCTGGCCTGCTTCAGTAAGCATGCATTGCCCAGATTTAATCACGCTTGTGTGGTATCTACTAGTGCCCCACGGCAACCCCAAAGCTAATGCTGTTTTCTAGAATAAGTTGTCATATCGCTGCTTCTCAGAAAACAGCAGTTGCACCACTATTTATGGTATTGATTACTGTAATCTCTGGGCATTATAGGATCCTGTAAATATCCATTCCCCAGCATCCCTGGGAGGCATGGGAGTGCTGTTGGATAGCTCCGGAACTAGAAGCACAGCTAAGCCTGTGCTTCACTGCCCTACCTGTAGGGAAGGTTCTGAAGCCCAGTTTTAGGTGAAAATCCTGCTCTTGAAAAGGCTGAGGTTTCTGCATTAATATTACAGTATGCCTTCTCCACCCATGGAAGATGGTCTTTCTCAGAAAGCAAAACATTCTTGGCAGCATTTGGTGAGAAGATCAACTTTGACATCTTGCTGCCACACTGACTTCAGCTTTAATAATCTTTTTACACATCAGTGATAACTGAGCATGAGTGTAATGATGTCTATATGCTGTGGCCCCAAATGATCACTTAACTGTGTCAGCTAAGGGGCCAAATCCAAACTTTTTGACAACCCATGCACCCAGCACGTTAGCAGTTGTCTAAAGCTAGCTGCCCAGGTGGGAAGACTTGGGTGTGGAGGAGACTGGCTCACACTACGTCTTTGCCCTTACAGCCGGGATGAGGCAAATAACTCAGGCAATGTCACTCTCAGCTGTCTTGCAAGTGACAAAGGCAGTAAAACCAGACAGAGCAAGTGACTTGCCTAAGGTTGCATAGAAAGTCAGTGGTAGAGCAGACCCATGACTTCAGATCTGCCAAATTGAGGCTGATGATCTGATCCAAGTATCATCCAACCTCTTGTGTTCAGACAATACATTCTATAAACACTGTTAGGGGAATTTTTTTTCTAAATAATACCTACTTCAAACTCTCCTAGCCAACGTTTTAGATCAGGGCTCAATATGGTCAAAACAATAGTTCTGATGTGAAACATTGTGTAGGAGAGATGGATAGCATGTCAAATTATACCATTAATACTTTTTGACATGAACAGCAAGACAGTATTTGTGAGCTCTGCATAGATAGTCAAGTACAGAGTAATATTATTTCTTCTCTTTTGTCTGCAGGTGGCACACCATATCCTGGCATGATGGTCGATTCTACTTTCTACAATAAGATCAAGAGTGGATACCGAATGGCCAAACCTGATCATGCTACCAACGAAGTGTATGTGTGCATTTGGCTTTTCCATAATTGGCCAGTCTCCAGACAATTTTGGCTTTAGTTTCTGTTCAGTTACTCATTTTCCTTTACCAGTTTGTTGGTTAAAATGGTTTCCATCTTATCTGCAGGTATGAGATCATGGTGAAGTGCTGGAACAGTGAACCAGAGAAAAGACCTTCTTTTTACCATTTAAGTGAAATTGTGGAGAGTTTGTTGCCTGGAGAGTACAAAAAGGTTTGCACTTTGGATTTTTCTCCGTGTTGTCTAGATACTGTTTTAGAGGGAATTATACTGTTCTTCCAGCCACCATAGCCACTAGCACTGAACCGGTACATCTCACCCTATGTGAATTATGTGATTCAGACAGGGACAACTGCATGTTCGGTTTCTGCAGTGCAAGCTTACTGAGAGAAGCAGTTCTGCAGTATTGGGTGGGGAGCAGAATTCTGCATTTCTGCCAACTCGGTTTTTATACTGGACAATGGCTTTTACATATTTTCAAGGGATTTTCTAGACAGTGAAAGAAGTCTAGAAAAGGGACTACCTGGCCCACGTATATAACTTCCCTGTCTCCCTCTTTGGACCCTGACACCAGCAGGTTTTATCCTCATACTTCTGATACTGCTGGAAAAGTTCTGCCTGTCCCATCATTCAGTGTTTCATTTTCCCACCTACCTTCACTCTCTTCCCCCTCTTCCTACCCCTCTTTCACATCTATTTCTCTGATCTGTGGTGCCACACTCACTCCTGCATTGTCTAAAATTTATGTGTCACTTCTCCCTTCAAGTCATTTGAAGATGCTGGGCTTCTCTATCCAGTGTTGCTGGCTCATAGGGCAGAATATTTGCTGGGTTAATGAATCACAGTCACCCATCTGAAGAAAGGCAGCCTGAGTGAATAACATCTAATGAGGCATTCAAAATTACTATTTTCAGAGCTATGAGAAAATTCACTTGGACTTCCTGAAAAGTGATCACCCAGCTGTCACACGCATGAGAGGGGACTGTGACAATGCTTACATTGGTGTCACCTACAAGAATGAAGACAAGCTAAAGGACAGGGAGAGTGGATTTGATGAGCAGAGGCTGAGTGCTGACAGCGGGTACATCATTCCCCTGCCTGACATTGACCCTGTTTCTGAAGATGAACTTGGCAAAAGGAACAGGCACAGGTAGGTGCAGTTTACAGATCATGTAGTCCATAGTCACCGTGCTGGGTCATGCCTGGCAATGTGCATTAACACTTTTTAGCATCCTATTCTGCCAATGGTTTCCTTAGCTCTGTTGAAACTACTTATTGGAAAGGTCCCATGCAAATATAGTAGTAGTACTGGCCACAGTGTTTTCAATGGGAAAAACCCTGGTTTTGTCTCTTTTGTGACTGCCAGGGGAAGGCAACTGCTGGTAGGGTGCTCCTGTGTGTCACTAGGACTCCCTTGCTAGTTTGTCCAAGTCACAGTGGCTATCTGGTGGCTCTGTGGGCACATTTGGCAACATATCTTGCCCCTACAGCTCAGTGCCTTGGAGCTGCATATGAGATTTCAAGGGGTTGATTTATTCTTTTTGAGATCAGCTCCAAAATTTGGGACAAATTGTTTTTAATATCTTCTATGGTATTCTTTTTATTGACAGCAGAGTATCCAGGACTTTTTACTGCTCCCTTGTCAGTTTGCATGACTGATTCCATTACAGCACTGCACTGTGTTACCCTTACTGTGAATGGTGGGGGGTTAATTCAGCACTTAATTCATAGAATATAGAATTAGCAACCTACAAACTTCTTTTTTAATATATTTTTGTGCAATTTTCAAGAGAGGGGTGAATGAAGACTCTAAGAAGCACTATCCACATTAAGATTTATTACCTCTGTTATTCTTATCTCATTGTCTGTTATTGTTATCTTATTTTCTCCTGACCTCCCTAGATTTACCTAAGTGACCTATCGTCAGAGTGGTGTCATAAAGCTATTTCTTTAATGAGTCTCTGGCAGAAAGTGCCTGGAGGAACATATGAACAACCCGCTCCTTTGAATTCCAAGGTGGTTCATTACTCTTGAGATACAAGATATGTTATGTCCCAAAAACCAGGCAGTCAGAGTCACCTAAGATTGCACTGTGGGTCAGAAAGCATGTGGGGAGGCACTGTTCAGTTCTGCTACAGTTCTGGCAGTGTTCAATTCTGGGAATATTTATCCAGACACATTTGCCATGTATTTTGTCTCTGAGATGTTTGTCTCTTCCAGTTCCCAGACATCTGAAGAAAGTGCTATTGAAACTGGTTCCAGTAGCTCTACTTTCATCAAGAGAGAAGACGAGACCATTGAGGACATTGACATGATGGATGACATTGGGATTGACTCCTCAGACCTGGTGGAGGACAGCTTCCTGTAACCCTATGGACACCTTCCAGCTCTGCACATGGAGAAGCTTGCTGTGTCATCTACAGACTTTTGCTCCACAGAGAAAACCACTTTATTGCAATGTCAAGGATGTGAAGAAGAGGTGGATTTGTACAGAGAAACTCCCAGAGATGGGCAGAGGAATCAGCCTGAGTATGAATGAAAGAGACCTGTCGAAGAAGGGTTTTTTTAGTGTTGCTTCTTGCAGTACTTCAGTAGCATCTCAGTGTTGTTTGCCATTTGAACTGGTAGGAGGACGAAGGAAAAGGCCACAAACAGACCAGTTCTGTGTTTCAAGGGCATTCATATGACATTGATGGATTGAATTTCCACTGCAGCAATACTTCACTATTGTAATTATGTAAATAACTGTCTACTCAAGGATTTTTTGAGGTGCACATTAAACATATGTCATGGATTTTAGAAGAGATCACTCATGAATTTTGTGTACTTCCTCCCTCAATCTCAGTGTCAGCTGCTGTTGAACTATCATGTGAATTAAAGAACATGAAAAAACCACTTTTGGACCAAAAGGGTCTAAAACCACAAGGAACTGACCGGTACTACAAAACATGTTACTTTTTACCATTAATGCAAGTAAAGGGGAATAATAATAATAATAATAAAAAACCAGTCTATAATAGGTGTTAGAAACCTAGTAAGTCTTTATTAACTATAGAAAATAGCTGTTTTCAAGATAATACTACTACTGTTTTCAGTAACACTAAATGTATATTTTACAATTCATTGTCCTTCAGTAAAAGCACAGTCTCAAGAAACTTTTTTAAGTACAAGGAAAAAAATTATGACATGAAAATTTTTATGAGGCAATTCTTTTTTTTGGCTCTACACAGTATGGTAACTGCTCCGGTTAGCTAAAACTACTTTAACATGGAGAAATAATTACCATTTTGTTTTCTATCAAGAGCTGAGTAGCTTTTCTAATAAGATATTTTAGAAGTCATTATTGTCCTCTGATTAACTGAGGTTCCAAAATTTTAAATTTAAAAAAAAATTAATTATGCCCGATTTCCAAGAATAGAAGATTATGATAAACCACCAGCAACATCCCATTATTAGTGTTTCATGGGTACTCAAAAGAAATCCTGTCCTGGGGTTAGCTGTGAAGAATGAATTTGATATTTGAACTGCTCAAGGAACAAAGACATCTCTCCCAGCCTGGAAATCAAATTTAAATAAGCAGAAATAATTCTGCAGCAAATATTCTTGTCTTAATTTTCAGGTTTAAACAGGAACAGAAACTCTGACTATTATCTTTGCAGACTGTAACTACAAACAGTAATTGCTTCCGAGAGTGTTTTTTGGAAGGTGCATGAAAATGAACCTGCTCTCAGTCTGCAATGTTTGGTTTTTGACACTACTTATATGAAGAAAGTATTACAATTACTGCTATCACTGTACAATGTGTTATTGAGATATGATGCTTTGGAAGACTTACATGTGAAAAAAGGTACATCACTGCAAAGGGCCCCATCCTTTCTGGTGCTCAACTTTCAAACTTAACTTTAATTCAGTGTGATGAGTGCCTCGCAGGACGTGCTCAGCCTCTGGCATGACACAGCCAATGCAAACGCAGTCCAAACTCATCCTGTGTTGCAATATTTTTCCTAGAAAGTGTGAAAAACGGACCAGCAGTGACCAACAGAACATACTGTCATGTTAAACTACAGTTTAACTTGAAATTGCCCTAAGAAAAGCTACACAAGTCCCCTTGACTTCACTTGTTGTGGACAGCTGTGGATCAAATGAAAGCAAATGTAACACTGTCAATGTTACAGGCAAATAATTCTGGGTCTGGGTTTCAAAATGTCACCTGGCTGAGGTCACGTACAAGTGTACTGCAGATGTGAAAACAGGACCTGAAGCGAGGCACCCACATTTTCAGCTCTGTGGAGACTGACAATCAGAAGGAACCGTGAGTGATGGTACATCCTCCATTTCTTTCAGTCAACAGATCAAGACCGAATGTCTTCCTTGGGAGCTGTTCTTTAGCCAAACACATGTCACTGAGCTCTGTATGGGGACAACTGTGAAACATAAAGACTCTCGATACAGCCAGGACAGATGAGATGATGTAAAGTCTCCCTCCAACTATGAACTATGAATTGAGGAAACGCAAATTGTTTGTTGGATATCCCAGATATCTGAACGGCCACTTGAGACCACACGTGCCTTAATTTGCATGTGTAGTCATTACAACTACACATTCAATTTAGGCAAGCAATTTCACCTGCATTTTTGCACATGGCCTGGTGTTCTTCAGGGTTTGAAAATCAGCCCCAGCATGTTTAATTATACCAGTTACTGGAATCTAAGGACATTTTCATGAAGTCTCCCCTTCCCCTCACTAGTTTCATTCTGTATCTCGCAGCACATCTTGGGGCCAGACCCAAATGGCGGATGTGAACCAGAGCTGGCTCACTTTCCTGATGCATGGTAATGTTGATTCTTCATCCTGTCATGAGTATCGAGTAGATGAACTGCATCTGTGGCAGGGGTCTAACCAAACCCAGCTCACTGCAGGCTTGGAATGAGATAAGCTGGCCTGGAAACTGGAATAAGAAGCAGAGGAAGAGTGGATTAACTAGAGAAGGAGAAGTGTGAGAGGATGATTTGTTTAGTTTTACAATATTGTCAGTATTACAGACTTTTTCTTTTATGGCTTAATTTTTGAGAAGCCACTGGAAGAGATATTCCCAAACCTTTTGCTACAGTAATTGTATAATGACAATCAGCATTAGCCTACGAAACACAGTTTTTGATTTGGAATAGCCAACCGATTCCTTACAGCGTGGTCTACAACTTGTAGAAAATGGTCCTATTACATGATGAAGGACGTGAGATATGGTGATGTTATACATCAATATGTATATAAGTATTTTTATATAGACTTTTAGAATACCGCCAAAACATTTATGACAGCTATATCACTGCCTTTGTTTATATTTTTTTTTTACTGTGATATATTCCACAGGCACGTTAACTGTTGCACTTTGAATGTCCAAAAGTTATATTTTAGAATAATAAAAAAGGAAGTGTTTCCAAAATGTGGCTGTTGTGAAATGTTTGAAGAAGGGCGAACTGGCCTGAGTGATGGTAGGCACAAAATGTATTTCAAAAATGCCCCTGTTGATATTTTGTCTTTGAAAAAAATCCTGTAAATTAAGATCTCTATATTTCAATAAATGATATATAATTTAAGGATATGTGAGGGGTCTATACTCACTTATTGAAAGATGGTTATAAAAAATCAGTCTTGCTTGGGTTTTTTTCCCAAAAAAAAGATTTTTGGTTAATTGAATGCTTTACAAAGCCATTGGGCAGAAATGACAAGTAGATCTCTCGAGACCTTCCAGTGGGGAAGTGCTTGTGACAAATTACCTGGGTAGCAAGTGGCATCCATGGCCAGTGCCCCGAAACATGGCAAGTACAGGTCTCCAGTGACTGGTGCCTGGAGTAAAGCAGCCCTGAGGTGGGCACTGGGCTCCCCGTATGAGATTCAAACCCTTCTTGACCTTGTCACTGTGCATGCTGGGGGGTTCAATGCCAGCTGGTTGGCACACACAGAGGAAGCGGGGGGACATGGGATGCAAACAGACATGCTTTGTGTGTCTGCGATGTATACTCTCTGCCACTTTCAGCACTGGTGTATAATAAAGGGTTTTATGCAAAGGTTGCTTTTAACAAGGAACTAAAAGTGCCTTGTGTCAGTCTTTAGCCTAAAGCTTTTGATGATTACAGAGGATTAGATAGCCCCACCTTGAAATGGTCATGGTTTCTTTGCCTCTGGCTGAAGGGGTTTTTTAAAGCTATGCTGAGCTCACTTTCTTTATTAATCAAATCAGATTTTGTCCTATGATTCTGTGCTCCCACAGTAATTAATTTTACACACTGAACGTAACTGAATGTGAATTTGAGAAGAGTTGCAAGATTTCAACCAGAAAACAGTTAAACTTGTCAGCTGCACTTCTGTACTGGAGCCTGTGCTGGTTTGCCTGGGGAAACCAGGCAAGGCTGGCCATGGGAAAGCCCTGTGAACAGGCAGGTTAGCAACCTCCTGTCCATAGAGTGGTCATTGCTGTTGAAACATTCTTGGAGATGAACTCTCTATCTAACATCTCCCTCTGCTTCACCACTTCCTTGCAAAGCAAAAAAAAACCCTCCTCCCTTCAAACAGGGTGCAGCAGCCTGGGCCCTTGCCTTGGATGAAAGTTAGAGCAGGTTCCCCTCTCCTTTGCGCCCTTGCCAAAAAGGAGTCTTTATCCTACAACACTGCATGGACATCCAACACTTCCTGCAACCCCAGGGCTTTGGGAAAGAGTCATGGCAGTGCTTGTGTCTTTACATCTGTCCTACCTGGCAATGCACCTTCTCTCCCAGAAGTTCAGCAGCTGTGTGAGACATAAGGACTGATGGACTCATAATTCCTGCTCGTGCGTGGTAAAGGGTGGTGGTACCAAAATCCCTCTTTATGCAAGAGAATAACTGAGTACAGAGCTCAGATTAATTTCTCCATCCTCTTCATCCCCTTTGCAGAGTGAGAATGCAATCTCCTGTGTGTAGGGTATGGTTGTGTGTGCCTGTGAGCATGTGTGTCCATGTTGAGGAGCATGAACAGTGAGTGTCTTGACCTCTCACTGAAGTAGATCCATTTGGGAAAGGCCTAACCCCTCACTCCATTGATAACCACAGTCTGGGTGGATGGTGGGAGCCCTGCTCATCACCTTGCTCCCTGCTTCAAGGCCTCTGCAAGTATTTGGCTGGAAATGTATGGAGGGAGCACACTGGCACACAGCAGAGGCAGTCTGACTAGGAGAGAGGAGCTGTGGGTAGAGCAGCACTGTGTCTGGAGCAGTTGAGACAGGCAAGTTCCTGGTCAGCACAGGAGGAGAAATGTAAGGAATGGCTTTCCATGTGGGCCCTATGCAGGAGACTTCAGTTTATGCAGGTAAACAGACATTTGGCTAAGCTTCTGGATTGCTATGAATGGTGTAAAAGGGGAGCAGCAGATTCATCATCCAGAAGCAAGTCATCCAGCCACCCTGAGATTCTCCTGGTGGCTCTGGGAACCTGAGGCATGGTGCCCTTGCAACTGTTTCAGCAAGATGCCATGTCCCATCACCTCACCCCCATCATTAGAGGTTATGTGGTACAGGAGCTGTGTGCTGGCATAATTCTTGAGAAAGTTAGAGGAAAGCAAAGGAAAGTCTTTCATATGCTCAAAAACAAAAAACAAAACCAAAACAAAACAAAACAAAGGGAAAAAAAAAAAAAAAAAGAGGGAAAGTCACCTCATGGACCTGGGTTGGCCCATGAAGCCAGTAGCTGAAGCAGAGTCCATAAGCCATGGGAGTCCGACCTCCAGCAAGGCGAAAGGTTGGGCTCAGCACTCGTGGGCTTGTCCATTTGGCCCCAGCTCTGTCCTGCACCCCTTGGCACAGCCAGCTCACATGAGACTGAAACACAGCGGGTGCTGGAGGAGTCACCAGCCCTTTCTTCTGCCAGCACTGATGTTCAGTGCCTCTCAAAGGGAAATTCATTTAACTTCCAACCCCAGTTCATCCCCATCCATGTGACTGGAGCTAAGGATTTGGGGCACTTTTTAAAATTCTAATGTTTTCTTACATTTGTTAATACCTTTACTAAAATAGAGCCAAACTTTTGTTTTTCAAGTTGGCCACAAGATGGAGGCATTAGACAAAAATCTGTTAAATAGTTCTTTTCCTCATCCCTTTCCTGTTTAGCTTTTTTTTTTTTTTTTCCCCACAGCTGCACAGGTGTGCTATCACTGCAGAGGCAGAGCAGCTGGAGCCTTAACAGCAATAGAAGGTAAAAGAATAAATACGGTATTCATCAGCTCCAAATGTTTTGTTTGGAAGAACTTTGAGCCTGTTATGATAACCAGTTTTCCAGAGGATGAGACCTGTGGTAGACATTCCTTTTAAAGAATGAAATACGTATTGAAGTCTACTCTTACCAAAGAGAAAACTGAAACAGCATCAGGGAAGTTGCTTGGGATTTTTCTGAGCCATCCATTTTGTGTTACAGCATACAGCCCAAATTCTGCAAAGCTGGAAACTTCACTGGCAGCTGCCATGCTATCCCTTATGATGTTGACAGATACTCTGCCTTTTGCCTCAAAAAACTTACCCCTAGTGGAGAGAGGGGAGGAATTTAGAATAAAATATTTTATATACGGTGAGGAGTGAGACTTCAGATATCCCAAACTCAGAAGAGACTGTGTCTGTCTCCTCTACATTCATTCTTTTGTTGCTTTAGTGTTGTGCTGATGTTAGATGGAGAAGCCAGAAGCACTCCTGAGCTGCAGGCCAGATTCACATGCCTTAGTGGTATTCAAAAGAAAATAAAAGGGTTGGGACAGTCTAATGTACATAGCCAAACACCCAAACTTTGTAAACTATTCCTAATCTTGCAGCGATCTGACATATCAGACTTTGCAGTATTCACCCTGCCATTAGCACTGCTGCACTTTGCCAGCAGGAGCATCACCTGCTTTATAATTTCTCCATAAAAGTGATGCAACCTTTGAAAGAAGGGGGATGTAATTTATTAGCCCAGCTGAAAAAACTGAAAAAAAGAGAAGTAACTGCTGTCAGGACTTGAGGTAGGGCTTGGGTATCTAAAAACTGGTCTGTGTTTTCCAGCTCTACTAACTGCCCTTATAAAAGACATCTGCATATTAGTTCTGGGTGGCTGAGACAACATCCGTTGCATTGCCAGCAGTAGCATGTGCCAGCTGATGCCTGAGTCTCAGAAATGCTTATTTAAAGGCAGCTCCAGGCTTTAAAATCGGAGCCACCTTGTCAAAGGTAAGCCAAGCATGTGTGCGTTACCAGCAACAGCTCTGCAAAAGAGAGGCTCCCACCAGCAAGTGTATCTGGGTGTATTTGTATTTATACTAAGTGCATTTGTGAGCTCGTTGATTGATTGCTTTCAAAGGTAGAATATTGTTTTGCTCACAATCTCTTTGACATGTAAAATGATGGGTGTTTCGGTAGGTAAAAATGCTGCTATCATGATGTGGGAAAAATGTCAATGCTTTAAAGCCAATCTTCAATTATAAAAAAGAGTATACTGTCATCATTTAGCCTGGCATGCTGTATGACACAGACCAGAGGGTTTTCCCAAATTAATTCCCATTTGAACCAAAGCCTGTCATCTAGAAAAAAAAAGCGCAGTCTTTTCTCATCTCTGTGAATCCTTGTGTAAATATCAGGTTTTGCAGCTGCTTACACGTGAGACAAGTGTTATTAGTTCAACACTCTGGGCATGCACCAAACCAAGACTTATATTTCCACCCTGTTTGCTCAGAGGAACTCAGAAACTGATTAGTCATCATTTCTAGTCTGATCGGCTGGGTGAGCAGGGGAGTGGGATTTCATCAACATATTTCAGTCACTTTCAGTGTAGTTTCTGGTGCTGCCTTCGGCAGTTTTGGTTATGTGTGTACAATACTCTGATGTTCTGTGTATAAAATGGGAGTTCCTCTGGCTGTAAGGTAGAGGAGGTGGACAGGCCTGAAAGACAAAAGATGTCTGCAGCCAAGAAAAAGGGTGTAACATTTCTACCCAGTAAGAAAACATGGGTGAATTTAGTTAAATGTATTTTCCCTCTCTGTCCCAAGACCTTCTCATGATTTTCCAAGCTGTGCCTCCCCATTGGATGGCCCAGGGATATTGCTCTGAGCAGAGCAGGAGGGGTGCCACTGCTGACCCCACCAGTGCTTCGGTTTTGCCTACTCTTGGCTTTTATGTATGCAAAAGCAGGAATGGACAGAGGACCCTCTGTACCAATCCTGGCTATGTACATAACGTAGCAACAGAGGTTCAGGCTGCTGCCTGTGGCTGCAAGCACAGGGGACTGTCCGTGCTCTGTTACAGCTGCAGGCTGGTTGGGAGTTGCTCTCCCTGACTGCAGGGATTGGCACAAGTGGTGAGACGATGCTGGGGCATTGCACATTCTGCTTTTTTCTTCTGTCTTGCTAAAACTGCACAATTTGTTCAAAGATGCATTTGGCTTGGCTCTTTTTCCTCCTATCCACCCTTTTCAGCTTTTCCCCCTGAGATACGGGATGGGAGCTCTGCCTCATCCCAGCCTCACTTCGGACTCAGACGACACCAGTTGCTGCCAAAGGCCCGGGTTGAAGGGGTCCAGAGCCACTCCAAGCCACTCCTGAGAGTCTGCATAGCTAACGTGTTTCCAACAGAACAGCTCCTCCCTGGATCCTCGGCTGTTCCCCTGGCAGTGAGAAACTCTCAGAATTAAATACCGTGAAAAAGCGTTGTTGAATATGTTCAAGAGAAACTGCATTTTGAGAGAAAATGCATTTGAAAATGTCAGCATTCTGTAAAAGAAGAAAAAAAAATGGTGCGAATATATGTTGCTTTACTGTCAAAAACTGAGCAGCCTAAACCTGTCCTGAGCTGCCAAAAATTAAAAACTTTATTTTTTGGCTTGAATATTTTGGTATTCAAATTTTCTCCTGAAAATGCCACGTTCGCTACAGAGAATGTAGAAAGCAAGCTTTAGGGTTTTTTTCCCCTGTTGAAATCTTTCTACCTCCTCCCTCCCAAAAAGGACCACCCTTCCCATCCCGCGTGTTATGACATATTGTGCTGAGACTGACTGCGCTGCTACAAGGACCTTTCATAGGAACAGCTGTTAGAAGTTGCCTTGCAACTCCAGGGAAGTAGTTATCAGGATTCCTTATCCTGGCAGCTTCCAAAAAATATTCCCTGCAGAGGATCAGGATGCGAGAGCTGCCCATGCCAGGTTGCTGCTCAGGCTGTGGGCAGGGGACTGGCGGTGCCTTTCTGGGCATGAAAGATGCATTTTGTTACCCCGCGGTGCCCTGTGGCAGTTGGCTCTGGGAGCTGGTGAGAGGCTCCTTTCCCGAGAGCATCGCTGACGCAAGGGCTCACACACGTGAGCAAGAACACAGGAGTGCTTGTGTGAAGGCACATGCCTGCCTGCCCACTGCCTGCCCACGAGGCGCTCACCTTTATGGCCCAGGAGCAATATGAAGGAGCAGTCTGAGCCCCACCATGGCTCTGCAACAGACGCTGCTGGTGCTGCCTGAGTTTTGTCAGGGCTCATAAAAGACATCACCTCTGTCTGCAAACCTGCCTCGTGTTAATCTTGAGATCATTTTAGCTAGGGGGGTTCTGCTGCACCAGTGCTGAATTTTGTCATGATGCTGCTTAGGTCATTTTCTCCTGCACCCAAGACTGAGCAGGGGGCCTTGTGATAGTGCTAAGCCAGAAGAAAGGAAGAGTTTTCTTACATATCTACTGGTGATGTAGCTCATGGCAAATCTCCCTCCCTGTATTCTGTCTCCAACACTATGTGTCTCACCTCAGCATCTTGTCCATTGCTGTCCCCAGGCTCCTGCTAAGGTCCCTCAGACACATGTGTACTGCTGACCCTACTGCTGACACCTGTCTGACTGGTGTTGGGGGGGTAGCGGAACAGTAGCTCTGGCCCAGGAGACCCCTCCAACAACAGGAGGTGGCACTGGATCAGCTGCTGGTGAGGGAGGTAGAAGGACTCCTGTACTGTTGTATGTGGTGGGAGAAGGAAAGGGACCATTTAAGCACTAGGGCAAGATAAATGTCATCATATAACACACCTTAAGTCCTAGCAAGGATCAAATCCTTTCACCATTGTTCAGGAAAAAGCACCTCTCTTCTCATTCACACAGGAGCATTGAGCAAGGATCTGGCCCAGACCAGTAAGTTCAATAGTGTGACACTCCTGGACCACCTGGAGGGACAATTAAGAATTTAGTCTTGAAGAAATCACCAGGAGGACTTCAGAAAACCATAAAAGCAGCCACTTTGTCCCAGCCCTGTACTGAAGGAGGCTCTTTCGGGGCTCAGAGGATTTTGTGGTTCTGGCTTGAAGTTTCTTACTTCTAGGTGTGCTTAGCAGCACTCAAGACACTCTCACTGGATTTTGTACATTGACACCTCTCTTCTAGGGAGTGGTCTGAGGGCTTTTATGGCACTGTCTAGAAACTGGAGGGATGGGTACCCTAAAAATATCACAATAGTCCACTGACTCATTTTACTTAAGTCAAACAGCTGCCAGAAGGTAATAGCCATGGTAGTTCCATTACTGTCATTATTTCTGTTAGCAACCTGTGCTGGACTTGAACAGCTGACAGCTGATCCTCCTGTCAACTCCCCAAACCACCCATACTTTTTAGCTAGTTTTACACCAAGTAGCCATGCAGTAGCTAAAATACTGAGAAATTAGGATTTACAATATTCTTTGATGTGATGTCATGAGATTGGATTGTTTATATATACGTAACTGTACATTCTTTTCTCTTTGAATGTTCAAGCACTCCAAATATCAGTCATTGGTACATTGTAATGTATCTTCCGCATCTTTCATGAAATGAAAATAAACATTGCGCTTATTTTGTTATTTCATTGAAGTACCTACCAGAAAGTTTGGAGAACATTTTGAAGTTTTTTAATTTTTTATGAATCTGGAAAAAACAGGAGGAGAAGAGGTTTAATTTCGTCAAATAAAACCCTGTTTATATAAAACATTTTAACAGTAGCAATAGAAAATCAATCATTATCTATCTCACATGACCCACAGCCTAGACTGAAACAAAATCTTTTTAGTGGAGAAGGCACATCTTGAAGATACACTATTTTTGCTAACCATCTGAATTCTTCTGGCTTTAGTAGCTCTGAGATTGGAAATGCTCAAAGGTTGGACATAAGTACTAATACCTCAAAGCAAAAGAGTATTAGTTTATTGCAGAAGTTATACATATTTCAAACTTTTCATTAAGTTAACTTGACTACATCAAAAGGGTTTGTTGAAATCTTGTCTTGAATCTAGACATGCAATTTCAAATTATCCACCTTTGCATGCAACCTTAGTTGTCAGTAATCCTGTAGAATAAATTCTGCTAAATACGTAGATGTACAGCTATACATCTGCTCAAAAGGGCCATCTGCTCAGAGTTTCTCTCTGCAGAGAAAACTTTGCATGAAAATGAATTATTGTTTTGGGTGGAGTAATGAAAGCAAAGGATGTTAGGTAATAAGAGGGTCCCAAGGGAACAGGAGGGGCAGGGACTGTCTATGCAGTGGCTGGGCTTGTCTGTGCCCTGTCACCAACGTATTCTGTCCCAATATAACCTCCCCATCTTAGACTTCAGCATGCTCAGCACTTTTTGCAAAGAAATCGGCAGAAAGGTCCTTTAGCGTGCAACAACCAGAAAGTGGCAACTGATAAATACTTGCCTTTCCTACTTCCCTCCCTCTTAATTCTGCGAACATATCATTATGGAAGTCACAAACTAGCAATATCATTGCCCTTTTTGTCCTTCCTCTCCCTTAAGGCCACGTTGTCCCCATGATATGTCAGTGGTCAGTACTCTGGAAAATGAGTTTGACTCCTTCTTCCCTCCCTGCAGGTGGTATGACTCATTTGCCTGAACATTGCTTTGGAGGACACAGATGCTCAGTACTCGCTGGAGTACTTTGCTCCATGCTCATTTCAATACTTTGAATCATGACTCAGTCCTGGGTTTAAAACCTACAGATTTTGAGGGGACATACATGTGAGTGACTGTCCACCTAGACTGTCTCTATAAAAAATAAGTATTTTGATGCAAGAGCTTCCCACTGGAGAAGAGAAAGAAAAAAACAGAGAAACAGTATTATCAAAACAATAAATGGACAATATGCACCAGTCCCCCAATACTCTTCAGCCCTTTGTAAATGAAAGTCCATTCATGGTTCTGCTCCCAACATATTATCAAAGAACTATCCAAAATATCCTCACATTCTGTTTCATCCCTATTCATCTTCTGGTACAAGTCTGCATATATTCCTATTAATGTGGAAGGGTTTTGACTCAAAATCTGTCTTGGTTACACAGTGTGCAATATGCTTCTTGTTGGTTGACTTTATTAGCCCTGATAGATATCTAGGGGGAAAAAGATGATGGTGCTCAGTAACAAATCTGAAGCATTGCTGTACTCAGTAACAAAAAATCACAGGCTGATCCTCTAAGGTATGATTTAAAACCAAGGCAAAACATGCTGGGTTCTTTCAGTTGCATTTGGTGAACTTTCAAGTTATGCTTGCTTCACACAATGATGTTTATCTGCAGTGATGAGAGCTAACAATGCACTGCGTACAAATGAAAATGAAGAAGCTGTGACTGATTTTAGGGCTCTTTCTCCAGAACTTTATTCTCCGGGAAAACCACCAGCACTCAGCTGATTAAGTAGTATTATGTGCACAGTTTCTCACTTTGGTAGGAAAAAAAATCCTTTCCTCTTGTCTTTTTCAATTTGCCAGTAACTCTTTAAAAATGAGAATCCTAGAAGCTGTTGTTAAACAGTGCTAGAGTTTGCCTAGATAAGCTTTAATAATTAGCAGTAATTTGAACAAAACTGAAAGAAAGTTCAAGGGCTATACTCAATAGGAGATGCAGGCACTGCCTTCAATCTCAAGTATTCACATTCATAAAGTAGCACTGCAAGAAAACCATGATTAACTTTTATTTATCTCCCTTATTTTCATAAAGTCCAGGTTTATACGCTGGCTTACATGCAGTTATTAGCATGTAATAACATATATTCCCTTTCAAAGTTGAATTGTTCATCTGCTTTTTCTCTTCTGCAGGTTCAGATGGCTGTGGGTACAGTCACAGGTGTACGTACAGGGTCTGGTTTGGATTTGACACTTCCTCTTTTATCTCATCCATTCCTAGGGAGGCAGTGATGAGCATTTCATATCTCTGAAGGCCATTTCCTTTAGCTGCTCCTTGTCATTTCCTAGCAGGATTTCTCTGTGTATGTGAAGACACAGCTGGAGAGAAGTGGTGTTTGTCCTTTTTTTTTCCTACCCTGTCTGTGTGCGTGGAAGCTGTCAAGAAGGCTGGTTCTTGGTTGCAATGAGGAGCAGTAGGGGTGTGTGACCTCAGACTCTTCCCATGAAACAAATCATCTCCCTGGTTTAAATTTCACACTTCCTGGGGTTTTAGATGTATAATTATTTTCACTTATTGTTTCTTGGAAAATAAATTAATGAGGAATGGAGAACTGAGAAGAAAAATTGTGTGTTTTAGACTAATGAGAAAAGAGCAGAGACAAGTTCACAGATAGGGAAGGTGTTAGAGATTAAATGAACCAAATGAGTTAAACCTGGTTCAGTTTGCCGCAAAGGAGCTGTAGGTAAGGAAGGGCCATGTCAGAGACAAAGTTGGTGTTTATATAGCAGCTGGGAAATCAAGGGCAGACAGTAATAGACTTCCTTCAATTTGTATCACACCATAGCCATCATTTAACAGTAACATTAAATGCCACTGAAAGCTGAATTTAAAATGTACTTTTCTAGACTGATTTCACAAAATCTCCTATCCCAGCTGTGATAAAGCTGGCACTCTCTATTTACCAACAGAAAGAGGACTGGGTCCCCTAGGAAGACCACAGCTTACGGTGGGAATCTCTACCTTTGTTGGCTAAAGGCATGCTGTCAAAATGATACCTGCTTATTTCCTAAAATGAGTTAGAAGTAGCTTGAGGATTACACCTGTCTTTGCCAATTTCTGTCACTAAATAACTTCTTGTCTCCAGTTTCGTACTTTATTTCCTGCTCGTGTCTAAAGGATGCACACTGACAGCTGAAGAAAGCGACTGTTGTGAAACACTGGCACTGCCTGTGGGGTCCTGATCAGCAGCAAGACTAACTGGTGAGCCTGGGTGAGATGTTTTCTTTTGTTTTGATCAGTCGTTTAGTGTGAGAAAAATGTGGCTTTGGTGGATCTGGCATTATTCACTAATTGGGCTGAATGTGCAGATTGACTAAAGCACATGCTTATGGTTTAGGAGATCCAAGTTCAAGTCCGCCATCTGCTTGAAGCCTTGTTTTCTTGCAGTCCTGGTTGAGCAGGCACTGGGCTGAGCGGGGCTGGCAGGTGCAGAGTCTCTCTCGCTGAAGCTGTTACACTTTGCATGCAAAGATTAAATATTTATTAGTGCTGATGGTCCTGGGTGTCCTGGCTCCCACCTGGGTGCCCTAGTCCCTGCGCTGTAATGCTCCCTCTGGAGCAATTCATGTTCAAATGTAATGTGCAAAGTGAGACCACATCAAGGAGAGAGACTGCAGAAGCCTTTTGGTGCCACACAACAGTTTGCAAGGCTGAGACAGTCTCCTGGGGAAGGGATAGAGGTATGATTCTCCTTGTACAGAGAAAAACAAGGCAGAACTGGGGTTTCCTTCAACCTTAATATGTGCTGAGTCTGAGGCTCTGTGGGATTGCCTTTGGGCATGGAGACTTCTCCAGTCTGTGAGCTATGCAAAGGAACATAAAAGGTGTTTAAGAAGCCTGGGCCTTCAGGGAGATTTTAAACCTTTGTACTAGGGTCTCTACCTGGCAACTTTGGGGGATTTCAGTAAATCAGAATAGCTGGAAACAAGTGGAGGAGGTGCTTGGGTAAAGAGGTGCAACAGCTGATAGAAGAAGATGAACTAGAAATATGTGCGCTTCGTTGGCTTTTATCAATTCAGGTGAGATGCATTACAGTATTTCAGAGGTCTACAGACTGCCACAATCACAACACAACTGCAGAACCGACTCTTTCTTTCAAAACCTCACAGGCCATAGTGGATAAATATAGTTCAGACATAAATATGTTTTTTGATGAAGAGTGTTCTTTTAAATCTTTTTTTCTCTCTTTGGAGAGTGCCAAGTAGTGCCAGTTTGGAAGTAATTTCTGAAATGTGGACATCTGTCTTCTAGGATCTGTACTGAAAACACCATCTTTTTTCATATGGCTCACCAAACAAGCCATTCATTAGTAACTAGTTTCAATCTGTAATGACTTGGGGTCTGATTCATGGTTGTAACTTTTGAGCTTTGTGCCATTGTCAGTGGGGTTTGAATGAACATACATCTGGGGTGCAGAAGTGAATCTGGCCTTCTTTCTGGTCAGACTAATGATTTTCATGTGATGTTTCACAGCTCTTCATTGATTCCCAGAGCCCTTGTAATGTCTGAGAAAGAAAAAGCTGCAGAATAACATCTACACCATAAAATTACTCTAAAGACAACAGTTAATCTCCTGTTTGAAATTTTAATTTATAGAAGGAAAGGCTTTGGAATAAACCCCAAATCTTGTAATTATCTGACTTTTTTTCTTGAGATACATAAGCAATTCTGTCCTTAGCTGAGAAAGTATGAGTTGTGTTCTACCTCCAGATCTTTTAGCACTAGCTAAGAGGTATTTCACACCAGTCCACATGTAAGAAAAAGCTTTTCATCAGTCTGAAGTAAGGTATAAACAACCTCAGGAAGTTTGGAATATGTTATTAAAACTGTTCTCTAGTATCCTTGTTACAGGGTGTTTTGGCATCACATCCTTTAGTGTAAGCTTATTACGTAAGTCGCTTGTTGGCTAGCCTCTCAGCTGTCCCATGATCTCTCATCAGAAAATCACATCCTTTTGTAAGTGGAATATGAAAGAGAGACAGTGTGCTGCTGTTCATTTAATGATTCATCTGTCTTGTGTTCCTCCTCTTCTAACCCCCTTCTGTTTCTGTTGCCTGTGTCTTGGGCATTTCTCCTGGCTTTCTCCATCCCATGCCTTGGGCATACCTGTACTCAGATATGTCCAGGCTGGCTTTGAGCATCTCCCTGAGCACAGTGTCAGGGATGTGCTGGCCCTTGGGCCCTGCTGCAGTTGGGGGAGAGGCCATGGCACCCACTGGGAGCAATGTGCACAAAAGCTGGCATTAAAAAAATTAAGAATACTGAAGAGGAGCCCCTTTTCTCCCATTAGAGGGCATGAGCTGAGCCTTCCGAGGAGATGGCCCTCTCCAAGCCCCACACACTGCCCCACTGCAGGCATGCTTCCATGTCCAGGTTTTGCAGAGAGGTGATGTAGCAGTGCCTAGACTTCAAGAGGTGTTTAAATGCTGAAAGGGGAATGGGGCACCCAGATATTTGTGGTTCCGGCTCCCATCCAGTGCCTCCTGCCTCTTACCTTACATTTGACATATTAAACTAAAGGATGCCACAGGCAGACCCTGTACCTAGAGGATTTTGAAGATCAACCAAAATGTCAGTCTTGGATAATGCTTTGAGACCCTGTCAATGTGCATGCGACAAGTACTGTATTTATTATAGCTAGGGAGGTATAAGTATATGCAGTTACAGGAAAATATGAAACTATGGAAACGTGAATATGAAGCATTTACAGCGTTGTACAAGGAAAAGCATCATGTAGTTATTTTCTATGACGGAGTATTTTGAAATGAGTAGGTCAGTGTGTTCCTAGGATGACATATGATACCCATTTGTTCTCAGGAGGAGTCTTCAAGCATTTTCAGACTTTTGTCACAGGGCTGTAATCATCTATCTCTTTAAAAGACCCTTCCCCCTGTCCTTTTATCAGTAGTGCTCCTCATGCTGAATACAGCAAAGATCGTAAATCACTCTACAGATTAAGTTACAGGGCTGAAAACAGCCAGGCAATGGAGACAGCAAAGCCTTGCCACCACTGAAGAAAAAGTCAGCTCGGACTTGTGGTGAGGTTATCTGAAATGCCCAGACGTCCCAGAATCGGTATGACTTCAGCCCCCTCAGGCTTCCTGCACTGTCTATCTGTCCATCAGGCAGTGCCGGTGGTTGTGCTGAGGGCGCTGGGGCTTGCGGGGCACCAGGGGTGGCTGCAAGAGGAAAGGGAGGAAGACAGGGGCCAAGCAAACCTTCAGAAATCTTCCTGTGGTTTCTAAGGCATTACCTAAGTTTGACACACTTGTGCAGGAGTAACAGGAATAAATACGTTGTTAGCAATGAGTATGGGTAAAGAAACCTGTGAAGGGGACCCTGCCAGTGTTTTTCCAAAATTCCTTTGGAGGTGGAACCAATCCCAAATATTTCTTTGCTCTTCTTTACACAGAGGTATGTTTAATGCACGGTTTTGAAAGGGTTGTTAAGTGACTGAAAGATGCTCCATCAGGGACTTTATTAACAGAGCTGTGAGGTGGGGGTGAGAAGCAGCAGCAGAGAAGCCTGAACCCTGCAGTGGGATGGGGGGTGTAGCTGGGGAGGAGTGTGGGTGGCTGTAGGAAGTGAAGGAAGCCTGCTTGAGGAACGTGCTGGCGGAGGGAGAGACAACACAGCACCCAAGTGTAGTCTGTTCTGGCAAGTTGAAGCCCATCGGTAAAAGCTGCTATGGTTGTTATACACTACAGTTATGAGCTATCTATTGCCCCTCAGAAATGAAGCATATTTTAATGATATGTTATCTATTAATAAGTATTATCCTTTTAGGTGAAACAGAATTTTTCTGCTGTTTCTCTGGCTCTACATTTTACATCCACTGAAAAATCCAGGTCTGGATCTACTTATTTGCTTATCTGAATTGCTTTTGCTACCACTGCTATAAATTTCCTAGGAAAGCACCCTGCAAAGCCTTGGTAGGAATTCAAACCTTTTTGGCTGATGGCACCATAAATAACAAATTTCTTCAAGGTCAGACACATCAGAGGTGTTGTTCAAAGCTTTTAAAATAGCTAGCCTAGTGCTGAGTCAAACGTAATTTTTTTTGAATTGGTTTGTATTAAAGGCCTGATCTACAAACCTTACTCAGGCAAAATTCCCATTTATTTTAACCAGGTTCCTGGCTTCTGTTGTGTCCTGGTTTTGCTTGCTTTGGTGGAAATCAGCTTGCATAATATTTTGACCTACACATACAGTGTGATAGTAACCTTCTTTAACCAAGTCATCCCTGCTTGCCCAGCACAGCCAGTGGTTACCACAATGGGTATGGAAGTACCAGTGAGGGAGGGCTTGGGCAAACCACCTGGCCACAGCCAGCTCCTGAACCTTGGGCACAACCTGGGTAAGGTCATTTTGAGCACCTGCTCATTCTTCTGGGACAGCAGGATGGCTTTCAAGAGTGCAGAGGTGGCTTTAGCTTCATGTAGTGATACACCTTTCCCCGGGAATATGTAAGATTGTCCCAACCGAAGACAGCACTTTGTCGATTCCTTATTATCCTCATGTTTGGTGACAAGGGGTTTCAGAGCATAATTACTGCCATATGGTACCAGTGGGTATCCACAGCAAATTAACTTCATGATCTCTGTTTGCTGCTTGCCAAAACCAGTCAGATCTTTGCAAAAATTCCACCCCCAAACTGGAGTTTGCAACTCCAGCACCATTGCTCAACTACCTCATCTGCCACTAATAAATCTTCCAAGGCCCTGAATTTTTCTCACTAGACCAGACTTATTAGCTTGAAATGCTATTTCAGAGAGCAGGTGAGGTAAGGCAGCAGCAGTAAGTGAGGTAGAAAATGAAGGTGGCCATTTGTGCAGCACAGATGCTCCCAGAAAGTCCTGCAGCCCCTAGAGCTGCTCTGGGCATGAGGCCGGGTTCTGTGATCACACAGAAAGAGCAGAGGGTCTGGCTTGACTCTCAGATTGGTGTTTACAGGGTAGGCGGAGGAAAAGTGGATGTTTTACTTGAAATGTTATGGAAATCACTGAGAAATAATGCCTGTAGAAGGCAGTTCTCAGAGTCTATTTCTGTTCATGAGCGACAAAAAGTCACACAACAGAACCAAAAATTCTGCAAATCCATTTCCTTTTATTTTTTCACTGAAAGGTTCATGAACTGAAAGAGAAGTTTGAGCAATTTGACTCAGTTTCTAAGTAGAATTATTAGGTTTAACCTTTTAAAACTTTCTTTATATACTCAAACCTATTGTTTTTTTTAATATAAGCTGGGATTTTTCCCTCTATACAACAATAGTTAAACCTGATACTCAGTTGCTTGGCTAAGAGACTGATAGGATTAAAATCTAAAAATACAAAAGATAGAAACCAGATTGTGTTATCTAAAATATACATCCTCTCCTGTCGTGCTGGCAACTTAAGTTCACACAGTGTAAACAGAGAACTAACAAGCTCTGGTATTGTCATTCGGGCTAGGTTTTTTTTAATATAAACCAGCTCCAAGCAGCTCACAGAGCACTCTGAGAGATCAGGTACATAGATTTCAACATGTCTTCAGGCCACAAGTGTTTGATTGATATAGTACAGTACTCCTGTTCATATAAATATTTGAAGTTGGAAAAACCTTCTGGTTTCAATTCTGTTAAAAAAGCCGGTTTAAGCTAACTTCCCATAGCAGAACAGTTCATTCACTCACACACACACACACTCACACACATATCTGTGTGTAGCTCTGCTTCTTGTATGTAGACCACCACCATGAATGTTGGGTTTTGTGTAGTCACTTGGCCATTCTTGTGTCTTACAAACCAGCAGGAAGGGAGCAGGGGCCAGATCCAAAGCCAGCTGATTTTGCAGAGCCCCCATTGGCTTCGGATGACACTGGATAAACAGTTGTAGGGTTTTTTAGGTTTCACATGTTTCTAGGGAATTCAGTCATTCACCTCACTCCTCATGCAATCTGCAGTCCCAGCGCAGCAGTTATAGAGGTAACTAGCATCACACTGAAAAGTTTGGAGACCTCATGGGGTCTACCAGCCTGTATGTTCAATTCATAGGGAAGCTTTTTTGTTGCATTCATTGCTTTCTGAAAAACATAATGATTCATTTTAATATTGGTTTTACGATAAAAATGTTTTTTTCCAAGTAGGGAGACCCTTCATAAATGAATATCTGAGAGAAGGAAAATTGGGACACATATTCTTGTAATCCTGGGGCATGAGCAAAAGAGTGAGTAAGGAAACCCGGAAGAGAATTGCCAGCAAAGAAGGAATTGCAACTGACATTAAAAAAGATTTCTAAATGCTTGGCTTGACAAACTCAGAACTGGAAACCATGTGTAAGAAGCCGCAAATAAAGAAAACAACGTCTAAATGTCAGAAAAATCAAGAGGTTGATTCTGTAATCAGTGAAGGCAGAAGAAGCAGCAAAGTCAAAGGCACAAGACAAAACCAGACTCCCATGCTCTAGGATATGCTTGTTCTCAAGTTTTTATTCTTTCTTCTAGCTTCTCAGGTTCTCTAATAGGACTTCTCCTTGCTTACACTCTAGCACTGCAAATACCACCCTCCTGGTTACCTGCAGCACCTACCACAGTGCCGATGATCTCAGTTATCATAGACAGGGAGATATCTGAGGTACTTTAGTCCCAGCCTTTTAAGGACCTACAATTCAAGATTAATAAATCCAAGCACCAGCAGAAATCAGAAGTGATTTTTCAGTTGCAGCTCATGTGCCAGCAGTAACTGGATGTTTGTAGGAGCCAGGGACTTGTGTGACTCACCGACCACAATGCTGCTCCCAGAGCAGCAGAGAAAGGCTTGGACATGTCACTACTACCTGATGTGCATCCTCCAGATTCTGTTGAGTGTGTTGGGAGTCACAGCCTGGCTTCCAGCAAGGAGGGAGTTGCAAGGGCTTTTCCACTTTACCAGCCTAGTTCCTCCATGGCTTTATAGAATCATAGAATGGTTTGGGCTGGAAGGGACCTTGAAGATAATCTAGTTCCAGCCCCCCTGCCATGGGCAGGTACATGTTCCACTAGACCAGGTTGCTCAAAGTCCCATCCAACCTGGCCTTGAACACTGCCAGGGAGGGGGAAGCCACAGATTTTCAGAATCACAGAATCAACTAGGTTGGAAAGGACCTTGAAGACCATCTAGTCCAACCATTAACCTAACAGTTCCCAACTGTACCAGATCACTCAGCGCTATGTCAACCCGACTCTTAAACACCTCCAGGGATGGGAATTCCACCACCTCCCTGGGCAGCCCATTCCAACCCCTAACAACCCCTTCTGTAAAGAAATGCTTCCTAATATTCAGTCTAAACCTTCCCTGGTGCAACATGAGGCCATTCCCTCTTGTCCTGTCGCTTGTTCCTTGGTTAAAGAGACTCATCCCCAGCTCTCTGCACCCTCCTTTCAGGCAGCTGTAGAGGGTGATGAGGTCTCCCCTCAGCCTCCTCTTCTCCAGACTAAACACCCCCAGTTCCCTCAGCCGCTCCCCATACGACCTGTGCTCCAGACCCTGCACCAGCTCCGTTGCCCTTCTCTGGACACGCTCGAGTCATTCAATGTCCTTTTTGTAGTGAGGGGCCCAAAACTGAACACAGGAATCGAGGGGCGGCCTCACCAGTGTCGAGTCCAGGGGTAAGATCCCTTCCCTGTCCCTGCTGGCCACGCTATTGCTGACACAAGCCAGGATGCCATTGGCCTTCTTGGCCCCCTGGGCCCACTGCTGGCTCCTGTTCAGCCGGCTGTCAATCACACCCCCAGGTCCCTCTCTGACTGGCAGCTCTCCAGCCACTCCTCCCCAAGCCTGTAGCACTGCTGGGGGTTGTTGTGGCCCAAGGGCAGCCCCCGGCATTTGGCCTCATTGAAACTCCTCCAGTTGGGCTCAGCCCATGGCTCCAGCCTGTCCAGGTCTCTCTGCAGAGCCTCCCTACCCTCGAGCAGATCAACACTCCCACCCAGCTGGGTGTCATCTGCAAACTGACTGAGGGTGCACTCGATCCCCTCATCTGGATCATCAATAGAGATGTTAAACAGGAGTGGCCCCAAAACCGAGCCCTGGGGGACACCACTCGTGACCAGCCGCCAACTGGATTTACTCCGTTCACCACAAACTCTTTGGGCCCGGCCATACAAACAGTTTTTTACCCAGTGAAGAGTGTGATCATCCAAGCCGTGAGCAGCCAGCTTTGCCAGGAGAATGCTGTGGGAAACGGTGTCAAAGGCCTTGCTAAGTCAAGGTAAACAACACCCACACCCTTTCCCTCATCCAATAAGCAGGTTGCCCCATTGTAGAAGGAGATCAGGTTTGTCAGGCAGGACCTGCCTTTCATAAACCCATGCTGACTGGGCCTGAGCATCTGGTTGTCCCGCCCGTGTTATGTGATGGTACTCAGGATGAGCGGCTCCATCAGCTTCCTGGGCACCAAAGTCAAGCTGACAGACCTGTAATTTCCTGGATCATCCCTCAGATCCTTCTTATATATGGGTGTCACATGGGCCAATTTCCAATCTGTCAGGACCTCCCTGGTCAGCCAGGACTGCTGGTAAATGATAGAAAGTGGCTTGGCGAGCACCCCAGCCAGCTCCTTCAGCAACCTCGGGTGTATCCCGTCTGGTCCCATAGACTTGTGTGTGTCAATGTGATGCAGCAAGTCACTGACCTTCTCCTCCTGGGTTGCAGGGGGGTTGTTCTCCCAGTCTCTGTCTTCTGGCTGAGGAGGCTGGATTCTCTCAATACAACTAGTCTTGTTATTGAAGACAGTCAAAGGAGGCATTAAGCACCTCAGCCTTCTCCCCATCACTTGTTACCATGTTTCCTCCTGCATCTAGCGAGAGATGGAGACTCTCCCTGGTCTTTCTTTTGCTACTTCTCTGGGCAACCTGTTCCAGTGTCTCACCACCTTCACAGTAAGGAATTTCTTCCTTCTCTAATCTAGATCTACCCTCTTTCTGTTTAAAACCATTTACCCCTCATCCTATCACTACACTCCCTGATAAAATGTCCCTCCCTATCTTTCCTGCAGGTCCCCTTTAAGTACTGGAAGGCCACTATAAGGTATCCCCAGAGCCTTCTCTTCTCCAGGCTGAACAACCCCAACTTTCTCAGCCTGTTCTCATAAGGGAGGTGCTACAGCCCCCTGATCATCTTCAAGACCCTTCTCTGGACCTGCTCAATCAGGTCCATGTTCTTCTTATGGGGACCCAGAGCTGGACACAGTGCTGCAGGTGGGGTCTCATGAGAGCAAAGTAGAGGGGAAGAATCACCTCCCTTGACCTGCTGGTCACACTTCTCCTGATGCATCCCAGGATACAGTTGGCTTTCTGGGCTGTGAGTGCACATTGCTGGCTCATAGTCAGTTTTTCATCCACTAATACCCCCAAGTCCTTCTCCTTAGGGCTGTTGTTAATCCACTCATTGTCTGGCCTGTGTTTGTGCTTGGGATTGTCTCAACCCATGTGCAGAACCTTGCACTTGGCCTTGTGGAACTTCATGAGGTTCACAGGGGCCCACCTCTCCAGCCTGTTCAGGTCCCTCTGGATGACATCCCTTCCCTCCAGCGTGCCGACCACACCACACAGCTTGGTGGTGTTGGCAAACTTGCTGAGGGTGCACTCAATCCCACTGTCCATGTCGCCAACAAAGACGTTGAACAGCGCCAGTCCCAACACCAACACCCAAGGAACTGTTCTTCACTTGGACATTGAGCTGTTGACCACAACTATTTGTGAGACCACCCAGCCAATTCCTTATCCACTGAGTGGTCCACCCGTGAAATCCATATCTCTCCAATTTAGAAACAAGGATGCCATACGAGGCAGTCTCAAATGCTTTGCACAAGTCCAGGTAGATGACATCAATTGCTCTTCTCTTATTCACCAACGCTGTAACCCCATCATAGAAGGCCACCAGATTTGTCAGGCATAATTTGCCCTTAGTGAAGCCATGTTGGCTGTCACTAATCACTTCCTTATTTTCCATGTCCCCTAGCATAGTTTCCAGGACGATCCACTCCATGATCTTGCTGTGCACAGAGGTGAGACTATATAGCCTGTAGTTCCTTGGGTCTTCTTTTTTTCCCTTTTTAAAAATGGGGGTTATATTTCCCCTTTCCAGTCAGTGGGACCTTCACCAGACTGCCCTGACTTCTCAAATATGATAGATAGAGGCTTAACCACTTCATCTGCCAGTTTCCTCAGGACCTGTGGATGCATCTCATCAGGTCATATGGATTTGTGCACCTTCAGGTTCTTTAGATGGTCTTGAATCTGATCTTCTCCTACAGTGGGTGGTTCTTCATCCTCTCAGTCCTCACCTTTGCCTTCTGCATCTTGGGTGGTGTGGTTGGAGCCTTTGCTGATGGAGACTGAGACAAAAAATTTGTTGAGTACCTCAGGCTTCTCCATATCTTGGGTAACCAGGTCTCCTGCTTCCTTCCAGAGAGGGCCTACTGTTTCTCTAGTCTTCCTTTTGTCACCAGTGTATCCATAGAAGCTTTTCTTTTTGTCCTTGACATCCCTGGCCAGATTTAATTCTATCAGGGCTTTGGCCCTCCTTATATGATCCCTGGCTGCCATGGTTGATGTGGCTTTGTGCATATCTTTTCCAGAGAATTAGAGATTGCCTTGCAGTGGCAGTATTTGATTTTTATTTTAGGCAGGATTTTTAACTTTTTTTTGCACTAAGTATCTACCCAGCTGGGAGGTAGGGGCCTCCCAACATAGTCAAGATGGTGAGAGCCATCTTCACGGACTGGGTTAGAAGGGACCTTCAAAGATCAGCTAGTCCAACCCCCTGCAATGGGTAGGGACATCTTTCACTAGACCAGGTTGCTCGAAGCCCCATCCAACGTGATTTTGAACACTTCCAGGGAGGGATCATCCACGAATTCTCTAGGCAACCTGTTCCAAAGTCTCACATCTCTCATTGTAAAAAATTTCTTCCTTATACTCAATCTAAACTTACACTCTTTTAGTTTAAAACTGTTGCCCCTTGTCCTGTCACTACACCTCTGCTAAAAAGTCTTTTTCAATCTTTCTTATTTGCCCGTGCCCACACAAAGCTGGCAGTGCACCGAGGAGGTAAGAAATGTGTGGCAGCAGTGGAAGAGGCAAAACCTGTGAAAGCCGAGGAGAAGCAAGGGTAATCGTAGCGTTTATTCAAAGCTGGCCTGACCAGGTCAGTCTTATACTCCTGCACGTTACTTCCCCAGAGCAGCCATCTGGCACTCTGTGATTCGCAGCTTCCCTCAGCCCTGCATCCTTGCCCCAGACACCACTTTTACAGGAGAAATTATTTCAAAGTCAGGAAGCCTGTGGAAGGAACAAAAGGCGACCTTTAGTGAGGAGTAAGCTTGAAAGCCTACACAAATACAGTCTTGTGTTTTCTGACACTCGGAAGTGAATATAATTTCCAAGTTTAAGAAGTCTGCTTAAACTTCACCTTTGCAACTTTTTATTTGTTTGCTGTTATGTTTTTAAACTCTGGCTTATACAGGTGGAGTCAGTCTATGCATTAGCTTGTTCCTGTCTGCCTGTGGCTTAGCTATATATTTTAAGACTATTTTCCTTTACAGGAAACAGGAAGCTGTGGAATGCAAAATATCATTTTAGTAAAAATAATACTGCCTAACAAACCTCAAATGATTTAGTGTATGTAAAAAAAGCAGATACACCAGAGAAACTCACTTGGAAACGGTATCTGGTGAATAACTTTCTTTTTTTTTCCACACTGCATTATTTAAAGTTAGGTGGATACATCCAGAGAGGCTGACTTGTGTAGGCAGTTTGTTACTCATCACTTATTTCTCAGCCATTGCTCCAAGCATACACAAAATACAAACAAATTCATCCTGCACCAGTGTCCCCAGTAACCCTTCTGTCTCCAACACAGTCAACCTGAAGCCATTATCCCATATAATATAGGAATATCATGGACAGCATCAAGTCCAAAGAAAGCAAACAGCTACTTATACTTTAGGACAGATTACAGGTGATGGAAAGGAAAATCTGAATGTATCAGACATTGGTTATTAACTGGTGAGAAATCTTTCTTCTTAAAATGGTAGGAAGCTACTTCTTTTAGTATTATATTGGGGACTGACAAGGTAATAGAGAAGGTGACACAGTGTTTCTAATTACCTAGAAGGCAGGTTAGTGCTGGGGTAGGCACTGGCCTGCAGTACATGGCTGTGGTCTACCCAGGGCAGTGCAGATCTTTGCAGGGACTAATTTGCTCTCATTAATTTCACCTCCTCAGGGATATGCCTGCTGTCCCTTCCCTCCCTGCCTCCCCACACAAACACAGGAGCAGCAGCTTAGAAGATGGGCCAATTTGTGAATATTTTCCATGGGCAGAGGTTAAAGTTGCCACGCTATGATGTACAGAGGGCAGCCCCTTCAGCTTGGAACTGAGTGTGTGTGGCATGGTTACCACCCCTGAATGCTTTGCACTTGCAAGCACTGAAGGTTCCTGATGATGAGAGAGGTTTGCTGTTTGCAGCTCTCACATCAGCTTGTCTCTTTCATCCCATCAGACCCCAGGAGAAGCAGTGCTGGTGACTTGGCAGAGCTGGTAGGTGGTGGAAGGGGTCTGGGGCTGAGCTGCCGCCAGCCTGGCAGCTGTGCCTGGCAAATCCTTACGTGCCAGCATGTCTTCAAGAAAAGCAGGGAATCAGTTTGCAATCTATTCACTCATTTAAACTGGAATTAGTTGCTCACGGCACATTTATTTGCACTGAATAATTCTATCTTCACCAGTGAACAGTTAGTTTTGTTTGTGTACGGACTGTAGGAACAAATCAAGACTTTTCAGCATCTGTAACTGAGTTTTGGCCACGCAGAGTAATTAGAGAAAGTATATTAAATAAAGTACGCTTTAGCTTTCATGTGCAGTCTTCTCTTGGCAGATACTATTGCTTTCAAATGCAGTGATAGGGTGACATTGTTCTGACAGAAACTCTCCACAGTAACATTATCAGAGTGACTTTAAGCCAGCACACAGGGTCAAGAAAGTCAGTCTAGGTTTCATAGGACTGGGACCATCCCTAAGAGCTAAGGACCTGGTTTGCTTGCCAGAGAAATGAGAGAGGATGCGTGTAGTGCCACAGCAGACAAGGAATTAAAGAGAAGCTGTGAAACTACTAACAAGCAAGGTAACATTACAGAGCATATCTCTGTGACACAGCTCTGCCAATTTAAGGAAAATATTTACATTCAATCTATGATAAAAATATAAAGCACACTACTGGGTATTTTTTAGAAAAAGAGAATAATTTTAACAGTGTAGGTAAAGAGATAACCCCTTATTTTATTAACAATTTCTCTACAGATGTTTTTCTTCTTTTATATGACTGCTTATAATAAAACATCAGTGGGAAAAACATAGACCATTACTATAGCAGATCACCCTTTATGCTGACCATAGCATCAGGCAAGTATGGCTTTCTGAGAGAACATTTGGCATCATGATTTTGTTTCTCCTGGACATCATTTTTGTGTTTTGAAAGAGGGGAAAAAACCACAACATTTGCCTGCTGTTGTCTCATGGATGCCTCATGCCTATTCATTTCATTTTGTTGTTTTTCATATTGCAAAGTAAACGCAATCTTTCTGACAGTGCTTGGTTCTTGTCATGTGCTGTAAAAAGATTACTGCTGGCTGGTACCTTCTCCTCTGTTGAAAAGGAGTCTAAACCAGCAAAGCCTTGTACCTGCAAGTTGTATTTACTCAAATAAATGGGACACTGCATGGAAACTACTAGCTTGAGTAGAGATTGCAAAGCCAGTTTTGCCTCTATGAAAACACTCCTAAACAGGAACAGGAAAAGGCAAAAATGCAAGTTGAGAGAAGAAAAAACTAGGAAAGAGAAAACCTGAATGCCAGATCTTTAAGTTCCAGAATCTACCTCTTGCACAGAATTTTCAGGTAAACAAACTGCAGGCATAAATGTTATGTCCGCAATTAAGCATTGGAGAGTTAATTCCATTTAGCCACTTCAGTGCTTAATATGCGGGTACTGCCAGACGATTGATGGTTACTTTATATCAATCACACCTGGTCATAAGCACTGGCTGTGAAAATTACACCTTGGCATTTAAAATGTCAAAAGCAAAAGAGATGCTGACATCATGGTGGCTCCAATGGCATGCTACAGTTATTTCAAAGAGTTCCAAGTGAAAAACACCCCATCAGTTTTTTGCTTGCAGTGGACTCGAGTCAAATCATCACTAAGAAGACGACACTGTAAGTGGAAGCACCCAAATGTGATCTGGAGTTTCAAAATGGTATCTACTGCCAGAAGCATCACATAAAGCCTACTGCTTCCACTGAGATGCAGTTAAAACTCACACCAAGATCACTAAGGGAATGATGGGATCCAGAAATTGTGGCCACAGGTAATGATAGCAATTTGAATGTTGTGAGCTCTTATATCTAGGGATGCTTTCCAGCTCCCCAGGATGCTCCTCACTTCCAGCTGGGAGTGCCAGCCTTGTTCAGATAGGGCTGGCTCTGATCTTACTCAATAATTATCAGGTAAGCTTCTGCTCGTTTGTTGGACTAGCCACATTTTCATGAGAGGGCCTGTGCAATACCAGTTTGAATAACTGGCCTTCTCATTTCACTCACAAACAAAATGAGGCTTTTTTAAAACCAAAACCACAAGGGTAAGTCTAAGCTTTCCAGTAGCCTGTATTTAGCACTACCAGACAGTTCAGATTTGCTTTCCATCCATTCACAATATTTTTTTAGTTATTAAATGCAAAGCCTTTGTTTAAGGCAAAGTAAGAAAACCAAAATTTGGTTTTGCCCTTGACTAATCCTTTTGAATGAAAATGAGGGAGGATCCCATGGGTTTTTTTTATTGGGTTTTTTTCCTCTTCTTTTTTTTTCTGCTTCTCTAAAAATATGAATACGGAAAAGTCAACAGTGTTTTATCTTGGCCTCTCTGCTTCAGCTGAGTGATGACTGTAGAAAACCTGGGAGATGTATTAGGCAAGCTTGAGGCTGCAGCTGCTGTCCCTCTCCCTTTCCCAGGACCTCTCCACATCACCAGAGTGACAATGGGTTGAGGTGAATCATGTCTCACAGGCTGGTCAGGCAGCAATCAGGGATGAGTCTGGTGCCACTGCTGCTTGAAAGCTACAGTAAAAACCAGGAAAATCACCAGAATCCCACTTTGACCTGATGGTCCTCAGCTATTAAGGCTAAGGTACCATTTCAGAGGCTCAGTGTGGTGGAAATGGGTGGAAATGAGGCAGTTGTCACAGTCTGAGTCTCCCACACCCCCTACTACCTCAGTGTGAGACTGGTAAAAGGCTTTTTGCTAAGTTGCCTTGGGTTCAGCAGCTGAAACCCTGCATTAAGATGTATTTCTGAGTTGTGTTGTTCGGTCCAGCTGCCTCCAGAACACAGAGAACTGAGAATGCTTTTTTTTTTAGCTAGAAAAAGCCTTTAATGGAAATTTTATTCAGTGTAAATCAGTCTTGCAGAAAAACTATCTTTGACACACTAACTTCCAGTGACTTTTTTCATCACAAAATATATTTCTTTCATATGAATTTCGTACTTGCAATTGGTGTTTCTTATTCTTACTCTTAAAGGGACATATTTGTTGCTTTATTTGTGAAATTCAATTGCAACAATGTTATACTAAGATTATAGTGCAAAGGTATAGAATTTTTCCTTCCCTGTGTTAGTTTTGCTTCTTGATATGGAAGTCTCTACACCTAATATGTATGTATGAAAAGTGCTGCTGTGAAAGATTCAATTTGTTGAAAAGCATAGCGATTGATTTCTGACTCCTTTCTTCTGCCATAGTCTCATCCATTGTATTAATGCAAATCAAATCACTTTCTTTGTGAAACAATAGCTTTTATACATGTGTATGGCGTTTTCATTGTGGCTCCATTTCATAAAAGGTATAGATTTTCTTTAGAAATTCAACTTCCACACTTTTTTTTTTTCTTTTTTTTTTTTTTTTTTGAGTAATGACAAGTTTAGCCCCAAACAAATATTTTTAGACTAAGTTTTGTTAGCCCTGAATAGTCCTGGTTGCTTAAGTGTTAGATAATATAAAATTTCAGTTCATGTAGATAATACAAAATTTCAGTTCATGGGAACACTTTTACCAGTTCTAATAGCATTTGATCCAGTTCTTCATCACTGCAAAACTGAGGGAAGATGTGTATATGAACCTCTGTGTGTGCTGGTCATTGCTTAAAAGAGACTTGTTTCTATACCATCATGTAAGTCCCAAATTTCAAAATCTTTGTTTTCATAAAATATTCTTTGCACTATTTAATGACTGCCAGCCTCTGAATCATTTTCTTTTGGCCAACTCCAAAGTTTCCATGACACCAGTTCATGGTACCATAAGAAGTATGCCTTACAGGTTCAATTACAGACCGAGAGAAAAAAGGTGAATAAGACAGAAACTTGCAGCCATGGAGAGAAAAGCTCCTGTGTTTTTAAAGGAGAATCCAGAATAATATACTTAGGAAAGGCAGGGGTTTACCTTATATACTGTGAAAAAATGGAACGGTAGGTGCCTGAAAATAAAATGAGGCCTCTGTGTATTCTCTTATGTG
Organism: Athene cunicularia; assembly: GCF_003259725.1. Taxonomy (NCBI): domain Eukaryota; kingdom Metazoa; phylum Chordata; class Aves; order Strigiformes; family Strigidae; genus Athene; species Athene cunicularia. The sequence goes on from NW_020799098.1 coordinate 29,278,647, forward strand.
TGTCTTTTTTATAGACTTATCTTTTTCAGAAGCTGGTTAGAGTTGAGATGATAATTTGCATGTCAAGCAAACTGTCTTAATTTTCTTGTTCTTGCTTCCCTCCTAGGATTTTGCCGCCTGGTATGTGTTCTAACAAACATGTTTGTCAACGAAGAAATCACAGCAAATGCTCAAGTTAATGACAGTGTTAGCTGTTAGTTTGGCATCCTGCTCTGACTTCATTGGCAGATCTGTCTGTAATGATAGCCAGCAACACATGTACTCAGAACACATAGTCAGGCTCAGGGAATCCATATGATACAATATAGTCCAGTATTCCTCCTCATAGTCAAATCAACTTTGAATTTAAAGGGTTTTAATATTGGCAGCTCTAGTGGGGGCCCTGTACCTGCATGCAGTCCTGGTCAGAAATGCATGCAAAACCCAGTCATACAGCTCTAATTTAAATCAAATTTGTCCTTTGTAGCATTAGTCACAATTCTGTGGAACATCAATTGCATCATAATTACAATAAACCCACTGGGTTTTCCAGCCTATTAAAAATAAAAATAAGAAAAAAGAAGTTCCTCCTTTACCCCCCTTCCCCAGAGGGCAAAGAGTTTTTGAAATGGGACACAAGCAGATATTTCAGGAACTCCAGGTGGTAATGTTAATGACTTTATTGCTTCTGCCTAAAAGCATCCTATCGTAGCAAGTATAAAAATATGAATGAAGACAAATTTACAATCAACAAGACCACTTCGATAAGGAAATACCTTTGTCAAGAACAGTTTTAATTACTGTCACAATGGAATTGCTTAAATGAGGAAAACCTAAAGGGACAAAAAGGGGAAAAAAAAAAAGAAAATTGAAAAGGAGAAGGGAAGATTTATAAGGGAAAGTCATGCTACCATCTCAGAAAGAGATTGTAAACTAGGTAATAGCTTCTCATTTCAGGGTTCACTGGAGTTAATAATCTTGAATGTTCTGCTCATTCCTGGATCTTCATGGTCAAGTAGCAAATATCTAACCAAGGCCCTTTGACATGAAGCAACATTAAAACGCATTCTCTGCACCAATATTAATACCATCTCTCATTTATGGCTCCAAAGTCTCAGTCATGTTTTCACACTGGACGTTGCATAAGAATCTTTTTTCCACCCTGGCTGAACTGCTACACTCCTTCAGCACAAAGCTTCTAGCTGTATCAGAAGGTGTTCCTTACAGATCAGCTTTTGGTTTAATTAAAACAGATGAAGCATTTGTGAATTTTGAGTGTTTGTCCTGACAATGTCAGTCTTTTGATATGCCTCTGTGTCAACACTGCTCAGATTTGAAAAAGTAGCAAGAGTAAAAGTACACCCTTGGTTACATCTCCATCTTCAAGTGCTTCCAGCCTTAAACTTTTCTGGGTTATCGAAACACAGTGTTTATGGAGCATGATCCTTGTATCAACAAGGGTAGGCTTTTCATGGTGATATATGTGAGTTCTATAGCTTAGCCCCGTTCCCAGCAAGACTTCGCCAAACTGCACTAAAATAACCAAGGTCCATCTTGTCCACCTGCAGCCCACATGAGAATCTCTCTCTCTCTGTCTACAAAATAGGCTTCCTTGGGCTTATGGAAGTGTGAAAGTCTTAAAAAGTTTATTCAGAAATCTTCTTCGTGTATGTAACTGTGTATTTTATGCACAAAATTCAGATACTTCTTGAATCCTACCTGGAAGTACATTAAGCTCAGTTCAAGTAGCATCTCTCAGACATCACCCTGACTTTGAGCTTGAGGCAGTATCTGGATCCCTTTGGGGAGAGGCACTTTGCATTCAATTCCACTCAGCTCAGAAGTTAGAAGTGCATTGCAGCAGGCTTATTTCAGCCAAAAAGGTTTGGTGGGTTTTTTTGGCATTCCCAAAGCCAGCCACATGACTTTTCGCAAATGCTCCTGCTTTGGGGTTGTCTGGGCTCTTTCTCCAACTTTTGCCCAACTGTGTGAGCTCTTTCCATTAAGAATCCTGCTTAACTTGATGTAGGTAGTAGTGTGAGCCAAGAAGAGATGGTGGTGCCCGTGGTTCTGCAGCAGAGCGTCCCTTTGCTCAATCACAAACCTCCCTCCTGCATCCCTGGATAGGAAAAACATGTCCTTGCAGAGCCCAGGGAGCCAGACCCTGCAAAGGAGGGCAGAGAGGGTGGGAGGCCAGGGCCTTGCACTGGTTAGCAGGGCTGGGGAAGTACCTTGAGAAATGATTCAGTAGCTACATATTGTGTCCCTTCTGAGCTGCACCAGAAGGCACCTCTTTGACTGGTTACACCATAGTGCATGATCCACTGTAAAGTCGTTTACAGTAACAGCCCTGGTGATTCAGGCAGAAAACCTCTCCTCCCTTTGGGAGAAGTAGCCAATGGATTTCAGATGTTGTGTCATGTTGCACATAGCAAAAAGACTCGATGTACCCACTGATTCTCTTACACAGCATCTTAGCCTCAGTAGGCATCTACTAAAATACACCAAATACTCAACAAATAGTCAATACCATTGAAAAGATAGGTGTACTCTGAGTGACTTTTGAGGTAGAGCTTGAAAAGGCCAAGCTGCTATAGGAAAAAAAGCAAAAGACTGGTCTTCAAATATAGATAGCCTACACATGTAGTTTCAAAGAATTCTTGTACTGGTTAGTCTAAATCACTGCTTCCATGAAAATCCCCCAGCTGAACTAAACATCCAGTTCTTCTATAGATGATGCTTCTCAAAACTGAAAGGCACTGGAGGAATTAATTATAGATTAAAAGAATATATCTCATCTATAAAAGTAAGTATTGGATGTTAAGCAAACAGGGCACATTTTTTATTTATTTAAAATAGCAAGATCCTATGTTCCTGAGGGTAATAATAAATATTTTACTGCGCAGACTTTAGGTAAAATTGAAATACCCTAACTGAAACTCACTGAGGATATATTTATTGAAAATTCACCTTCCAAGAGTGTAGCAGTGGCTTTTCATGGTGTCAAAACACAAATTTGTAATTTTCTAATCCCAAATGATACCTATAAATAAAAACCTGTCCTGAAGTCAGCCACCACTTTTTCTTCAACCTTCCTTTCAAGGCCCTGTTTTCCTATACATCTGTGTTGGCGCAGAGGTACCTTAGTGGTTACAGCCACTTGCAGATGTGTGTTTTATAGTGTGTTGTAAAGGTTTTTTTGCCTAAACATCCTTTTGCTCTGCAGCATGTGTCAAGTGAACTGAATGAATTTCTCAGTGTCTTACTGGGCTCAGCCACTGAGAGTAAAGGCTCTTCCTCTGTCTTCACTGATGCTTGTGCATTGAGCATTGTTGCTGCATTTCTATCTTTCACAGATGGATTGCTAGGAAATGTGTGAAACTGCCTTGGGCACCAAGAAAACAGGGGCATAAAGCCAGGACGTTAAAAGACTATTTCCAACAACTGCAGCTGCAACGTGCCTTGCTCGACTCTCCTACCCTGGCTGGTGTGCTTCTCCTTTGTCTAAGAAAGAGGGCATGTTTCAAGTACAAGCAAGTTGGGAAATCACAGTAAAAATGCAAAATGCAATCTCCTTTATAGCATATGCAGATTCTTTGTTCAGCACTGAAAATCTGTGTATTACCACACGTGAGATGAGCCATGAAAGTGCATAGATCTGAGCATCTTTCATCAGATCACTCTCTGTTCATGCAGAAGTGCAGAGAAGGCAAAGAGCAGTATATAAATACCAAAATTAAACTGTGACTAGATTTCAGATTTTTTTTAAACCTTATTTTTCACTTTTTATTTCTCATCATTTGACTAGAGTGATGGTCCCCAGAACAATTTAAGAGGAGAAATTGGGAGCGGGAGAGCAGACGAGCCAGCTCAGCATCAAGCTGTAAGGAAAAGATAGGAATTACCATGTCATCTCAATGCCCAGCAGACCTGAGGTACCTCATAAGTGGAAGAAAGCAGTTCAGATTTGGCTGTAAATTAGAAGTGTGGGAGGCTGCGAAATCAGCTAATAACAGGCTCTAAGAGGTGTACCTGTCCTGGGAGAAAAACAGAACGAGGAGATAAAAGAAATCTTGCAAAATTTTACCTAAATGACAAAATTGCAAATACTATTTGAGCTTTTAAGGAATTCTTAAGAAAACAAATGCTTGATGCTGATAAAAAGGACATAAATACAATATATATCAGTGCAAATTATACTGTAGCAAGTCTAGGACATCATTTATCTGTCTTACAATATCATCATCACTGTATTCCCTGCATATTGCAATCCATGTCATCATTCTGCATCTGGAATGCAAAAAAGCCAAGGATACCAAACTGGAAACAGATGGTATTCCCTCCACCTAGATTAATATTTACATTTCCAGACACTTAATCTCAAAGAAACATAGCAGAAATGGAAGGGGTGTAGAGAAGTGACAAAAATGAGAAGAGTACAGGGAAAACTGTTCTGGTAAGAAAGCTGGGTTATAGAGGAAGGAAAAAAATATGGAAAATAAACTGGTAAATCCTGTTTCATATTACAAGGACAAGAGAGGGAGCCAATGGAACTGAAAATCAGTAATCAAAAAACTAATTAAATCACCATGCTTTGTCTTTACACAATACATAATTAATCTGTCACAGATGTTCTAGAGTCAAGAGAGATTAGACGATTGTATATGTAATATGAACATCTGCAGCCATGTGATATAGGATGGAGGCCCTCATGTTGTATGATATCACTCAGGTACTCACTGTTGGAGTTTTGGGTCAAACTTCTCTTACCAACAGGTTATTTTCTATTTCCTCTGCACTGGGTTTGTGGTATTTTTAAAACAGCTGGCAGACAGCTGTCACACTGAGTTCCTGATGTGCTAAACTATTTGGCCTTTTCTGACCTGTGTCATTTATTCCACTTTGTTTAAAGACAAATATGTATATATATATCTCAACCTTACACAATAAAAATCTTTCCCGAAAGAAAAATAAATATGACATTTCTTTTCCTGGCTCAAAGCAAAGATTACATCTTAAAGACTTTGATTAAAAATATATATTAATTCTGCATATATTAGACAGAAGGAATCATACAGATGCAGATCTCTTACTTCAGAAGGCTGGCTGCCTTTAAGCAGCTTTTCCCTTTGAAAAACCTGAACCCTGGATGTGACAAAATCATTAGTTTGTATTTTAAAAGAATTACAATGAACACTAAAGAGAGACCCCCACTTCCCACATACAAACTTTCTAGTGATAAAGAGCCTTTTCACACTGTATAATCCTATTTACTGTTCTTAATTGGAGAACTGTGTTTGTCAAAAAGTACAGAAGTCTTCAGTTGTTTGGAAGTGAGTCTGGCTCATCAGCTCCCAAGGGAAGAAAAGAACTATTTATTTTAACCGTTAAGCCTAAATGCAAACTGCACAATAAATCTGTCTATCCAAATACTGACCTATTTCATGTAATGTCAGGATGAGGCTAGCCTTGCTGTATAAGGCTATTGTTCCTAATAAAAAAAGCAAACCCTATTATGGAGCCCTGGAACCAGCTTCCAGGAGGTGGCAGGGTGAATGACTGCCAACCCCACCGCCTCCCTCAGCTCCTCCATGACCCACAGCACGCAGGGAGGCTGGAAATGAACCTCAGTTACCCAGCTCCATCTAGTGTTTGGGAAATAAATAACTCCTAAAAACCCACCTTGCCCATTTATATTAAATGTCACTGGGTTTCTATTTTCACAAGGAGAAAGAGTTTTGCAGAGTGAGTGGCAAACAGGGGTGCTGGAGTGGGTACAGGTGCCCATCTACAGAGGAACATGGCCAAAATCACAGTCTCTCTTGTCTGGCAAACCCAGACCAAGTGCGTTTCTGTGCCGAAGAGTTTACTCTGTGGCAGTGAGATTTTGCTCCGGTCTGTGGACCCCTGGATATCAGCAAAATATTTCTAAGGTGAGCAGGCAAAGCTCGCTCATGCAAGTAGCATATTGATCTGGGCATGCACAGCTTGCTAAAAGATCTGCTTTTCCACTGGAAAATTTACCAGGATCAGCAACAGAAAACTGCCATTCCACATCCAAAGAGGTGGTCAGGAGAGATGGCTTTGAGGCTCCTCAGAAATGGAGGTGTGACCTCCGAGAAGAATGTTTCTGGATTTCTAGACAAAACCTAAAAAGGCCCAATTCAGTTTTATCTCCCTTTAATTCTCCAAACCAAAGCCAGTGTGTAGAAATCAGAACTCAAACAAATCACAAAAGGCCTTCAGACCCTTCTAAGCCCAAATACCTCCTTTCTGAAATTGCTGCTAGCTCGTCTCTGGCTCACAGGTGATTTCTCTTTGACAGCCACTAACAGAGCTTCCAGAAAACGTGTGACAGCTCAGCTGCCAGTCACATTTCTCTCGTTTGACATGTTTAAACTGTATTTCTTTAAGAAGAGACAATTTAGGAAAAAGAAAACCATGGCACATCCCTTTCAGCCCCCCAGTCTGAGCATTTTGAATAGTGCTGAGGTAGAGCAGCTTAAATAAACATGACACTGTTTTCAAGAATGAACCAACTGTAAGGAGTTTCCAGCAAATACTTGTAAAGTTTTGTTAAAAATCTCCACTTAAGCCAGCTACTTTTCTTTCTCATCAGCTCAGAAATCGAGTTCCTTGCTTTTTTCTCTTCTAAATACTTTTATATGGCTTGATTGGCAATGCACTCCTGCCAGATTTCCTGGGAGATTCGTGGTTTTGTCCAGCAGAAGTGGGGACTATCCCGGCTCTGCAGATCGCTTGGCATCAAGCTGGCCTCTTTCTGAATCAGCTGTGGATGCTTCCATCAAATCTTGCTTTCATAGTGCAATGGGGTTACTTCATCGGATGCAGAGATGGCTCTTTTCCTGAGTCATAACAATAGTTGTAGCTCCACAACAGCAGTTGTGTACTCTTTGCTTCACGGTATCCGATTTGCATAATAACTAGGGAGATGGTTATTGTGGAAAAAAATGGCCTTATGCAAATCCCCATACTGTGAGAGGCTGGCAGCTTTGGGAACCAATTACAGAAAAGGGATTTGAGTAACTGCTGCACATGTGGTTTTTTAGGGGTACATTGCCTGTGAGTTATTTTAAGGTGGCACAGCTACAGGCCACCAACTCTCCAGCCTTCTGTTTCCTTCCCAGGCTCTCTTCCTGGCCCCAGCCCTCATGTTGTTTAGGAGAGGCCAAGGAAGCCCAAGTTGCTCCCCAAGGCACAGCTGACTCATACACTAGGTGAGTCTGGGTGTCTTCTTGCCACATGGAGGACCCTCTCATCTCCAATTCTCAACCCCAAGAAGTGTCAAGAACCTTAATCCCACCTCCAGGACTTCCACACTATATTGCAGGACTATTAATGCACAAACCTCTTGCCACAGCAACGTGTTGCTCAAATCTTCTGCAGCATGACTAGATCTGCATCACCTCCTCCTTTACCCCACACCATCTCCAATTGCCTCCTTCTCTATAGTCTCCTTTAATCAGCCTGCAGCTAATCCCATCCATGCCTAAATAAACGCAAGGTAGTTTAAGCTGCTTAGGTTTACTTAATGGTCTATACCTCCTCCTCCCAGCTTCCTTCAAACTCTCTCAGCTAAAAGATAATTCTCTTCACAGTAATCCATAAAATAAAGCACATTTGTAGTTCTTTAGCAGTCCATTTTTACAGATTTCCAGAGTTAACATTTTTCCTCTAAAAAGTGAAAATCAAAAGGGAACACAATTTAAAAATATAATTTTGCACTCCTTTTCTGCCTCTCTCTAGGATTAAGCTAGCAGACAATGTTTAGCTTGGTGAGACGGTAGCATGGGACATTTGGAAAAGGACTTTTCTGCCAATGAATAGGGAACAAATTGCAGATATTGGCAGCTGGACTTGCATTTAGCTTTAAACTGACCTGCCATGAGCTTAAGCAATGCACAACTGAGTGACAGTCATCATTACCAAGCTTTTCTAACTGTTATATCTTTCTGCAGAGATAAGCATCAGTATATTCCTTTATCTAGCAAGCTACTGTAGGTATCATGAGACCTATTGACTCATGATCATTAGTAAAGTCACAAACCCTCAGTCACATTTATCTACAGTAAAACATTTTGCCATCTGTGCTATCAAAATATAGCAGAAGTCAAAAGAAAACATGTAATTGTTTATCAGAATCTAAAATGCTTTGTCGTAATTACAGTTCAGTGAACACCAGACTGGAAAATGGCTCATACATCCCTAGGTCATTGGGAATTAGCTTGCTTACACAGAAGATGTCAGAGCATCATTTTAACAGGGAATATGATTGTTCTTGAGAACGTTTTCTTGGGGACTAGATTCTGCAAATTTGTAAATGATAGCAAAAAAGGAAATGAAGGAATAAATCTGAACCTTTGACAAGAACATACCCAGAAGAGTTTCACCGTTCACTATTCCCACACTGCAATTTTCTCATTTCTACACTTCCTGATTTTGACTAGCAATGGCAAAGACATACTTAGAGGGAAGAGAAGTGGGTTTGCTGCTATTTTGCTCAGAACAGACCAGGAAGTATCAGAAATCTAGATAAAAAATAAAGTCTGAATGTAAGAGATTTCCAGACAGATTTCTCAAGCTCGAAGTTTCAGATCAGTGTGGCTAACCTTAAGATTTCAGCTTGTCTTAAAAGATAATGTCTCTAACTTGTACCCATTAAAACCAAATGGAGTGTTTTGGTGTGTTTTGGATTGGGTTCTAGGCTGGAGAATGACCACTGGAAAAAACTTTTCATTGTATTAATCGGCATGAAGGGTATGTTTGTTGCTGTTTTAATAATATTTCCTAAGACCCCTGATTTTGCATAACACAGTGCTGAGATAATGCATCAACAGAAATTTTTAAACAGAACGTAATATTCTCCTGTTAATGAGAAAGTGAGATATTATGGTAGCTGCCCGTGTGACAGTGCAATCAGGTGGTCGTCCTGGGGGGCTTCTGGCTCTCCTGACTGTCCCTGTCAGTCCCCAAGCCAGAGGCACAGTATCATTTTGGAAGCAGGGGCAACAGCCCCAACCCTGGGCTGCCTATGCACCCCAAGCACAGATCTCAAAGTACTGCATCTTTTGCAACATTTAAAAGAGAATCGATGTGTTCCTAGACACCCTGAGGGGTTTAGTCACACTCCCAGGATCCTCCAGGCAAATCCTTCAAATTCTGGCATATGGCATCATTTCCCAGGATGTTTCTCTAAGCAGAAAGGAGGGGAGTGTTCTGATCTTCCTCTCTCCTTGGCAGGAAGGCTCATAGCTGGGAATGAGGAAGAGCATCTCTGAGGCATGGGAAGTAGCATTCCAGTAACATCTGGAGAGTACCTCCATAAAGGAAAAAGCAGTTGAATTCACACAAGAAGTAAGGGCAGCCACTGTATGATATTTTACTTCTGACAGCCAAAAACTCTGGCTGTAGGTCTGATGACTGACTTCCCCTGGGTGGGTACCAGAACCAGCTGATGGGGTGAAGTTTTCTGCCGTGACAGTGAGAAGGATCAGCAGCTGATGCCAGAAGGCAGGAAGAGACTTTACCAGATTTCGAGAGTGCTCAGCCTCTGACTTTGTGATGTTGTACCCTCCTTCCCCCAGCCTGCTCTTCTCCTGGCTGCTCTAGGAAATTATTGAAGCTGCATGGGTTTGGGAAGTCACTGGTGAGTGCTGTGCTGGCATTGTGCAGTAGCAAAAACACTGGAGCTTCAGCTACCACCATCCTAAGCTCTGTCAGAATGAAACTCCTCAGTGAAAACTGTGGATAGACTCTGAGTTTTCACATTGCCAGCAAGTCTAAGAGTGTACGGGCAAGAAAAAGATACTACTTGGCGCAGTCCAGACTTTCTAACACAAGGCTGAATTCCATTAGAGAGGCTGAATCGCATTGGTCACAAGAGGATATTTGTCTACTAAAAATCCTTCCAACCCTTGCAGGACTCCTGCAATTTCTCCTCTGCTGAAGATGGCAAAGGGTCAAAATACACACCTGTGCACCTGACAATCAGCACAAGTTGTCCACTGTGGGACTGTAGCATTTTCATCTTGTCCAGGTTCATTGTACCCACACTGAGGTACCGACGCTATGAAATACTCAAGGTTCAGAACTGTGGCAGAATGTGACTTTGGGAGGCTACAAGGAAATTGGAGGTGTCTGCTCCGTGACTAATGTGCTAATTATAATATCTGCCTGCTGAATTTTGCATAATACACGGGAGAGAACTACAGAAAAGGAAGTAAATAGACTTGGATCAATTTTTATGCAAACAGCTAGGTGATCTGTTGTTGTTGAACTTACACAGATTTGGTCAAGACAAGGGCATTGTGGTGCTAAGCTGGGCTTGTTCTCAACATGTATTTTCAGACCAGTGCTGGGAAACTGGAGATAGATGAGTGAAATTAATGTTACATTTGGTTTAAAAAAAAAAAAAAAAAAAAAAAAAAAAAGGAGAAGAACTAATTATATGTTGCTGGCTTGATCTGTGCTTTACAAATTTGCGTTTATGAATTTTTTTCTCATGATTAGCAATTTCTATTTGAAAGGGTGAGGAAGTGCTTGGAAGAGTGAATTACTGCTCACCACTGCTGCCAAGTCTCATGTTTTAATTTCAAGTTTCATGATTTTTGATGCATTTCTTATAACTTACATTCTTGGAATAAAGATTCTATAACATATCCAGCTTTTTTAAAATGTAAAACATGAAGCAATTTCACCTAGAAGATCAGATCAGATCATATCTAAAAGGCAAATAAAAAGAATCCAAAATATGTTCTTTTAAGCATGCTTCATGGTCTTAGGTCAGTCCGATGGGACCTGGGAGACCTGATTCCTGAGGCTTTAAGGAAATTTTATGCTTTATTTATATGAAAAATAACACATTGATTATACAGGTATTTTTTCAAAACCCATTGTGATAGGCAAATGAAGAGAAACATTTGCAATGACAAGTACAATGGAGATGTTGTTTGTTTTACATTTTCATACAGTGCATTTCAGTTAGCTCTCAATTTTCCTCTTTAATATGATAAAATATTGGAAGGAATGGATTCGAGATGGTCAGAAGGTAGCAATTCAAGAAGTACAGTTCTGTACTTGGAGATGTACGACCAGTTGGGCAGAGAAGTTTTATTTTCCATTTAAGAAATATTTGGAATTCTGGAATTTTTCAATCTGGAAGCATTTCTCAGCTGGTTCGCTCTTTTCTGTCTCAAGCTCTGTGGTCTTGAAAAAATGGCTTATTCAGATAAATGCTTTTGATCTGAGCTCAGGTTCATCCTGTCAATGCATAGACAGGAATTAAGCTTTTATTTTCCTTGGATCTGAGATTTCTTTTCTCCTTCTGCTACAGATCCAATTTGCCTACTCTATTTGTCAGTGATTACTACAACACATCAGCCATTGTGTAACTGAAGAAATTAATGCAGATTAAAGAGTACATTACCATAGGAATATTCCATTCAGTCCTGGAAAGACTAAATGAGTGTAACAGAAACAGCATCTTCAGGCCAGTCCTAGTTTCTTTCCCTTTTCCTGTTCATTAAAGGTGCATTTAGTGTGGAATATGTAATAATGCTAGAGAGGTTTACAAAAAATAAGATTAAAGGAGTGAATTAAAAGGAAGAAATAAGACAGGGGAGCCTTTCCTCTTATCTGGGCTGATTGTGTGAACACAGCATGGTGTGGTATAAGAGTCAAATGACTGTTAGTGTTGCAAATTTCTCCACAGCGTGTCAGACGAGGTCAAATCCTCAGTTTCTAACAGACGGTTTGCTCTAGATCAGTATTGATTCTTCATGCAAACAAGCTCAGAGGTTTTTTTTTTCTTTTTATTCTTAAAGGTCAAATACAGATACTGTAGGCTTTGCTTCCCTACTTCCTTAGTATAAAAAGAGGCTCTTCTGCTCCCCTCCCCTTCCATATCTGTTCCAGCGAGCTTTTCTTCTAACTTCCTAACACCTTTTTTCCATAGCCATAGTGTGCTAGCCTTCAAGTTGGATGCAGTGCAAGCATATGATCTAACATGAACCTTATTCCCAAGAGTTTACAGTGTAGGTAAAGCAGAATTACAGTACAAGAAATGCACTTGGAGAACAGTTATAAAAAAGTAAAATCAAGTTCTGCAGCGAGGGATGACTGAAGTAAGAAGGATGGCATGTAGACAGATTTGGCCCCTGAACTGTCACACTCTGAAGGCTCAGAAGAGAGGTCACTTACTGTTAAACAAGCTGTATTTTGCCATGTGGTCAGGCATGTCCTGGAAGCTACAGGTTTCAAGCTTTTCTTATGAAAACATAGCTGTGATCTTTGAAATTTGGGACCTGAAAGAAAGGAGATATAGGTGTGATAAGAAAAAATATGGTGAAATACTGTAAATATTGGGGTTAGGGTACATAAATTTCATGATCACAGGAGGAGAATGGCTCCACTCAGAGCAGGTGCAATGGTTTCTGCCCTGTTTATAGGGAGTCACCAAATCTGGGCTCTTTTTTTGGAACAAAAAACTCACCAAGCTTACAGTTATTCCAAGACCTGTGTCATGAAAGCAGTAAGAAGATTAAAACAAACAGATTTTAAGCTTGTTGGTTTCTCACCTCCTTTTGAAACCCTTTGTTAAATTATGAGGGTCTCTATTTTCCTTTCTTTAAAATCTCTTTTCAGCTCCCTTTTTTGTTGTGTGAAAGACCCACACAGAGCAACAGGGGAAAACACACCAGATAACGGATATACAAATAACACTATCTGATGCACACATATAAAAAAAAAAAATCTTTTTAGATGATTTCTCAGAATAACCTAAGCTTTGTGCAGCAGAGTGAGGTTTCTTAGAAGCCACACGAGGTTCTGTGAGGGTGGCCAGAGGAGCAGACAACACTCCTGCTGTCCTCTCACCATCTGGAGTAGGAATGAAGCTGATGGGGCTCCCAAGCCCTTCCCCTAATTTTTGAGCTCTGGTGGCAACCCTACTATGACAGACAAAGGAAAGAGAGATAACATGGTTTGATATTCTTAATGGAGAACTTACACAGCTAGCATAAAAACATATCACAGAACGAAGGAATACAAAGGAATTAAATTTTTGCACATCTCTCTTTGGGCACCATATTCTGTGACCTTGGGATGCCTCTTTTTTCATCCTTAGGATAACTTCCCAGACTATAACTTACCTCGTTAAGTGCTTAATTACCATGTGAAGCAAAAATAAACATTTTTAATGGAACTACTTCAGAACTGACTATTTTTTTCTTTTTTGGCTTTGGTGCCTAGAATGTCCTGGGGTATGCCCTGCTGTGCTTTTGAGACAGGAATGGAAGATCACAGCTCCTATGAGGAAGGATTGTCTGTCATGTTTACACTGATATTCTTGTCTGCAGTTTGCTTTATTTTGGATTGTAATACCAACAGCTAAACTTAAAGGTCACTCTGCACAAAAAAAAAAAAAAAAAATCCAAAAAAAGATCAGCCCTACACTGATGATCCCATGGTTTAAATGTACAAGGCAGCCAGGACATGGGAGGAAGAAAGCATCATTGTTACTCACAGCATATACGCGTATTTATGGAGAATAAATTTTTACATCAGTGAAATGTCAGCATATGGTATTTCCTGCTCTAAGACATATTTGACCCATATTTCATAAAGTGGTAGGAAAGGTGAGGTGTATCTCCATTGGAGTATCCACAGAGACACCTTAAGAAAAACTGATTTTTCACAAGGTAGTGATGGTCGAAGTAGCTTGAATATACCTCCAGGTAAGCATCTGGAATAGCTCAGCCTGTCTCACCAGCTTTTTGATGTCTACCAGTGGTGAATATGTTTCTCTCATGCCTGTTGCTACTGATGGTGTTCACTTTACTGAGCTGATCAAAGTTCACCTTGTTTGGTCTAAGGTGCACTTACAAGCTGTTGCTTGCAGGGATGTCAGTAGTGTGAAAAAGAACCATGTCCTAACTTAGGAATAGTGCTGAAAACTCTACTGTAGCTATAAACCCATATTAAAACAGTCTTTTTGTTAGTACATTTTATTCTGACTGGCAAAATAACATGACATGGACTGACACAAAACCTCTTTTCTGAACATAAGCTGACCCACAGCATGGAAGATGTTGTGCTCTTATAAAACAATATTAAACATTTTCTAATACAAACAAGAGTTTGGAGGCCAAATGCAGAAAGATACCTAGGTACTTATCTCCATTGAAACTAGGCAAGAAAACTGTTTAGCATAGTTTCTATCTGCAGAGCAGCTAAAGAAGGCATGTCAAAGGTTACTGCTGCAACCAGAAAATACGGTTAAAATGGAGATTGCAAAACACAAACAAGCTTAAGGAAATTCATTAGGAGACCTTAAATCTTCTGACAACATACATTTTTTGAGCTTGCAATATTCTTGCAGTATCCACATAGGTTTCTTTGCACCCTGTTAAAGACAGCATCACAGACTGGATTTGCCTGATGGGAATAATAACATGGGTACCTGCGTAACTTTAGCATAGTCCTTGTCCTCTCTTCGGCCTGTTCCCATTCCTGCCCTAAGACTGCAGAAGCATCTTCCTTTCCCTGTCCCTGTCATGCTTCCTTCAGGGACGGATTTCTGGCAAAACCCAATCCCCAAACCAGCATAAACCAGCAAACAGAGTGAGGAGAAGAGGCAGCACTTGCACACTTACGACTTTAAGCCCAAGTACATGAGGATTAGTGGGCTGAGTGGAAAAGCCACGTCTGCCTGTTTCTGAGTGCAGACAGGCATTTCCCCAGACTATGCTCCTGCAGCCGCTTCTGATTTGTCAGCCATTTCACCAAAATTGCCCGGAGATCCCGAGAGGCAATCAACTCAAAACTAAGCAGAAATGACTGAAACAGAGAAATGAGAGTAATTGCGCACTGTGGCTAGGAAATCCTGGCTGAAGTTATATCTGAGTTTATCTGATGACTCTCTGTTTTCCGTGTTCAAATGTAATTTAAATGAGGAAATTCAGGTACCTAAACATAATGCCTTTGGAGATGACGGCAGTTGCTGGAGTCATCTAAATGTGTTGGCAGCTTTGACACAGGATTTATGGCAGGATTTGTGCCCTGCTGGAGCAGCAGCTGCAAGCCAGACGGGCTTCTCAGAGCATCTAAAATGACATTAGACAGTTCTTCTTATATTTAGGCACCTGAATCTCTCTAAATGTTCCTTTCTTGGAAATAAGTGTTTTAGAATCCATTCAATGCTACTTCTAAGTTACAGGAACGGTACAGTTGTGTAATCAAATACAGAAAAGAAAATGACTGAAAAAAGTTGCCTCAGGCGGTCTTAACATGTCTTCTTGCAAGTATGCATCTTGACACAGTCCTTAGGATATCAGATGATTTTTTTTCTACAAAACCTGCATTGCATTCAGTCTTCGAAAGGTATATACTTATGCAAACCTTTCCGTCTTTTAATTATGGTGTACCTTTCTGACTCTGCAGCAAATATGAAATTATGAATTTCCTCATGGAAAATTATTAATGAATACTAATGAATGCAACTTTACTGTGCCTCTCCCTGAAAAGAATTACCTCAATACCCAGTTTACTGTGGTAGCTGTGATGTCAAAATCTTTAAAGTGAAAAGAGGGACAGGTGGTGTAGACAGAACACCTTGATGCTGTACCTATGTGGTGTCCATATGGGTCTTGCTGAGAACACTGGAGTTCATAGATTAACAGAAGGCTTGTCTGATGAATACGTTTCACAGTTGTATGCTGCATGTTATTGCAACTTAATAAAGGTTTCAGAAGGTGTGTTATGTCACCTTATCCTGGAGAGGGTTAGTAACAAAAGGGGATGATAAAGTTCAAGTCATTAAGTTTACATTTGCAGCATAAGCAAATTAGGAGCAGGAAGGCAAAATAGTGCAATGTAAGAGCTAGGATGGGGATAGATTATTCAGGCAAGAGGAGGTGGGCAGGGAGCGGGGAGGACAGGTGATGGACAGTGTGGGATATCTCACTTTCCATCTCGGCAGCCTGGACACGTTGGAGGACTTCGTGGCAACACGCTGAAATGGCACAGAGAGAGTGTTTTTAAGTGCAGAACAGTACTGTTTTACCTCTGATTTGATCCTGGAATCTCTGTTTCTAATACCTAAATGATTAGTTCTAAAAGCCTAGCATTAGGTCCAAAATGTGTCTTATACTTAAAAGGCAGGGTGGGCCTCAGGGAAACTGGAGATTGTGGGGTGAGTGTCTCAGCAGCAGCAATGAATCAGCAGAGAGGAGGAAGCCAAAGTGCCCACTCCTGGCAAAACAGGAGACCCTGCCTTGGATTGATGCCCCTGTGTTGTCCCCACTGCACAGGACACCTGAGATGTTCTGCAAGGCTCTGGGTGAACCCTGAGATGCCACAAACACCAGGTCCAGTGAGAATAGACAACATTAGTATGCATAAATTTTAAATCCTCTGAAGACTCATCTCCCACTCCTCTAGGGCAACATTCAACTGCCTCAACTATAAGCCTGTACTTTTTGCTTGTAAATCACTGTCTCCTTCACAATGTCTTTCCCGTACCTTCAATGAATGAAACAGGTCCCATGGGGTGAAAAGAAAGTGTCGCAGAGACCAAGCTATAAAGTATGTGCATAAAGGGAATCAAATGAAGGTTGTACAGGAACTCTTAATTTTCCCATTTCCTAATTTTTTCACTTACCTTTTTTTAATGCGGTATTTAAAAGGAAATAAGCCCTTTCTTATTTTTGCTCAAAAAAATTCCAGGTAAACCACAGAAAAAAATTAATTCCATGATGTGTCTTGATTCCTACCAGCGGGTTTGGGAGCATTTTAGATCCTCTCCAAATCCTCTATCCTCTTTCTGGTTTTACATTAAGGTGAAGGATTTTGTCTGCTATCTGTGCACCTCTCAGGCAGGAAAGCATTCAGTTCCATGACCAAAGGGCAATATGGCCTATTGGCTAGAGGATCCCTGTATCTCCCCTTCTCTCCCATTTTCCCTATCATTCCTGCACATGTCTGGCACTGCCCCTGCCAGTGTCTGCCCCCTCCTTTGTCGTTGCTGATTAAATTTCTCTAATAATTCTTGTTGCACGTGTGAAGAAAGATTTTATGCCACATGTTGAGAAACAACTGTTAGATTTCTGTTTTCTTTACAGTCTTACACTGTTGGCTTGGCGAAAGGCACATAGTGTTTGCTTCAGAAACACATTTCCTGGGGAAAATTTAATATTGAATTAACAGCGGGCTAAATCTATACAGAGACTGAAGCTTCCTAATGCTCTAAGTTATAATGACTGACCAAATCCCAGGCTTTTCCCAAGACCCAAAGCAAGGGTCCAAACTGCTTCCACAGCCCATTGTGCTCTTAGACTGAGATGGCAGCCCTGGACTGGTCCTCCAGACTCTTGCAAGGAGAGTCTGTCTCCTCCCGTGCACTGGGACATGGGAGGGCTGGAGACCACAGGGTGTCAGGGCCATTCACACTACCTGTAAGTGTGCATTAGTGAGAGGCAGACAGAAATGCCACAGATTGATCGTGGGAAAGTTTGTGCTGCTCCTTGCTTTTAAAAAATAGCAGTGCTGGAGATATATTTCCTTGTGACTTTTATCAGACTCCCCTTTAGGAGCTTAAAGACCAATTGAGCTCTATAAAGCCACGGTACATGGTGTTTGGTACCTTCCTTTTGCTCTATTGCCTTAGCAATTTTTGACTTGGTCATGTATTTCAGTGATTGCTGGGGCCCTCCAGGGCTACTGCCAAGAGGACCTAGGAGCTAAACCACCTCCCAGTGCTTGTCTTGGTGTCACAGCGTATGCAAAATGATAGTTGCAGCTGCAAGATTTGGCATGCACATCCCTCAGCAGTCATGAGAACTGCACTAATTGCATCCTTGATGTTAGGCCCTGAGCCAGATTCCTCACCAGGAGGTTGCACCCTCACCACAGGGCTGCACATCCCTCTGTGTCAGGTTACAGTCCTTTAGATGGAAGAGGATGAGCAAAGCCTGCTCCAGTCACCCTTTGCCTGTGGTTAGTGTGGGAGATGTGGATGCATGTCTCTCACCCAAAACAGGGGGTGGATTTGAAGCCAGTGCCTCACTGCTCCAGTGGTGCAGATAAAGTTATGTTTCTTCTTGTCATTTATGGGTCACTTAAACCTATCAAGATAAGGTAGAAGAGGGTCTGCAGAAACTCTTGTTGGGACTTTGCTGTGAACTAGGGCTGCTTCTGGGCAACTTCTGGCAATTTGTACATGGCCACTGGGAAATGTGGCAATGGCAAAAGCTGAATGTGGCTTTTGACATTCATCAGCAGACTTCAAAATAGTAGATAAATACGCAATAAGATCCAGTGGCAGGAAACTGATGATCAACTTGGTAAGTCTTGAAATGTGCAAATTTTTAAAGGTGAAAGTGATTAACCACTAGAAAACCTTGTCAGAGGATCAGTGAAACCAACCATAAGATTTTTATTTTTAATCAAGAGGACCTGTTTTCTGAAAGGGATGCTCTAGTTGAGACAAGAACTAACTTGAAAATGTCTGGTAGTTTGGTCTGGTAGGTTTCACAAGACACCAGGGCAGATGATCACAACTGATCCTTAAACTAGTTCTTCTTTGCACCTTAAATGCATTATGCGAACTCGGAGAGTGATTTGAATATAAGTATGTAGTGTTGTGTTTGTACCTTCCCAGAAATTCGGCACTTCCTTCTGAATGTCCTTCCCTTAAGGTAGATGGCTATCAGCTCCCACCAATTACATGTAAATTCTGTTCAGTTCTCAATAGTCAAAGTTCATCTTAATGACAAGTGACTTTCTCCTCTTGCCCCAACTCAACTGGCTTGTTTCCTCCAGCCCATCTCCATTTTACTCAAACTCTGTTCCATAACATCCTTCCTTCAAAAGGAAGTCACAAAAACTAATGTTGAAGAGTTCATGGCTTATTTTAGGAAAAAAAAATGCAGATAGATTTCTAAATCTGATATGCTCCCAACTTTGTATTTCTTCCCTTAGATTGTAAAACTGAAATATCTCTGGGAGTAGAGGTGAATGTGTTATAGCTAAATTTGCTACAGACCAACTGATCAGGCATCCATGTGTCATTGTGTGAATCCGTGAGGAATTTCCTGAGTATGAAAGACACCATATCAACCCACGTTTATTATTTTGGTGAAATATCAGTATGATATTTTTAGATGCCTTTTTGCAGTAATGCAATCCTGAAGTTTATTACATGAAATGCCATTTTTATTTGCAAGTGGATAGCTAAAATAAGTTTTATTTTCCTTTTCTCTTTCTCCTTCAGTTTAAATAATTGTTTATTGCACATGCACAAGCTCAGTTACTTAGCAAAATTGTACCATATAATATTTGTAGTTCCATCTACAGAGTTAAAGAAAAAAATTATTTCTTTGTGAGACCTTTTTCATGGCACTTATGGGTAGCTGAAACATATTTGCTAATCTCCTGTTAAGTTCCTCAGACAACACCTTTCCTCACATTAGAAACTGTCCCACCTAATTGCACATTGGTCAGCTAAGTTTTCTTATCTACGTGCAGTACAGTTCCAGGTCATGCAATAATTTTCATAGAGACCTATGCAACACCTTTTCTCCAAAGGAACACTATTTATTTGAACCAAATTGTTAAAAAAACCCACAACAAATTGTAGTACAGGTTAAAGCACAGTTTAGGAACTGGATAAAACCATCCATCTAGTCCAAATCCCTGTCTTAATAAATGGTCACCATGGCATATTGAAAAACAGTGAAAATTTCCAGCAGGTAGTAATGGTGTAATCATCTTATCATAGTAGTTTTTAGTGAGTTGATCTGAAACAATAGTACAGTTTGATGTGAATACTCTGATTGGTTCCATTTACTTTGGGCCACTTTAGTTCCTGAAGGGAACTACAAGCATGAGAAGGAAATGATGCATTAGAAGGAACTTAAATGACAAACTCTGTTACAAATGTATTCTAACACTTGTGTATCATTGGTCCAAGGTCCATGGATGAACTACAGCATCACGAGATCCTCTAGGAGGTAAGTCCTTGAGAGTTCCTGTGAGAGCTGACAGCATGTGCCACAGCACAAGGACCAAGAGCCACACTCAGTTTACTTGCTGCTGACTGCCAGACAACAACTCTTTGTTGCAATTAGGTGCTCTCTGTCACATTTGCCAATGAGATATTTCGCCAAAGAGTATACGTAGTCCGCATCATGCCATATTTCTATGTGGGGTAAAATGGCACATAGGCACATTTTAAATCAACATATTCCTGTTGGCTGTCCAATGATGGGGCAGGCTGGAGAGGCAGCCTGTTGTGCACAGTGAGATGTTTGTGTGTTATGCCAGCAACACAGCATGGATGAGATGCACTGCAAACACTAGTAAGATGCCCCCGCTGTGCTCAGAAACTCCATCCACTGTCTTGCAGCACTGGAAGCAGCAGAAGTTTCTTGACTTCTTCATCAGCACAGACTCAAAAAAAAAGGAGTCAGTATTGCCATGGAGTGTCTCTCTGGCCTCCCTATGTAGATCCAGATCTCCACTTTCCCTCCTTCCCTGGACAACCCCAAACAACCCTTCCCTCCTCATGTCAACCTGACTTTCTTGCCATGCAGAAGAGGTTGCAGTTTTGTCACCCATGGCATAGAAGGAACATACCAGTTCAGGGACCATTGCCCTCTTCAGAGTTGGGCTTTCCCCCACTCCTCACAAGAAATGGGTTTATCCCAGTAAACCTACAGAAAACTCTGTCCTTGATCACCTGGGGCTGCACTGGGGTTAGCCACTGGCAAGGGCACCATGTCAAGTATTCTTGCAGGACTGCTGGGTTTGTGTCTCTCTCCTCTGTGATGAAGAGGAGGCTGCAAAACCCCTTCTCCTACCCCAATGTGGCTGGTCTCCATACTGGAGCAGGCATGAGGCATGTTCTTGGGGTCCATCCTGGATGAAGCACTGCTGGAGCAGGAGGTGTTTCAGAGGAGGAGAGAGGGAGGAGAGAGATTACAGAAACCAAAGGAGAAAAGAAGCCTGTTCCTGCAGGGCTGGCAGCAGCTCCTGCCTCATTGGTGACAGACCAGCAAAGGCCTGGAGAGGAGGTGTGAGGGGCAGATCTTCCTGTTTATCAGTTTATAGCCTATGTAGCCCTTTTGAATCCCTTCCCTGACCTTAGGAGCTATTTTTCTGTTTGAGCATTTATATTTGACTGTAGGAGTTCCCCAATTCAGATTTTCAGTGTTTGTTTAAAGCTATGTGCCCTCCTTGCTTGTGTGTCATGGCAGAGGGGACCAGCAGGGAGCCAAGGCAGGTTGTGTGGCCCATGGGCTGGGTCTGCCATGAGATGGGAAGGCGACTCTCACTCTCCAACCATCTTCTGTCTTTGCATGTGGGATGGATCCACAGGGTGTGCTCCAGGCAATTTTGGGAAGCTAGTTCTTGATCTTTCCTTTACTGTTACAGTTTTCTTTCTTACCTATTCCTCTTTCTGGAGAACCTTTTGCTATGTCTTTTAATATCCTTCACAGGTCTGACTCAGCTTGACTTTTGGCAATGCTCCTTTTATTGAATACAGATTTCTTTGCTGATCAAATGCTTTTGCAATACTTCTGAGCTCTCTGCTACTCTTAATAGGACTTCTGAGATGCTGATTCAGTTTTCCTAGTCTGGAGTCCTTCTTGAAAGATTTTATTTTGCTTAGGTTAAAAGTTGAAAATACCACGGCACCTTTGGCTTTAATGCATTTCTTCCCATTCATGTCTTCTGTTTCTTCAGCTGTTAGAATTCACTTCATTACATAGAAGTATCCTTTAGAAATTGAAAAATGTCTAAGTCTTCACTGAATTTAAGCTGAATCAGGTTGCAATCATGAAGCATTTTATAACCGGAGAATAGAGAGGATACCCTACATTTTATGACATCTTATTATCTTATTTTCTGAGCTAAACATGAGGATTTCTCTGGATCTCCTTCTCTCCCTTCCCTGCCCCATTTCAAGTGGTCCAGGCTGCCCCGTGTTTCACTCCCCAGGGGTATCCTGTGATTCCTCTTTGCTTCTCCCAGAAAATCCTGCCCATACACCCAACCATGAAACCTGATGAAGAACCTGTTGTCCTTCTCTCTGGCTGTAAACTGGGAGCATTTGATCTCTCATCTGTAAGTAGGAAATCATGTTATTTTGTAACACATTTCCCAGTTGCACAGGCCAACTGCAGATCATACTTGCATGCTGACCTGAGCCCGCCGATCTTGGAGCACTGAGCTACAGGAACTGCGTTGTTCCTCCCCACAGGTCTCTGACCCAAACGTACCCTTATCCAGGCTTTTCCTGCTTATTTTCTACAGTTTAGCAGAGCAAGGCATGGCCCTTCCCACTTGAGGTAGGACTGGAGCTGGGACTAGGGAGCACAGGAGACGAGTGCTCCTGCTATAAAACAATGCCAAAGGGGGCATGACATTTTTATCTTATTTTCTGATGCGTCTACTAAGTCCCGACGGAAGATTGTGATTCTGAGGATGATGCCTCATCATTAGCAAATTAGATGCTGTAATCTGCTTCTAAATGAATCTTCTTAGGGGGCATTACTCAGGGTCAGATTAAAATTAAGTAAGGGAAAAACTGATTAAAATGTAAGGTGAGCTTCCGTTCTCTGCTTCTGGCGGGTGTGACACAAAACCCTTGAAAGGGCAGAGGTATTTTTAAACACCTTTTTGTGGCCTGCCTCAGAACCATCTCTAAAATATGATGCCTCACAGATCCTGTGGTGATGTGCATCTCCTCCGGGTGCCAGTCCCCAGGCCTGTAGGACACCAGATCTGACCGAGACCATACCTAGAGAGGAAAATACTGTCACCACTGAAAGGTTACTTTAATGGCTGTTGTAGACATTTGCCCTGGGGCTGCAGTAAGCAGCAAGAGTCCTTCCTGCACTTTTCCAGCCACCCTAGCATTATTGTGCAGGGTCATGGGGACTTGAGCTAGCCAAGGATTTCAGCTACACTAGTAGTGTTTCCTTAAAATACAGGATCCCAAGTTAGATGATGCATTGCTGAAGGAGAAAAAAACCTAATTCAAGGTCTTCTTGGCCTAGATGTTCATTTGTTCAGCCTTGCACTGATTCCTAAGAGTCAAATAACACAAACCAGAAAACAAGAGGCTACAAGAGGCCAGTTGCACTTTACCAGGGACCCAGCTTATCCTGGGGTGTCTCATGAATGCCTTTGTGCTCCCTGACCTAGATCAACCTTTATTTACCTTTTGTGATCTCAGATTAATTCTGACTGGATTCAGATGACTAGGATGACACACTGATGTCATTAGGGCAATATGGAGCTTTGCAAATGGGCCAATAAAAAAAATATTTGCTTTTAATTTTGGCTGAAATAAAAGACTTAGCAAACCACTGTATTTCAAAGCATTGCAATGGCAGATCAAAACTGTCCTGTTAATTAACTGCCATGTTAATTAATTAGACGTGTGTGAGCTGATGTTTAGCTTCAGTGAAATAGCAGTGTATTTATTTTTCTCATGCTTTACAAACGGCATTAGCATTTTTAGTTTCTTCTCTCATATCTGCTGTCTCATTTCATGACCAAACATGAAGGGTGTTTATGACAAATAGTGCTTTAAACTATTCTGACATGCTCTCCTTCCTTCTCCCTCCCTGGCCAGTGGCACCAGGCTTGTGGGTTTCTTCTGCTCTATGCCCACTGTCTGTCCCACACGGACCCAGTGCCACCAGGATGGACTCACTGTGTGTGCTGAAGGAGAGCTTCCCCAAATGCCTGAACACAAGCGCCTTTACTCGAGTTGATGACTACAAGGCACTGATTCCCACCTCAGTACTAAACTCTGCACTTTGGTTTTCACTTTTTCGGTTCCAGACACTAAAGCTCCTTGTAGTCTTGGTAAGTGTAGGGGACGTTGCCTTTCCTCACCTTTGGCTGGTTTGGGCAGGGCTCTCCCAGGCGACTGCTACTGCCTTATTTAAAGTTCTCCTAATCTAATTAGGTGTCACTCAAGAACATACTAACGACAAAGGCCACACATCCAGAACTATTATTCGATGCACAGAACAAAGCCTGTTTGGTGATTTTTCAGTTCAGGGCTTCTAATAGCCAAGCTTCACGTTTTTTGGGTAATACATTAGGTTTTCATGCCAGCAAGGCATGATCCAATTCCTACTGCAGTCCATAAAAAGGCTGCTGCTGACATTTGGCTGGGGCTCAAGACCTACATATTTATCAGAAAGCTTTATTGTCTGCCAGCTTTTTGAGCATAATGCACAAATTCAGGAAAATGCAGGGACAACTGTAAGAAGCATGATAATGAAACCAGGCAGGTATGTTGATAATCCAGCTGCAGTCTTTTTACCTTAATATTTGACACAACTGGTTTTAGCCTTTTCCCTGAAATCTCTGAAAAACAGGTTTAAAATCTGGCTAATTTTCTAGACATTACAATGGCATTACTACTTATTTCTAGGCTAGAGGAAAATATTGTCGCATTTAAGAGAAGACAAACACTTGAAAAATTTCTGTGTTGACACTTATTCTGAAATGAGGTGTTAGAAAACAAAAGCAAGATCTTAACCAAGAAACACTGATAGCTGTTCAAGACGCAGTGTTTTCCTCTTGGAGTCTGCTGGGAGTACTTATCTCCATCTGGAAATGCCCAACAGCTTCTGACATTTCTGTAGTCTTTTTGTTTTTTGAGTGTGGATTTTAATTATATTAAAAGTTTACTGTATCATAATCATGTACCTATGCACATAAAGTGCATATAACATGGGATCAAATATATAACCAGTAGATGTAGGTGTGTGTGTTCATCATAAACCTCTCTATTAACTCAATTTGAAGTGTGAAAAAAACCCTTGGGGTTATCAGCTATCACTGTAGGATAAGGACAGATTCAGATGAGCCTGTGCTCATGAAAGTGGGGAATAAATGGAGAGGGACAAAACAGGCTGAACTCAAATAACAGCAAAGTAATTCCTGTTAATAATTTTAAAGACACAAAGACCACTAAGAGTTTATCTACCAACAAGAGGTGAGATTACAAGGGTCCTAGTTATTGTTAAAGGATAAAGAGAAAAACTACTTCCTTCTTAAGAATGCAGACACAGGCAGACACATTCAAAATCTTACGAGACAGTATGAATTACAGACTTTTGAAGGACATACTTTCAAGTCCAGGGTGGGCAGTTATGTCCTGCAAGATCTATGCAAAATGGTTATGGCTTTGAAAAAAAGCCCATTTTGGATACATTTATAATCGTATGCTTTTGTGAATATATGGAGGAAGGTGATTGGAAAAAACATGCATAAAGCTTTCATGATCAGGCAATAATGAATTAATTAACTCTGGCAAATGACTGGAAGAAGTTATGGGTTAGATCGCTTCTGCTTACCACTGGTATGAAGTAGGAATAACTGCATGAATGTCAGTAGGCTAAATTAATGAGAATGGGAGAAGAATTAAAGCCTCAAGAATGTTTCTCAGTTTCAGCTTCCTGATACATTTCAGCAGTGCTTTGTGATCCAGTGAGATAAAATGTGCTGTACAAACATAAATGTGTCTTATTATTAAATGTCTGCTAATTTTATTCAGGGAAATAACTCTTACTGCTCTGAGTCGAGCAGCAATTTGCATAATCTCAGGTAAATGAATTAGAAATGTCTTTTAAGAAGGAGGCCAAACTCTAAAGAAGTTATAACTAGAAAGGATATTAAACTCTACAAACCCATCTGAATCACCAGGTGCTTTTCTTTAGATGTCATCTTTCCAGAGGCATCTTACTCCAGCTGCATGAAAGGAATGGAGGGGGAAAGATAAAAAACATAAACAAAACCCAAGCAGAACATTTGAAGGAGAAGTGGCATAAATGAAGATTGAAGAACTACAGAGTTCTTCAAAAAAATCACCTCTGAGAATAGGCATTGCTCACTAAGCATTTTAGTATGTCACAGGGAAATTACATTTACAGTGTCATGGATAGACAGAGAAATTTTTTTTTGAGGCAAAAAAAAATCCTTGAGCTCCATCCGCTCCATTCTAACTCCATCATTTTTGTTTTGGCATGGTTTTGATTTTTTAGGGCATAAATACCCCTCAACCATCCTACCAGGTTCTGCCTCATTCTCTGAGACGTGATGACTAACAGCAAACATGAATGCATGTGTCAGAACACTGGAAAAAAAGCTTGAAATCAAGAATGATACTCACATTGACTTCACTGAAACCAGAATTTTATCCAGAGTGAGAGTCCTGAACACAGCACAACACTTCATGTACCCTGGGTGTTTCTGCCATCAACTAATTGCTTTAAATTGGTTCTGGCAAATTTTACAAATGCCAAAGAGTATCTATAAGAAGTCAGAAAGGAACTGTCTGGCTTCAAATGGTTCTGTGATGGTCTTTGAGAAAAAAAAAAAAAATGTTTGGGGTCTAGGTGAAGAAGGGTGTCCCTGTCTTCAGACTCTAAATATGCATCGCTGCTATTTGGGGTTACTTTTTCCATCATTGGCAAAGACCTACTTGTCATCAAAATGTTGAGCATTCCTTTTTGCTTGTATTCTTTTAAAAGGCAAATGCAGGATACACTACGAAGCTGTCTACCATCACTTAGCCACAATAAGCCCATCTTAAAATCTGAGACCTTCCTTACTGCAACTGGAAATATGTTCTAGGACATCTGAGGATGAGAATTTGCCTTTTAATTCCCACTCTGGTCGCGTTAGAAGTTGTGCTGGCACTCAGTATGCCATTGTGGGCATACTGGGACTTCGATGATGTAAGTTGTGACGAGACTAAGAAATAGGAGGAGGTTCTTCACTGTAAGATGCTAGTAACAAGAAGGTTGCTTGCACAGTTATCTCTAAATCCTGCTGCCCGATATCATGTTCACAAAGACTGGCCAAGTGCCTCAGATACTTTGCCAGTGTTCACATTCTTTAAAAACCCTGTGCTTGAAGAGGCTGCATGATATCCCTGTTAAAATCCCAAGGCAGTGCCCCTGGACCTGCAAGTTATAGATACTTGGCAGTTCAAATATGTTTGAGGAGATTTCCTATTATCATCCTTCCTTGCTCCTGCTGTTCTGCAACCATGTTCTTGCAACACAAAAGGTTACGAGAGGTTTGGGCTCTTAAAAAATAAGGAAAGCATTATTTTACTTCAGAAAATGTCCAGCATTGCTTCTATGAATGTTATTTAGACCAAGTCTCAGGAGTCTAGTCCAATCCTAGTGTAAGTCAAGGGAAAGTCAAATCTAGTTGATATACCAACGCAAAACCAAGTTGGTCACTTGTAGTTAACAGCACACATGGTGAAGGTTGCAAAATGTTGATGAATAAGATAAGCTTAAGTTTCTTCATCATAAATCACAGTAAATGATAACCTAAGGAAGCCACAGCCACAGTCCAAAGTGCAAAACTCAGAGGAACAGCTGCTATCTGTTTTTTATAATGTCTTATTTACCCAGCCATTATAAAGACAGTAATGATAAAATGGAAATGATAATGCCTTCCACCTGAAGCAATGCCAACCATGAGTTTTAGGAAAGATAATGAGTTTGATGGGAAGGCCATTCTGAAAGGAGCTTATGGATAGAAAGGCTCATGTATGGGGTCTAAAGTACTTTCCAGATCAGAAATGAGTCCACTGGTGTGGACTTTATGTGAATAGATGTAGATGGCTACAGTGACATCACCTGTATCTAAGCTGATTGTTAAGCATATTCATTGAAAGAAAAGGAGCACTTTGGGTATATGATACAGCAGACCACCGTCACCTGTTCCACTGCAGTCCAAAACCACAGGTATCACAGGTAGTGCAACTGCTTGGGATTTGCAGTGCCCCTCTGTACAGGAAGTAGCAAAGGGAAAAGAATACACATCTCCTGCCAAAAACTATGCCACTGAGGAATAATGGGAAAGGTAACTCACCACAAGAGAAATCCATACTGAAAAATATTGGCTATAGCTGAACAAGGGTCCAAATGGTACATATACATACATGCTTTTGTCACAAAGAAAAGGAAGCTGCTACTGTGAATAAAGCAAAACTTAAGAGAAAACAAAATGGTATTTTTCCTCTCATGTCTTACAGATGTGGTAGGTAGTGAAAGATATTCGTCCTTGAGCAAGAATGTTACTTCCTTTCCTTCCTCCCTCATTTTTCTTCTGCCTGGATTTGCACCACATTTCAGGGTATTTTTCTTTAAAACACAGTGCTACTGCAGAAGCGCCTCTTGAATCTTCAAGTGTAGAAAGGGAAGTGTGTTTTTTTTCCACAGGTAGGATGACACCACCTGAAAGCAAGGCCACTGATTAGCAGGGAGATGCTGTCCTTGCAAGAATAAAATTGCAAGGGAGTCTTGACATAACAGCTTCACTTCAGAGGAGAAACGGTGAGCAAACAGCTCTCCTATCAGCAGAACACCACTTAGTTGTCAGGAGTGGACCAGCAGCAGAAGTAAGTGTTTGCAGACAGTGTGTATGGTGCCAAATCTTACCAAAAAAAAAAAAAAAAAATCCACACACACAGAGAAAAATAATTACTATAAAGAAAAAGAAGAGGTGTTGAGAGGATGCTAGCGCTGAGTTCCTTGTACCAGCAAAGCAGTGATATATAATTTTTACTAATGGTGTGTTGGATTACACAGGACAAACACTGCTTTTTCACAAGCCCTGCGGAGACATGAGGAGACAAACTGACTCCAACAGCCTCAGCCCCAGGAGGTGAGGTCCATGCTCACATGTCCAAAGGCAGGACTGAGGTCCCACCACGGGGATTTCTCCAATTGCTCCGTCAGCCCCAAAAGGTGAGAACAGCCCTGTTTTCTGTACATACTGAGGAAGCAACCCCAAACTGGAGGGTTTACAAATAATCAGCTAAAAAATTACAAACCAGCAACCACTGGCTATAAAAACATAGGGTTCCTGTTATTTGTTATCCTCTTTTTTTCTGCTCTTTGAGGCTTACAGTATATGCATGGCCTATATCTGAGCTTTTATCTACAGCCATTAGGACTGGAACTTTTTTAAATGAATGCTGAGATTCTCACATAATGACAAGAGCTGGGGAAAACATCAAATATCATGAGACATGTGAAAAACATCTTAAGTTGGAAGTACCACACATAAAAAGAGACAGCTCTTGCCTTGAAGAACTACAGTCCAAACATGAGGCAAAGAATGGTAGAAAGCAGCATTACCACAATTTTAGAGATACAGCAAGATTAAGGAAAAACTTGTCAAAGGTGAAACTGAGCACAAATCTGCCATGGCTGTTCAGAGCCCTAGTTACGGGGATACATTTCTTCTTCATTTTACAGCCTTTATTGTCATAGGGGAAATAAAATATTTTGCATGTTGCCAGAAGATTATGTTTTCCTTCCTAAAACAGGCAAATTAGGCTATTGTTGTGACAAATCATACTAACATATCACTTCAGCAGGCCATAAGCTTCACAAATAGAATTTGTTGTGTTACGGCATATTAGCATTCTCAGTGAAACCAGTGAAAACAATGTTATAGCACCCAGCGAAAGTCATTATGAAATAGATTCAGTGATAATTTCTTGGATTATTTGTGTGAGTGCATGCATGTGTACAAACAAAAATCACATTTCCCACCATTCCTCAAAGCATCAGGAAGGTGACAGACTGTGACCCTTCTCCTTGTATTGCTCTGCAGGGTATTATCTAAGCACTGATCAGAGCATTGCACATAAATAAGCCATTTTTACCCATTAAAGGGACTGCATCATTTCCACCACAGGGTTAATTTGCTTCAGTTTGCCGGATTATTTTAATCAGAAACTTAGCCAGTTCTCAGCTATAGTTTATTTTGACAGTCAATGACAACAGAGTGTTCCTTCAAGTTGTGGGAACATTGATTATGGTGATTACAGAGATCAGAGAAAGCTATATGTACTTGTTCTCTATTATTTAATGAGTCATTGAAATTAATAACTGTCGTGTTCTTATCTTGCATTACAGTTGAGAAACACATTGGTTGTAGCCAACAGTAAGTTGAAAAGCTGGTTGTTTTGTTAATGGATCTGTTGCACTCGTGAGCTGTACAGTCATCATTCAGTCCCCAGAATTTTACTGTCTTTGTGTTCTTTAAAAATCTCCTGATATCCAGAGGCTATTTTTTAATTACTTGATTATACCCTGTTTCAAGTTAATGGAAGTGCATGCATCTGTGTGAGTATTAACATAATTCAATTAATCACATTTAAATTTATTTGCTGGTATTTGCATGGAATAATGAATTGATTAGCATGGCAGCATATGCCGTCTTCATCAATGACTGACTTAAAAAATAAAACCAATACCGAACTGAGACTTTGAAGCTTTAATTTGTGTAAAATCTCTGAATGCTTTATTGATCAGTGATCTTACAATAAAACTATTGAACCAAATACAACCTAACAGTAACTATAGTGTAGCCCTTCATGGCACTTATCACTCTGGCTTTTGTTGCAGTCTGACTCTCTTCTTATTTAAGCTTTTAAGCATCAAACGATGAGTGTGTGAATTAAAACTACACAATAATTTGTGCTCCTTTTTCTCTGTTCATGTTGAAAAATTGAGAGTTTGGAGTGACCGTGTCAGAGCCTGTCCTGGAAGGATGTGGTGTAAGAAACACAGGAGACCCCCCACTTCACCAGAAGCTTGGCCTGGGTGACACTGGGTCTGCTTTACTGACTTCATTCAGGGGAATTTGATCTTTCGAAACAGGCGACCATTGCCATATGTTTCCTTCATGCACTGTCTTGCATGAGCAGGACTCATGGCTTCAAACTACAGTCCCTGATAAAAGCATGTGGGGAAAGACTTCTGAAGATGATGGAGCACTTTTATGTCCGTTCTAAGGTTGCATTTGTCTTTCTTTTTAGACTTAGCTAAGTACCTCTGAAAATTATTTCTTCAGTTGACACAGAAAAGCACCATAAAAAATCCCCCACAGGTAAATAGATATTTTCACTTGTCCTCCTAATTTGCACAGCCCAGACCTATTCTCCCCTCCCCATCCCCTGCACATAGAGCAATACTCTGGTTAGTCAGGAAACCTCATTGTTACAAAGTAGGCCAAAGAATTGCTCAAGAAGTCAATCTGATTGATTTTTCTTTCTGTGTTTATTGATTATAAACCTTAAAGAACATTGCTATTGTCATGGTTGCCTACAATAAGCAAAGATGGAAGGGAGACATAATAAGTCTTCAGATATGTAAGAAGTAGCTGGAAGGAAAACAGAGTAAACTCTTCCTCTCATCTGGGTGGATAGGTCAAGAGGTGTTAGGGCTGAAACAGCAGCAAGAGTGATTTACATTAGACAACAGGTAAACTGTTGTCAGTGATGAAGCATTGAAAGACATTGCTGGAGGAGGTAAGAAATCCCTAGAAATGTTCCTGGACAAACTTCTGCAAATTCTTTAGGGAAAGCTAAAAGTGTTTTAGGACAGTGGGGTAGTGTAAATGACCCCCTCGGGTTTTTTTCCAAGCCCTGGTGTCCAGTGGGAGACAGACTCTGTCCTTGGACTCTCCTGAGGTTCTACTACAAGTTACTGTCAAAATGGACATGGCTTGCTTTCATCATCTGTGGCCAGATTTATTTTGCTGAGGTGTCACCACTGGGGGCTACAGCAAGCAGCAGTGCTGGTGGCAGTCAGGCAGCAAGGCATGGAGGTATGGACGTGCCTGCAAGAATTTTTAACCCTCCTTTTCCCTTCCTGGGGACAAACTGCTCCTTCCACAGCACCCATCCTTCACTGTCTGTTCCACCTCCTACACACCCAAACCCAGGTTCACGCCCACTGCCACCCCTCTAGAGCTGCAATGCCACTGCCCTGCTTCCTATTGCGGTGGGCACCCTGGCATTTTGCCATTGACTTGCATGGAAGTCATTACCTTTGTGGTCTGAGAAATAAGATAAACCTTGCTTTCTGTGCCAGACCATGCCAGCCCGCTGAGGTGGTACCTGCGGCACCAGAATCCTCTCCGCATTTTTTATTCCACATTACATCTGGGGAGACCTTAGCACCTACGTGCTTGGTGGCATCAGTGCAGCTTCATGGACAATGTCAGCTGGCAGCCAGGCACCTGCTTCTTTCCCCACAGAGCACAGTGCTTTCCCACACCTGCAGCAGCTGTGTGAATATTTTTCTGTGTTGGACTGCGCGTTGACTGTTTTCACATTCAAGGTGTTCTGGTTCTGGCAGTGAAAGTAGCTCAAACTGGGATGGTGTAGTGGCTGTTGTCAGACGTCTCAATGCTGTGTGTTGAAATGACATCTCGTCATCACATGCAGACAGGAAGCAGCAAGCAGGTGAGAGAAAATATAACAAAAAGAATTTCTCTCTCTGCCAAGGGAACAGTTCATACACAAAATCCTGGCTACTAAAAAGGTAGACAGCAGTGTCAGAAAAGACACATTTTGATTTTTAGTGCCATCTTTGTATCTGAATTTTCATTATGTATCTATTAACTAATAACATGTAGCTGAATGCAAACCTCACTTGAATATTTTCATAGGTTTCCAACAATTAGCTTTTTTTTTTTAAAATAGTATAGTATTTCCACATCTGCTTCTGCATTTATGCATCTAGGTTTTAGTTACCTCTATCACATTGGAAGCACATGGTATTTTCTTTCTGTTTTTCAAAGGATAAGCCTTTTAAAATCTAGGTATGTTAAAAATGGGAATTAAAAATCACTCCTTTTTTTACTTTACAAGTGGCATAAAAATTGCCAACATCCTCCTCCATTTCTGTTTCACCTCTGGATCTAAATTCACACATTCCTCTTTTACTCTTAAAAAATTTCCATAAATTTACTTTGTGGCAGTTGTAGTAAACTGTAGCACTTTAGAGAAGACCTTCTGTGTTTTCTTTTAACATGGATCCTGTTCCCAGTAAGATTTATGCATAAGCAAAAAAAGAAAATCACGCTAGTTTTTTGGTTAAAATTTCCCCCATATTTTAAGCGCTAAACTGATCATAGCCTGAAAACTTCTGAAAAAATCAAAATCTCATGAGTTTTATTCAACTTAGAGACTTCCAAAAAATGTTGGCATTCTTTGAAGCAGACACTCTTGCAAAAAAAATTCTATATAAAACTCCATTTTCCTGATGAAAAAGATTTGGATGTTATGCTTGTCACCTGCTTACCCAGTTCCTCAGGCACATTAGAAAATTATTCCCTTTAGTCAGAGTTACTGAGGGTTTTGGTGAGGAATAAGCAAGCCATTGCAGAAAACCCTCCTTGGGATGGCTTCTCTCTGAGGAATGCTTTGTGGCAGTCTGTTGCTCTCTTCTGTCTCTCCGTATCTCACTCATTTTATATCAAGGTTTATTTGAAGAGGGTTTTTTTGTCCCAAAGATATTTTTTTTTTTTCATACAGAATAGTTTGTGTGGGTATGTATCTCTTTCAGTTACAGTTGGAAGACAGAAAATGCCATTTTGTTTTACACAGAGACATTTAGACACGATGAACACACCAGGCTAGTGTGGGTCCACGGACAATATCTGCAGCAGCAGCAGTGCAGAGCACTAAGGGTGATCTGCAAAGCAAATCAGTTCTGGTGCAGAGGACCTGATGTCCATGATATACAAGTTTATGGAGGTTTTAGTTCAGACTAGCTCTAGCCTGGTCCATTCCTTCTTTTGTGGGTGGAACCCCATGGGAGTGCTCCTCAACT
The DNA here is from genome assembly GCF_003259725.1 of Athene cunicularia. Lineage (NCBI taxonomy): Eukaryota > Metazoa > Chordata > Aves > Strigiformes > Strigidae > Athene > Athene cunicularia. Next base: position 29,312,327 of record NW_020799098.1, read on the forward strand.
ACACTGTCTGGTTTAGGTTGATCCCAGAAGAACCCAGCTTGTGCTTTCCAACAGTCCTTCCAAAGCATACTAAACTGGGATGTGCAGTTCAACAGCACCTTCCTGATCCGAATGGAAACACTAGCACAGCTGCATCCCAAGCTGCCTTGGGGTACACCTCAACACCAGGAGTAATAGGACCACCAGTAGAGTCCAGTGGCAAATACGGGTCATTTTATTCATTTAAGCTATCTGACAAAAGTTCTCTTTCTTCCAAAATAAGCTGTGACTCTCTTACTAGTGTTGGCTAATACATTTGTGGTACAGCTATGTTAGCGACCCCTTTCTTACATGGGAAGGAGTGATCCTCAGCAAACAGTCGGTTGGCTCCATCTCCAGTCTCCAGTGACACCCATGGGAAGCTGATATGAGGTAGGTACCCAAATACCTTTGTAGATCTCAAACATACACCCTTTGGCTGGTGTTAGGTGGTGGCAGGCAGCGGTTAGAGAACTGGAGATGTGACCACCCTAAACCTGGGCTTTCCAGACCAGTGAAAAGTGAAATAAACTCCACGCCTCCCACCTTCATGGTGGCAACTCTCAGCCAAGGAGCAGCACCTTTTTACATTGTGATTACTTGATCCTTTGTGTTCCCTGGACTGTGGCTGCATTTCATGGGGTCGTTCACAATGGGAAACATTGGTATCAGCTAGTGAAAACTCTCAGCTGAGACTGAGGGGTGATTACTACACCCACCAGTGAATTAAATCAAAATGCAGCAAGACCAATTTCATTCCACATGGGAATATCTGCACAGGAATTTAACAAAGATTTGTTCACTTTTCTCAATTTACAGGTCTGGTGAATGCAGAGCAATGTAAACCCAACATCTCTATGAATGTACCTACGCAGGCTTGCTCCCATCCTCTTCAGCAAGAGTGTGGCTGTGCTAATTTCCTCCACTTTCTCTGGCAGTGGGGAAATGCAGCCATTCTGCCACAAATTAAATTAATCCTTCATAGATAAGACAGTCATTGCAGCTTCCCGCATGGAGCCCAAAATTTTCATCCTATTTAATAATCAGACACTGTAAAATGGCATTTTAAATGTACTCACAGCTTTCAAACATCTGGTGCATACTGCTGATGTGCAGCAGATGACTAACTTGTATTTATTTTGGAGCATAATGCCACAGCCTGACTATTTAAAAGAGAATATATGTGAAAGAACATCCCAAACAAAGGCTTATTGGTGAACTTACCTGTCACTGCCCTTTACTCATTTGTTGAAACAGTATTTGTATATTTGCATAACTTGAGCTGCTCAGCAGCAATCAAAGCCATCACTATCCTGCTATCATTAGTTTTTGCCTGATTTATGCAAAAATCCATTTGCATAGGTGAGCAATATGGAGCTTACCTTTTCCTATATTTCAAAATTGATAGCAAAGGAGAGAAGCTTTTGTCAGAAGTGTTCAGTCATTTTGGAACCCAAGAACTATTTCTACAAGTTTGGGCTAAGCAATTTAAATATTTCATTATCTTTTTCATTCTCAGTCTAAACATGAAATTTCTGATGGTTTAGAGTTTCTGCAAAAACAGTAGTACCGCGTCTCCTCTCTTTAATAACTTTTCTCCAGCAATGGTCAGTTTCATTACAAAAATATATTATTTCAGTTTGACAAGATTTGTTCTCCATAAACCAATTATGATTTGAAACGGTTTTATTTCTGTCCTTAAAATCAAGTCCTGTACTCACAATTCAACATTTTGTTTTGCTTCCAAATAGTTCTGATACGCTTGTAATATCCAAGCTTCCTGCTACAGGTTTTTAAAATACTGACATGCCATTGACTTTCTTCCAGTCTTCTGGGAACTGCTGGAAGTGTTCCAGTATGCTGAAAAATCACCATTTCTGCTCCTCAGTTCTCTTCAGTTAGCTGTCTTAAAAATCACAGGTGCAGGTTATCCAGACCTGCTGATTTTAAATGTTTAATCTTTGTAGCTGCTGTTTAACATCTTCTAGCTCCATGCTTGGAATGACAGTCCTCAGAGAGAGCTGCGATATCACCAGATTTAAAGTAACACAAATTTGCACACACACTGGACCAAAAGGCTTTACCAGAGGTAGTCCGGGTTCAAGATAAAAGGCTTAGCACCATTTCTGAGAGCTTAGACTGGGCTGGTACCCTGATCTACAGCATAGACATACATCTCAAATCTAGCTTGTCTTTCATTTTTGTAAATGAATAAGCCTTTTGCTGTGAGAGCTGAAAGAAAATCCTGTGAATGTGAAATGGATATGTGCCTGAAGCTGAAGGGAGCCTTGGACAACTGCTTGGAGAAGCCAGATGGACTGCTTGGTCCATCGCAGTAAGATGTGAACTGTGCCAGTGAGGGACAGTAATCCTTATCTCAGCACGGGTAATGAACTTGCTCTGGAAGAGGAGAGGGCACTTGACTTTTGTCAGAGTGTTAATATGACTATCCTGGTAGTACTTTCCATGAAGATAAGCCATATAAGAGTTATGTCCCCAGTGTACCTGACACAAAGGTCTGTCTCCTCTGGCACAGTCTCCAGCCACCTACCAGCAAAACTGTGACTTTGAGCAGACCTAGCTGAACAATTTCAAATGTTGTGATCTGGAGAGGGTACCTCACTGTCATACACATACTTTTTGACGATGGTGTGTTTCCACCTTCTCTTCCCGCTTGCCTTGGCAGGTATATATCCCCCCAGAGTAGCGAGGTCCATATTTTCAACATAACATGGGAGTCAGCAAGAGTCCAGAACAAGAACCATATCCAGGTTTCCAGACAGAACCAAACATTTCCTGTACTGTCCCTACTCAAACACACTAACAATACAGTATGTTGACAGCTAACACCCCTCCCCTCCAACACACACACTGTTTTATTTGCAAAAAAAAATAAGGGCAGTTTAGTCAGTATATGGGCTTATGCTCTACTCTAGACAGTCAACACTTTGGTGACACCACAGTTTATGATAAGAAAAAAATCATGGTTCTGTGTCACAGTTCAGGCAATGCTAAATGTTACACACTGTTGATGCTATTCTAGTTTAATGTGGTTTACCTCAAATACTTAATGCTGGCCATTATATGTTGTGTACAAACCCCAGAAAATGGCTCCTTTTAACATTCAAGACAAGACATATGACTTAATTTCCCAGCATGCAGATCTTGCCATAGTGTTTGTCTTTGAAGTGAAACAAAACTGAAGCTGATAGGGAATGTTTTGATGAAGCAGTTTCTCATGAGAAAATGTGGATTCAAAAACACAAAACATTTTCATGGAAACACATCAGGCAGGAAGATAGTTTAGGGCCAGGATAGAAATGCTAGGTCAGAGGGAGACTCCCACAATGGTTGAAGTGTTGGCTGGGATGGGAGGGATGAGTGTCTTTCAGGTAGTATCCTCAGGCATATCTCAGGTAATGAAATACACTCAGGCAGAACTAGCACAGTCAAGTGCTCATGCAGTGCTTGAAAATGGCAGTTAAGTTATGAGATGGAAAGTTTTTCAGCACAGAATGGGCTTTAGGTGTTGCTGATCAGCAGCGGGTAAATTTGTGGGTCTGACAACTGAATTCTGGTGAGAGTATTACTGAGCATTTCCCCTAAATCATTAGCCCTATCATGGTTAGGGAAACTTACCACATCAAGTCACGTTCGCCACCTGCAACAAAGCAGTAATGCATTCCCTGTCCATGTTTGCAAGTCATTCCCACATCATATCAGAGAGGCTGTATGTTATGGGGCTGAAGACCATCAAATGGAATCAGTGGAGTGTGACTGAGGATGTTCATGGAGACACCTGAAAATTAACATCAATACAAATGCTGCAGGAAGGGAGGTGGGAAGAAGTGTCTTATGATTTTGCCTTGCCATGTCTTATCAAAGTGAGCTTCTCCTCCAGCCTGTCACGCATGCTGGTTCAGCCCATGAGCTGCTCACTGGTAGCCATGGAGGTAGCTGAGCCACAGACTGCACCAGAGCAAATTAGTCCATTTGTGAGTCTAGCAGATGGCTAAATGACCTCTGTAGCTGAGCTTGGTTCTGTCCTGTCAGCTTTGGGTTCAAACACAGCTAATGCATGACTGCCCTCACCAACATGGCAAGCCCATAGATTTTCATCAAAGAGCATCAGTGTAATAAGTCCATTCTGATAAATGCTAGAGCCATGGTAAAATCAATCTTCAAAGCTTTCCTCCAAGCTTTGTATCAAAGATAGTTGGAACAGGAAGCACCCAAGGCTGCACGTTTGTGGGATCTTGATTTGAACAAGTCTCAGATGCAATAAAAACAGGGATAAAGCATACTGGTAATTTTTCTCACAGTCAGCTCTTATCCACGTGGGATCTCATTGCTGAACAAACTTCAAACAGGGGTACTAATAAATGTCTGCCCACATTCAGAAATCCCTCAGACATAGCAAACTCCGGTTTCCTGAGACATCTCTAATCCTTGAGACATTCCTGAGCATCATTCCTAATCTGAGCAGCCTGGATTGGCTCACAGTGAGGTCTCCAAATGGGCAGAGGGGTGGATGCAGCTCCATGTCCAGCCCCACCAAACTTGTTCTGAATCTGAGTGACAGACCCTCGGAGGAGCTTAAAACAATGAACTGCCTCTGGAGGTCAAAAAGTTAGCCTGAAGTTTCAGGAAGAGTTGACACCTTTGGTCTCTGGGCCTTACAGTGCAATGGCAAAAGTATTGTGCTCTTGACAGCTTCCCTTCCTCTCTTTTTTCAGAAAGAATACTTGTTTAGGAACACAATGTTTTCTCACCTCTGCAGACAAAGCAGTCAGCCTTTTCCTCTAAAGCCTCTTTAATTGCAAGCAGTTACCATCAATCATTGCAACTCTCTTAGAAGTAACCTGCCTTTTACCTGGCATTGGGAAGATCTGTCCCATTGTCCCCTGTACCAGCCTGGAGTCCTGCCGTGTTTATTTACATTACAGAAGTGAGTAATTGTGCAAACATTTCAAAGGTGAGAAATATCCCTTTTATTTGCTTAAGTCATGATTACTGCACTGTAATGTATCACCGTTCAAAACAACTACACCTGAAAATACATATCTAATTTGATATATGTTCATAATAAAGTGCATTTAACTACAAAGATATATATGTTTGAAGGTATAATTGCTACTGGAAGAACATCTGAGCCTTATTGCCACAGGCTCTGGAGATGCAGAAAATGCTCGGCAGTCCAGTGATATAATAGTGATTAATAATACCTGCATTTCTAAAGTATCTTTAACATACTTCAAAGGGCTGGAAAGGCTCTTCCTTTGAAAATTAGGGCTCCTCTTCAGGCATGCAAACAGGAACAGAGGAGAATATGTCTAAAAACTTGGCACCCTGTGCATAAAATGTACTTATTTATTTATACTAATCATAAATGGTATCAACAATAATACTATTCAATTCACACAGGATCAAGTAGAGGAATCTGATGTAGGGGATTTTGAAACAGCAAGAAAAATGAATAAGCTGTGTGTCTGTCAGAGACCTGCAGGTGTTCCAAATAACAGAATCCTGGCAAATCTAGAACTCCAAAGGGGTCAGGCAATATTGACTTGGACGAATTCATCAATATAGGAAACCATACTGTGATTGTGTGTCTAGAACAGTTGCAAAATCTATAAACCTTTCTAAAAAGTCTTGAGTTCTCATGTCTGGACCACAGCTCTACAAAGAATTACTGTGTTTTGCAGATTTTCTCATGGAGGAGAAAAGCCTTTTTGGTTGTGAAGACATTATAGATGTCCAGTTTGGTTATGCTTAAGGCTTATAGTTTTGAATTTGCATAGCAATTTTTATGCTCAAGACATTCTGAATTAATTTTGAGAGTAAGACTTTGTAAGGCAGTGTATCAAACACTGTTGCTGTTTTTAATTCAAATTACGGCTACCATGTTTTTTTTCAACTGCTAATTCACCAAAAGAATTAAGAGCCAACAAAGAAAAGCTATCAAGTCTCCCAAACAAGATCTGATCTTTATGAGAAAATGTATGCATAAGTTTCATTATTATTAAACTCTGCTGAGCATCCAAAGATAATGAAAATTAGGCTATGTCTTCCTGATTTCAAATGTGTAACTCAGAGGCGAAGGGCGCTCTGAGGACGTATCACACAGACACTGGATCTGTGAGCTTGACATTAATCGTATTTTTTATGCCATGCTTCATGCTTGCTGTATTGCCACATTATTTGCATTATGCAGTAAGCCTCAGTCATAAATAAATATATCCAAAAATCTGTATTGTGAAGGCTCAAGAACTGCTTGAAGACATAATTCATACTGCAACACTTAGATGCATCAGAAGACTGCTAGTAATTGCTGGAGACATTTTGAACTTTGCAGCAATTTCACTTTTCTCCCACTTTTTCCTTCGTAAACACCTCCCTTTGATTGAAACGCTTGCTATCTTAAAGATGTCTGCAAAAAGCATTCTGCAAAACCATATTATAAAGTTTTCCTCCAAAACTAGGTCTGCTAGAGACACACAGCATATGCAGAGGCAAAGTTAATAAATTACAGCATATCTGAATCCAAATACAACAGACAGTGTCTGAAGAAGCTGTGAATGCCTGGAGGATCTTCCCCAGAACATTATGATGCTGGACATGTTTGAATCAGAGGTTCAGTGCCTTTTCCAGACAAATGGAGGAGAAAGGTAACTTCAAGTTTCTTTACAGAAATTTCTGCAGGAAATAGATGCTGCAGAATCAAGCTGCCCCAGAAGTATTACAGCTTAATAGGCAGGAAAATGTAGGAATTTGAAAGCTAACCAAACTTTTCACAAGTCCTGTGTTGGAACAAATGCTGGACTTGGGGCTTGCTGCCTTACTGTCAAGATTCAGAGATGAGAGACCAGCCTTGTGTAGCATCACACAGATCTACCTGTGCTGAAGCTCCAAGGAAGGCTTTTGGAAATAGTCTCTCCTCACTAGTTTCTGTTTAGGAATTATGAAAAGTCTTTCAAAACATGGACTTTCTGGTGCAGGAGTTAAAAGAAAAATGAGGAAAGACCCTGTGTGGTTCACACGTACAAAGTAATTACTGCCACATTTCCATGTATGCACCTATATGCCTGGCAGCAGCCACCAGTCCTATTCATTAAAAAGACCCCATAAAATTTAAATCAATTTAAGCAAATGAGATTCAAGCAATACACCTGCCCACAGGCTCCACCATCACATCTGGAGGAATATACGTAATTATTAGCTTCTTTTATTCCAACCTTGTACCAGGGGTATGAAAGGCCAGGATGAATGATCAGCAACTCATTTACAGGACAGTGCTGCTTTCCAAGCTTGAGTGAGCTTGCAGCAGCTCTTTGCAGGGTCACCAAACCTGGCAGAAACTCAGCTGTTTATGCTAATATTTGAGGTTGCAGCAAGATTCCCATGGGGAAGCTCCTACAGCTCTGTCCTATGATATTAACAATGAAACAATGCTGCCAAAGCAGCCATCAGCAGGAAGAGTAGCTGCTAGAACCATTATTTCTATAACGTCACATCAGTTTTAGTAAACTTTGTCTGTCTAATGTACCCAGTGGGATTTTGTAGAGATTAAATACCTCTCACACACAACTGCGGCCTTGGGTTTTGCCTACAATTTAGCAAAATGGGACTAATGTCATAGTTTCTTAATTAACAGCCTCCTAAAAATGTGAGCAGGAATTGCACCAGATACATATCTATATTAATATGATCATGATTTATATTATGCTACTAAATTGGTTTTTGTTCTTTCTATCCGATTTGTGTGTTATCACTTTTAAAAGTGTGCTGTTTGCTATTAGTATGCAACTTAATCTTCAGCACATTATCCATAGGATTTAAACACAATGCATGCTCTCTTAATTTTGGTTATAGCTTCTGTGACATTTATACTTTCCCCTTTTCCTGTGCTGATAAGTTAAAGATGCCCCCAAGCATTTTGCAGTTTATGTCTGTATGTTTATTTCCATGGAATTACACATCTTGTGTTGCAAGGAAATATATTTATCTGGAGACTTAATAGCTGGGGGTTTTTTTATCTTGCAGATATCAATAAAAACCAAATATCTCCATTTCCCTTTTACATTAAACAACAAAAAAGTAATTCCCTTGCTGTTAATGAACATTATTAGTAGTGTTTTCAGTCCCTCAATTTAATAGTCACCTCCTGTGTTTACAACTCTTTCTTCACAGAACAAGGGCACAAAACATCTCATATAGAGAGCCTATGACAGATTGCCCCTTCACTAATGGGAGCTCCAGATATATGACTGAAACATTTACATCAGAAATATATTGCCTAGACCTAAATTTTTCCCACTTCAAAGCCTGAGGGTGACCAGATCAATTCACAAATATATCTTCCTTCTTTCATTTCCTTACTGTGTCATCATCACATGAAACTTTTAAAGGGTTAGATCAGAAATAATTAGGAAATTCTTATTTATAATGGAGTATAGAAGCCAAAACAAAAACAAAAACAAACAAACAAACAAAAACAAAACAAAACAAAACAAAAAAAAAAAGGAAAGAAAAAAGATTAAAGAGTCCAAACAGAAACTGAAGGAAGTCCCCTCTGCTAGGAAACAGGTCAAACAAAGAAGGCAATTCATGTGTGTTTGGGAGAGATTTCCTAGGGTTAGCAGAGATGCAGATTTGCTAGGCATACTGGGAGTAGAGGGCTTTACTTTCCCCTACTCGGATGTACACTCCAAGTCAGGATGGGAAGGAGTCTCTCACATTCAGCTCACAGCAGCATCCCACCCTGATGCCTGATGATATTCATATTTAACAGGAGTTGAAATAACCTGGGAGAAGTCTTTACCATTTTAGCTTTTGAAAGGTAGTGAGGCAGTGTGACAGAAGGGGCTGGAGAGGCATGTGGGAAGATGGGAATGGAAAGAAAAGGCTGTAAACAAGAAAAATCACTATGAAGTGAGGCAGCAGGTGGAGGAGAGGAATGGGTAGGTCCTAGCCATCAGTAATGCAAAAGACTGAGCTCAGGTCTTGCCCCATCACAGAGCATGACTCTCTGAGACAGACCTTGGAAGATACATCATCCTGCAGCAGGAGCTGCAGAGACCCAGAGTAATGCAAGAGAGAACTGAATGACCCTCCTCGTGAGTCATGGGTACTATTAAAGGTAGAGACCTAAGACTATAATTTTATGCTTTGAATGTTTGACTCTTTCTACAGCTAACCAAGCACAGTCAAGTGCCTCATTTAGCTCATATCCAGTCTTTAATCAACACTGACTAGCGCCAGTGACATCAAAGTCCCAGATACTACAAAGGCTGGGTCACAGTTAATGGTCCAGTTCTTTAATACCATCTGGGGAAAGAATTCAACAACTACTTAACTTTTTGTTTGGGCCCTGAGGTATAAGCATCACACTGAAGACAATACTTCCATAGGGGCTGAATTTTTGACCTGGGTCATCAATGGCTGAGAAATCTGCACAATTTTTTGAGGATTTTAGCTAAATGCAGTTTAACCTTTCTGTGCTAGCTGAGTGTGCAACCTGCAGTGCCAGCTATAGCAAGAGACACTGGTCATACACTGTTTCTTTGTCTAGCAAACCCCCAAACCAAGTCGCGTTTCAAAACTTCATGTTTTGCCACAGACTTTATTCTCCGAGAACAATAATATGTTTGAAGAAATAGCAAAGTTACATGTAACATATATATGCAATGTGTGGCCCTTTGAAAGCATACCATAAAGGAATTTAGGCCTAGCATGTAGCTTTGTAAAAGTAACTGGACCATTAGTCTATTTAAAAACTTAGTATTTTACAAGGAAAAAATACCTGTTGCACATTTTCTGCATACTATTTCTGTGTGTAAAACTTATTAACATCTCTGTTACTTCTGTTGGTTTAAGCTCTTAATCACAGCATTAGCTGAGTCCCAAACTTTTGCTTGAATAAAGATGTCAAGGAAGAGTTCATAATACACAGTTCTCAGCAACACTGTTGTGCTTGCAAATGCCACTGGGCTGGCAAAATTGTCCTTGGTATTGCTGCTTCTGCACAGAAAACTGGAACAAGCTCTAGTGGGAAATCACTATATTTTAGTGCAAACAGTGGTTTTTCATGAGGGTTTGCTGGTGTTTCTCTAACAAAAAAAAACCCACTTATAGTGTAGGCAGTGAATTTTTTTTTTGCAGAGATGTCTTACAATTCCGCATTGTACTTGCATGTCTTGAGTCTAATGACATTCTAGTTAAAAGTAAAAACATTCTCCACTGTCTGGTTTGATTTTCACAGAGATTAGATACAGTTTGTTTAAAAAAGAACTTTTAATTGTAACTCAAAATAGAGTGAAATGGCATAAAAACTGATGTCATGGTCCAAAAATATGATTCTATTTTGAACATCTAAACGATATCTTGTCTTATAAACGTTCAGATTATCATAAAAGTAAAAGAGAATCAGAAGAACAGTGAAACTGCTCTTTTATAGATTGGGAAAAATCTGTAATAATTTGCTTAACAAAAAGATGCCCTCTAAAGATATGGTTGCTGTTAAAATTGAGATACGGTTGCATACTTGGCTAAAAAGGAGTTTGCAAACATTTTCCTTTTTATCCAGCTGCAGTCAATCAAGAAGTGCAAGAAGGCTATGAATTAATATGCATTAGTTGTCTGTGGAAAACATAACATGTAAATTGAGTCTTTTTCAGAAACCATACCTGATAATGTACTAAAGTCTACCAGTGATTCATGCACCAATGGTTTGTTTCCATGGTCCTTCCAGGCCAGGTTTATTTCTGATTATGCTATTTAATATAGTTACACCAGCATAAATAGGTCATATAACCTGGGGTAACAGCTTTCTGGTAATACCCCCTGCAAAAGAGATCACATGCACTAGGCACAAGTAGCACAAGGCTCGTCTCCCAGCTCTCCAGTGAGCTGATACAGATGCAAGAGCTTTAGGCATACGTTGGAGCGCACTCAAGAGCTAGTGCCAGGAGGAAATCCCTTTTAGAAACATGCAATCCTACCTCTCTGTTGTGCAGAGCTTTCTGAGGCCAGACCCTTGCTGCAGCTGTAGCAAAGGTAATCCCATAGCCATTTCCACCCCCACCCCTTCTCTTGCCCCGAGGTGCATTCTGCTTGGGGATGCTCTGCACCTGACGGCGGTAGATTCAGTGCAGATGAGCTGAGAAGAGCATTCCCTGTGCCTCCTTCAGAATGTCTGCAAAAAAGGAGCTGCAATTTATCTCAAACATCTTTGGTAGAAGGAAATTAAAATATCTATGTGGAACCACAGTCTAGCTGAAGGAACTGAGAACTTTATCAGAGGCAGCGGCCAGAAACTGTCAGCTCTAGGAGACAACAAAGACCTAGAAAATTGCAGTCCATGATGCACCTCGTTGACAGTGGTTTTAATGTAAGCAACCCTCTCCTTCACCTCCCTTTTCTGTATTACAGCAGTACTTCAGCTAGGCTAGGTCCCTGCCTGGATCCACAATGTGGCCACACACATCTTTGCCTAGAATAACGGAGGGGAGAGAGTGGAGCATGAGTAAGTCACAGACAGGGCAGCACAATCGCTTTGAGAATATGTAGTGTTGGGGCATCACAGTAATGCAGGGATGCAGAAGGCTCTGGTACCTACTGCTGCTGCTGGTCCAGCTTACCAACACCCAGCTACACCCTGTCTCACGGGGTTACAAGTGGACGTAGAGGACTAAGCATGGCAGTGTGCACCAGTATTTCACCTACAAATACAGTGCTGGGCTTGCTGGCTGCATCAGGAAATACTCTTTGCTCCACATCACTGTTAATGGAAGGATCACCGTTCAGATAAGGTATTAGTGGGAAACTGAGTGAGGGGGCGTCTGTAACCCACAGCATTTGTGCTATGTTGGTTTTGATGCAAAGAAAGGAGCTTCAGGGAGGAATACATACCAGTCGGCTAATGAGGCACTGGAGATTCTCAGTAACGGCTTTGGGAGGCTAATACCTAGTTCTTGTGGTGCCCTCATTAGCTGCAAAGCACAAAGTATTTTGCAAAGGAGGTCAGTGCACTTTATAGCTGGAGACACTGTGGCATAGAAAAACTTCACTGAGGTTCTCCAGTGGGGCAGTGCAAGGGGGATCCCAAATCCCAGTGCTATGTGGCAGCTACAGGGTCCTTTTTTTCCCACTGAGCAAGGAGACCTGTAGATATGTTTAAGGTTCTGCCATTCACAGCTGAAAGTGGTGAAGTGATATGAGATGTAGCTGGTATCACTAAGCAAGACTTAGGCAAGATCTGTGTTTGTGACTGAGTTTCCATGTCTAAATATTTTGTTAGTACTGCTTTGAATTTATTTACAGAGGAAACTCCTCATTGATCATATTCATCCACCTTATTGTTCTTGAGGCATCTAAAGGAAATTACTGTTAACCTTTGAGACTAAACAGCACATGCAACTTTCACATAGTTGTCTGGATTCCCTCTGAGGAGAAAGACATCTCCAGAGGCTGATTCACCCCACCTGCTTCAGGCTGGGTGACTATCACTCCAGAGATGCCTGCATTTCTGCACTGGATATAGACAGGCATCTAGTCATCTGGCTTAGACCCAGGTGAATCTCAGCCTCAGCTGGCTCATTTCAATAGGGATCCCATCTTCATTAAAGAACTAAGAGAAACAAAACTCAATGAGCTGTTAATAACATTTTATCCAATGTAGCTGACCACACTCACTATGACACGAATGAATGGACATGTGACGTGCTGATCCAGGACCCTGTTACCATTTTGAACACAGGCTGCAAATTTCTTTTTTATTGGTGTCTGATAGTATTAGCCAAACATTAACCCAAGGGCTGTGATGTGTTGCTAGTTCTGGGTGTCTCCAGTGTTTGTTTGCAGATGGATTTTTGAAGTGTTTGAAAAGCAACTTGAGATGCTAATGTTCTTCCAGGCTTTCAAGGGTCAAAATGACACATGCTTCATCATATGATCGTGTTAGAGAAACTGAGAAATCATCTGTGAAAGAAAATGAAAGAAGAATTCTACATTTTCTGCAGATTTCTGCTTATCAGCTGTACAGTGCTTGTACAGTGAGAATTACTAACATGGCATCAAGGTTCTACAGATAATAATGCCCCAAGATTTAACCCCATGTTGAGACTCTGACACAGATTCAGCAAACAGCACCTGTTAAATTTGTCTTTGAAAGGAGCTACCCTACCGTGTTATTTTGACTTCTTGTCACTGTCATAAATCTAGTGCATGTTGTCATAGACTAATGAGTGGACATTTGCCACAGTCATTTCCTAATTGCTAGACTAATTTCATCCCCAAAGCCCCGAACAAATGATCCACTTCTGACACATGAACTCGAGCAAAAGCTGGGAGGGAAGAGCTGCCCCCTCTCTGAGGTGTAGCGAGATAAGCAAGCTGTTCCTGGGCTGACATCTGTGTTAACAATGGGCCATATGTGGGCTGTACAGAGAGGGCTGGTAACACATCAGAGATCATGCATTTAACAGATTGTACCTACAACCGACATCTTGTACAACATTTAATATAAGGATAAATAAAGGAGGCAGCAGCCCAGACTGGGCACAGAACAATTGGCCAGCTGACATGAGGCAGGGGAAATAGCTCAGAGATAACCAAGATATCCACTCCTAGGAGGAGTCAGCTGCTGCCTTGTATTATTTAAACTGCCCTGGCTATTTAGGTATCCATCTACAATGGGGAAATCACCTGTAAGTACCTTCACACCTGGCTTTAGATAGAGGAATCTTGGCATTTACTTAGGTATCTGGCTCCTCTAAAATAAACGGATTTGCTTTTGCAAGGTGCTGGCTTTGGCAGCAAGCCAGGGTAAGTTCCTTCTCACTGCTTGTTCTTGTTGCTTTTCCTCCCTCAGTTTGGCCGTAGACCTGTTTGCAAAGCCACAGAGTAAACCAGATCACGGACTAGATTAGGGGTGAAAAATAACCTTTTCTGTGGTTCCTCAAAATATCTGTGGTAGCAAAACAAAGAGCTAGCAAGTTAAAGTGCCACAGCAGGGGACAGAATTAGGGAGAGAAGGGTCAGGACCTTCTAAGCCTGTTTCACAGCCAGTGTCTTGCAAACCGATGTTACAAACACAGGCCTGAATGATGCAGGAGTAGTTCAGAATGAAGGCAGATGCAGAAACCATGCTATTAGCTGTGAAAGCTGAGTCCCAGTGGATGCACATCCCCTCACCAAGAAAGGCTGTATGCCTAGAGGGGTAACAGGCTCATCAGCTGCAAAACTGACATTTGCATTATTTTCAACAACAAGCAGATGGCAGAGGGATGCTCCGTAATTTCTTATGTGAACCCCAAAGAATCCCTAATCTCATTTTTTGTTGGACACTTTCTTGTCCCAAACCAGTCCTACATGCTGTCAGGTGACAACAGCTTTCTCCCCAAAGGTCGCTGCCTATGAGTCAGGGACGGCTCTATAGGCAGTTATTTAAGGAACTTGGGGCAGGGAAGAGAGGCTTTGAGATATAAAGGTCTGTGAGATTTAAAACAGACAGAGGTGAAGGCAGGGCTTTTTCGTTGCAGGCGTGAAGAGCTGGTGAGCTCTGAAAACACACCTTGGTGCCATTGCTGGAGGTCACCTCCTAACAGCAAAGTCCTCTGAGCATGGGAACCTGTACACAAACTGAAGCCTGGCAGGGTCAGCAGCTGGGATTAGGGGTTTGCCACCAGTGCTCTTGAATGGAAGCAGAAACAACACACAAGAGGAAACCAGATGAACATATCAGGGCAAAACCAGACATAGTCCTTAGAATATATTGTTTCACACTAATGCAGTTTCTATTTCATATCAGACAGATCTGTACAGAAGATGTGCAGAAACATCTAGATAAACATTGTACACCTGGGTAATCCCTCATTTCAATATCAGCCCTCTAAAAGAACTAAGATAAAACAGGAAAAAGGTCCTAGAAAAAATATCCTGAAACTCATTTGACTGAATTTGAGAATACTGAACTGATATGGCCCTACTAAATCTGCTTAAACTCAGAACAGGACGAGAAAAAAGGAGAAGTAACCATCCTGTTTAATAGAATATTGCCTCTTAAGGTCCACGTTCATAAGCCTTATAAAGCTAGATGATTTCATTAATATCAGCTGGCTTTGTAACACCTGTATCACAGCAACAAACACCATTTTAATTCCTGGGCACCTTCATGAACTGATTTTTTTCTTTCTGGTTATCCAGCCTGGACATACAAAGTCATCAAAATGCAAATTCATCAAAGTGCAATCCCAGGCCTTCCCAGGATACTGAGCAGCTAGCATCCTTTGGGGAGGTGGTTGAAAGTGTCTACAGAAGTTCACTTATGCTATTTAAGAGGCTACATACAGAAATTTCCAAAGATGACTGCATCATCTCAGTTTGAAAACTCATATCAAAAAGACTGAGAAAGACTTCTACAGGTGAAAAAACAGAGAACTGGATGATAAATGTGATGGTCCTGACCTTCCAATGGGAAGGCACCTTTGACTGCCCTTTACTCTCCCAGTGGTGTGTATGTTTTTCCTACTGTCTATCAGCTCTGTGGGTTTGTGGATTATAATACACACTGCATTTGCAAATATACATAGCTGAAAAAAAAAAAAAAAAAAGCCCCGAAGGCCTCTGGCAGTACAAGATAGCTGTATGAAAAGGGAATAACACTGATAGGAAAATAATCTCCTAGAGACTTTTGGTTACTAAGAACTGTGAAAATAGTTGTAATGAAAATGTAAATACGTACATACCTGCTGTGTGGTCCCCTAAGACACCACAGCATTACCTTGGTAAGGGTTACCTATTCCATACAGAAGGGCAACAATGTCTACAGCATTTTAATTTAGTAGGGATTACGCAAAAAATCACAGGGGCAGAAGTGAGAGGCGATAGAGGAGATGTTAACTCTGTGGATACTTCATCCATCTGCAGCAAACTGAAAGCCTTGCTTTACCAAAGCTGGGAGTTACCTGCTCAAAGACAGAGATGCTAACTAAAGAGCGCCTTGCTGTCTAAGAAGTTCAGTTCCCATGGCCATCCTGGGAATTGAAAAAACCCAACAGAAACAGACAAGCTTTGCGGAGAAGCAGCTAGGGAAACCAGGCTTCTTGGTCTTTCTGTGCAAAATAGTAAATGGGTCACATGTGCAGCCTGTTTACTATTTTAAGAACTGTCTTCTCTGAAACGCTTTGACTCTAATATATAACAGTGGCTTTTAAGGCCAGACACTGATATCCTTGTTCCAGACGAGGTGGCAGGGATGCGACAAATCCGCCTTGCTCTGTACAAGGAGATGGGCAGAACGGGCACTGAAGATGGGACTGGAAGAAAGCAGTAGGCTCATATGATGTTCCCCCGACAAACGCTGAGTGCTCCAGGCCAGACGAGTGAGAGAAGCACTGACAGGAGGAGTCAAGAGAGGCTGCTTACCCATAAAGTTACTAACCCAGGTTAGTAACAAGTTTTGAAGCTGAATAAAGACACATTTCTGCAAACCACACAAAGATGTAAACAAAATGGGACCTAAAGAACTCTGAAGATGCCTTGCAAGGCTAAAAAGGATCCAAGCATTTTCTGACACACCTCAAAAATGATAAATTAAAACAGGTTAAAGGAAGATAATTTGAGACGCAATGTAACCAACAAGATGTGATAAAACAAACAAGCTTTTCAGTTTACCTACTCAGGGAACACAGGCAAGACAAGCACTCTGTTCTCTACATCACCCTTTTGCCATATATCATCTCAAAGGAGTTCTTTTGCTTTTGATTTAGTTTTGTTCTTATTTGATCCCCAAATTCATACACAAAATAGTGAAGCTTAACAAAAACTGCCAGGAGTCAACTGGATCTCATGTGGCTTTAATCACCTCAGAAGAAAAATGCCTGACAAAACCCCTTCTCTAGCCATTTATTTAGATTTCAGATATGGCAAAGCACTGTGAGAAAACACAGAGGAACTCTTTATGAACCACAAAGCAAAGTCACAAGATACAGAGCTTGAATATGTTTTCAGCAACCGAGGCATTAATATCCTGTTGGGAGCAGGCAGAGAGGGCAAGGACAAGGCCCTCCAGGTCTGCAGCCCAAAGCTGCCATGCATGGGAAGGCCAGGGAAGGACGGGAAGGGCAGCAAGCTGGGAAAGAACGCTTTTGAGGAAGCCACATCAGCTGCTTCTCCACAATTATTTTGATATTTTAAAAATGTTTAAAAAAACCCACCAGCAACAAAATGAAATAAGACAACACTTGAAAAGACCTAAGTTGCTGCATGGAGTCAGCTCTCAATAGTGGCCTGTGCAAATAAAGCAGTAAGCGATAAAGGCAAGAACTGTACTTGGCAATTCATAAAGACAAATCTCTTTTCTTAGTAAGATTGCAGGCTATAAACTAACAAAAAATGCTATCAAGAAGATTAGAGCCTTTATTTTCCACTTAAGCTCATATTGATAAGACAGTTTTTACAATAGTGTGCTATGCAAGTGATAATACAACATGTCTTTAAAAACGGCATATATTTCAAGCTTCAATTATGATTTTATCTGGGCTCTTGACATTCAGTGGTGGAAAACTCTTTAATTAACTGGATGGCAATGAAGATTTAAGATCACAGGCACAATGGAATTCAGTGAGTATTTCACAAAACTGGATTAAAGGGGAATAAGAGATACCTCCCACTTTAGTAAGACTGAATGGATTCAGTTTGAAGTCTCATATTCCAGGGGGAATGAGATAAAGGTGTCCACTTTATCTGCATTTCTTTTAGTATCATCCCTGCTAAAAATAGCAGACGTTTCTTTTGTGAAACTGCATGGACAACATGATAATCCTACCATCTACAGATGAAGTCTTAAGACATATGCCTATCAAATACTACCAGTTTTCTCCACTTACCCACCCTTACATGTCAGTGTGAGGAAGTAGAAGACAGGAAATTAATAAAACTAAATGTAACGGGACATCCTGAAATCTCAAGGTTTCTAGAATACAGGTCCAGCTGGATTAACCTTGCCATACCAACAGTTTAGACCAGCAGATTTCACACATTTATTTTTATTAATAAACAAGAGCCTCAGAAAATTCACAGCTATGGTTTTGTCGATTAAGATAGAACAGAGTGGTGAATATATATTTTTGCATGGTAGTCATATGACATTCCTGACAGCCACTACTCAGAAATGCTGTTTTAGAAGAATGCACAAGGCAGAAATTTAATCACTTTTCACTTTTAAAAAGTTTAACAAACTTTTATGCCAATGGTTAGATAGCTTTTACAACAACATTGGTAAATCGATACATGTTTCAAACTCTCATAATTTCTCAGAGCCTTCAGGAATCACAGTGGAGTTAATTCTCGAGCTACCTAGCTTGCTGGAGCTGCCAGTTTATATGAAACAGCGATGCCCCAGACTAAGATCTATCAATCTGCAATTTAGAAAAAAGGAAGTATAACCTTATGGAAGAAGTCGTTATCACAGGATTATCAGGAGGGATTCTAGCTGGCACTGATTACCTGTATTAGAAAGGTATTTTCCTCTCATTAGATATGTTGTGCCATAGATAAAACAGATCCCATGGATTATTTATGCCGTAAAGATATAGAATAACAAGGTTTTCATAGCTCTGACAAATAAACTGCTTGAAACCATCAAACTAGCTAATTTCCAAATGCATTTTCATTCAGAAACAGAAATAATGCAAGTCCTTCATTAGGGCACCAGTTGTTCAATGACATTAACTTAATCTTAACAATATTATCGATCTATTCAATGTTTAGTCCAGTAAGCAGTTGCATGGATGTGTAAAAGCAATCTTGTGAATTGACTATTCAAAAGAGCTGGTCCATAAATGTTAAACCACTTAAAGGATGTCAAGCTGAAGTGAGAAGCTTACAATTCTCATTGTCAGATCCATATCCATTGAATCCAAAGTCTGTAAATTTATCTCTCTTTCTGTTACTCCTGTCTCTTAT
>NW_020799098.1:29331360-29333669 GCF_003259725.1 Athene cunicularia
CCCCCCCAATGTCTAGTTGGTTCCAGCAGATGATGAGGAGAAGTGGCATTACCGGTCCTAACATACTGCCATGGTACCACAGTGACAACTGAAGAGAGGAACACGTAAGGCTGACTGCAAATGCAGAGAAGACTCCTTCTGGTGTAAACTCACATGTTTTGGACAAAGGTAGAAAAGAGATCTAAGAGAATCCCCCACTGCTTCAGAAACTTTCTTCTATAATGCCAACAGAATATGGATGACAGAACTTAAAGAGTATTCACTGCAATACACTGGACAGAGGTGGAAAGGGTAACTGTCTTTATCATTATGATTATTAAAAATAAATGAAGTGCCAAGATTAAAACCAATTCACCTTTGTTTCTCACTTACTGTAGCTATTTATAGCCAGGCAAAATACACAGAGAATACTGTTGTTGCTCTGATTCTGAGGTGTCTAACATTCAGCTAATGCTTGTGAAAATGAGGCACATGATGCAGGGCCATGCGGAGCTTGGCTTCATGTGATCAGGGATGTGCACATAAAGGCAGGCCCCTAACTGAAAGAGCACTAATCAAGAAGAACAGGGAGAAACCTGTCACAATAACAACATCACATGTTCCTTGATAATGTTTCAGTGGAAACCTCTCATAGCATATTGTGTGCTGCCTTTGCATCTTTAAGAAATTAAACTGTAAATGCTCCATATTTATATAAGTATTTCCAACTCCCTTTTTTTCTCCTACAAAACCAAAACCCAAATACAACTGGAAAATCTGGAGTGCACTAAAAATTTAAGTATTTCAGCTATTTTTGCCTTTACCTAGAATTAATTTGATGAGGCTAGCATCTAGTGAGAAATATGATTTTAAAACGATGTTTGATTTTGAAATTGTTGGTGCGCTAACAAAAATGTATTCCATTTTGCAGCAGAGAAGAGATTCACCCATCAAAAGAGACTGGCTGTCAGAGATGAAAGAGAGTAAAGAAATGGAGAGAGCCGTTTTAAACATATAAGACAAGACTTTCATCTCATGCCGGACCATATGGGACAGTGCTATTAACCTTGGGAAAAATCTGACAGGAATGAAAAATAAAAGAAGATGAAGGAAAAAAAAAAAAGAAGGGAATAATTTACCTTCAATAACTTTTCTGATCTGTACCGACACGTTTCAAGAAGTCTACATTTATGCCTTTCCATGGGTGAAGGTTTTGCCATGTGTCCCCTACATCTTTCTGTACATCCAGAAGTGTTGGTATGGGTTTTCTGACAGTCTCTGTGTCCTTCCCACACCTGCCTGCTCGGGTGCTGCCTGTGGATACCTGGGCAGAGCACGGCTGGGGAATGCATGGATGACTCCTTCACCTGAGTCACCCACAGACTTCTCTCTCACCTCAGCAGTGTGTGACACTGACTGACAAAGCAGTGCTAAAGACAGAGATTTCTGTAGTTTGTATTATTTCTGCCTGAAGAGCAGCTCTACACCTGCTCTGCAGCTACAGGAGCAAGTGCCCCCAGATTCTCCCTGTCAATCGTCTCATCGGTGCTTAAAAAACTCCCTCTGTGGGATTCCACAACCTCTTATCCGCAATGCATTTGTAGACTAAATTCTCCTTACTCTTCACAAGTACTTTCCTAACATTTAAGCTATTTCTTTTTTTGCTGAGAACTAAATGGATTACTTTTTATCTTGCCCTTGGGGGACATGAAAAACAATTGCTCACAATCCTCTTTGTGAGAATCTTTTCCATGTTTAAGTCTCCCTGTCAGCTTTCTCTTTTCCATATGGAACCAGTCAGTTCTTTCAATCCTTCCTTTTGTGTCACAGCCTACACTTTTAAGTCTCACTTCTGGCGCTCTGACTGACCCTTAACAGGTGACGGCCCAGAGCCGGCACAGTTTGAGGTCTCAGCAGTGCGAGCCAGGATCTGCCGTGACACAGGAGCCACCAGTCAGGATTTCAGAGCTAGACAAAAGGCTTTGGACCTGCCCTTCGAAGGATGCTCCCTCTCTTTCCAGGCCCCGTGCCCAGCCTGGCCGCCCCCCCACGACCACGCTGCTCCCTGAGCCTACCCGGCCCCACAGCCCCGACCTCTCTGCTCGCAGCTACCCCGCGAGGAGGGCGGCCTCTCCCCCACGACCGCACTGTGCGCACATTCGGCCACCGGGGTTTTTCTTTTTTAAAATAATTGTATTTTGGGGGGCTCTTTATGGTGAGCCCCACCGAGGCAAACTAGGACGCTGCCCTTCCCCGGGGGGTGGGGAGGGGAGCGGAGGGAGCTCCTCACCTGCGCCCATCCCTGTGGCGGCGGGGCGGGGCGGGGGCGC